>NC_135489.1:87436452-87741334 GCF_052094955.1 Ictidomys tridecemlineatus | reverse complement strand
GGCTGAACAACTTCAAACCTTGAGCCAACCATTTTTCCCAGTTTGCCTGAGAAAATTCTAGGGATAGGCAGCTTGAAACAAAAACAAAATAAATCAAAACAAGAACACATTGTTTTTTGAAATGGTCACCCATTTTCTCGCCTTCCCTCAGGGCCGAGCAATTTTACTCACCTCCAAGCTTCAGGCATTCCCCGTACGGGCCACCAATTGCTGCAGTCTGGCTGGGCACAAAATCACGAGCCACTCAAGTAAGAACAAACTTTATTTTTTGAAACTGCCGCCAATGCCCCGTACGTTCCTGGGAAGCTCGCCAATCGACACATGCGGCATTCTCCCTCTTCCCAGAGGAAGTTCCTCCCCTGGAAATCCCTCCTACTGCACTTCCCCAACCAATGGGAACTCTCCAGGAGTCCCGTAGCAGGCCGAGGTGGACAGCAGGAGTCCAATATCCATATAAATGTAAATCTTAACATAATCATATCATCTCAATGGCTAGCTGGCGTCACCTTTCAACCAAAAATGCCATGCATCATATTACTTGGCTACGGCTCTTAGCAACTAGGGGCAGGCCTCGGGCCTGGATGAGATCCTTTCAGCCCTGCTTGTCAGGAAGATTATAGGTTCTAACCTGAGCCCCAGCTCTCTCATCTGCAAGAGCCCTGTCTTGAAGGGTCAGGATTCTCTAAGTTCTGAATGACAGCACCCAGCAAAGAGCCCCTATTACCTCCCTACCCTGTTTTTGGCAAAGGTCCACCAACAAGCAGTGGCCTTCAGAAATCCAAGTGAGTCAGCGTGTTCCCTTGAATCCAGGTTATAGCAGAGGTCCCAAAGCTATACCGACACCCCCTTCCCAGCCCTGTAGACTCAAATTCCAGCCAAAGAACCAGCATTGAAAAGGCAGTTCTCTCAATTTACTACTGAGTGGACACTGTCCTTTACTCTGCTGATGGCTCTGTCCCCAAGGAGTGAGTGGTCCAGGCTGAGGGAAAGGCCCTTCCGGACCACACAGTCCTTCAACGTGACGCCTTCCCCACCAGACGCAGCTTCAGCCAGACAAGGAAAGGTAGCATTTACTTGGAGTCAGTAATTATATCAGCAAAGCAACAAACAGCCTAAATAAGGGTCTGAACAGTCAGAGGAGGGCCCTGGGCCATCTCAGCCCAGTGTGAAGGGGAGGCAAAGCTGAGGCCTCTTACCTGTTTCCCTGGGAGTACAGGTGTGAGAAGAGACACTGACTGGGCCCAGGACCAGGCAGAGATCAGCACTGGGGTCAGAGCAGAAACCCATGGTAAGACAGCAAATCCCAGGTTCAGAAACATTGAAAAACTCCACAAGAAAAAGCAATTCTAAGTCCTCCACCCCCTTTCAAACATACACACAGCAGGATTTCCCCCAAGTTTTCATGAATTGAAAAGAAACCGCTGGTTGGAATGACAGACCACTGCTTCCTCCTTGCGGTTGTTTCCACCTGGCTTGGGGACGGGGAGAGTGATTCGATAGGAAGTATCCTGACCTGAAGTGATAGAACTCTGGGAGTCTTTGGTGGATGCACATTCGACTGCAGGTGCCAGAGAACCCTGGCATTTGAAAGTCTGCCAGGCTCCTAGTGGTCCCCCAAAATAACCCATTCTTTTTATAGATAAGTAAAGCTCAGAGAACTGAGTCTACACAGAGCTATTGAAAACTGAATCATAAATAAAATGCAAGCCACCCATTCACCATCTAATGGCCATTTTTTTCTACTGCACACAACTGGACTGAAAGAGGGAGTCTTGCTCCCTAAAGGCATCTTAGTTTTTGCCTGGCAGGCGTATTTACCCCAGGAGTGTATGTGTGTGAACTTTGCCAGACAGCGTTCCCTGTCAGAGTTTATTCCAGAGAGCTCTTTCAAGGTGTCTGGGTGGTAGAACACGTCCACCACCCAGGCTGGTAAATGGCTGTATGGGGAGGGAGGGCAACTAAGCCAGAAATGTAGGGAGCCCAGAACCTGGCCAGCCCCCATGCCCAGCTAACAAGTTAGGGCTTCACCTGCTGGGGGATTGAGGCACAGGTCTCAAGGCCATGTCCAGAAGACACTGGAATTGGGAGGGCTGAGGTTCCCAGGGAGGTCAAGGCTACAGAAAGATTTGGGAGTTATACTATAGGAGAAATATGAGGCATGGTTTGCATTACAAAAGTACCTCCTGTCCCCAGGGAGGGCTTAGTTCATTCTGCAGCTAACAGGTGTCTTCTGGTGGTCCCTGCCTCAGATGAGACAAGACAAACTTTGCACAGTCACAGTTTTCTTCTGGTCCCTACTCCTCCAATTGAAACATAGGTCAGCTGGTGGCAGTGAAAAAACGCCTGTAATTCCAGGCAGGCTGAGGCAGGAGGATCATGGATTGTGAGTTCAAAGCCAGCTTAGCAACTTAGTGAGTCCCTAAGCAACTTCCCTAGAGTCAGCTAGGGTGCACCTCTCTCCAGACCCTGAAGAATAAGGAGAGTCAGGGAGTTGGGCTGGCGGTGGCGCCCAGGCCTGCGCGCAAGCGCTTTTCAAGGCAAAGTCCGGTCGGGAGGCTGAGTGGACAAGGGAGGTTCACTTCATGTGCAGCCGTGGACCCGTTTCAGTGACTGACGGTTCGGATGGTACCTGTTACCTCCAGGGAGCGGAGAAGGGTGGAACACAGGAACCTGTGCCCGGGATTCGGTCTGAAGACGGGTGGCAGGGGTCAGATACACCTCCAGACGCTCCACAGTCGTGTCCCCAAGCCCGCCGCCCGCGGCCTGGAGCTGGCTGGCCCCGCAGCCCTGGGTGCCCAGCGCGGGGCTCGAGTGTCCTTCAGGGCGGGGCAGCACCCGGCCGCAAAATGTGGCGGGGCGGGAGGCGTTAGTCCCTCCCGAACGCCCCCACTTTTAAAATCTCTACAGTCCCACCCGTCCGGTTCCCGGCAACCGGCACCGGGTCCCGCAGCTGTCTCCGAGCTGGGCGAGGCGCAGCCGGGAGGGCCGGGGCGGGGCCGGGCGGCCGGCCATTGGCCAGGCGGGGCGGGGCGGGGACACCAGAGGGCCCAGGCCGGGGCTCGCGCCTCGGGCCGCAGTCGTCGCCGCCGTCCGAGAGCCAGCTCCGAGCACCGAGCGCCCCCGCCATGAGGGAGATCGTGCACATCCAGGCGGGCCAGTGCGGGAACCAGATCGGCACCAAGGTGGGTCGCGAAGGGACTCGGCTCCCGGCGGGGGGCGGCGCGCTGGGGGTCTCACCGCACGACCCCGCCCTGCGCCTTCGGAGCCGGGTCTGCGGGGTCTACCGGGCGCGGGACCTGGGAGCGAATGCGCGCCCGCGAGAGCGCGGCGGGCCGCGGGCGGCATCTGGGCCGGGGACCCTCCTCCGCCTGGACCCTCAGCCCCGAAAGGCCACCCGCGGCTCTGTCGAATCCAGCCCCGAGGCCGGCCCTGGGGGACGCGGGTGGGGGCGCCCGGGCTGCGGGGGTTCTGACTGCCGCTTTCTCTGCCGCGCCCTCCAAGTTTTGGGAAGTGATCAGCGACGAGCATGGCATCGACCCGGCCGGAGGCTACGTGGGTGACTCGGCGCTGCAGCTGGAGAGGATCAACGTCTACTACAATGAGTCATCGTGTGAGTAGCGAGTCGCCCCCGCCTTCCGCGCCGGGACCCCGCCGCCCCCTGCCGGGTACGCCGTCTTGCCCTGCAGGACTCCGCCATCCCCGGCCGGGATCCCCGCCATCCCGGGCAGGGACCCCCGCCTTTGCCGCCCAGACCCCTGCGAGTTGCTCCGGGAAACAGTCCCGCAGGACGTAGCAGGATGCCGGCCACTCCCTCGCTCCCCCTGGGGCGGGAAATCCGCCGTCGATTTATTCAAACTGCGGATCCCGCCTATCCAGAGGGTCTGAGCTCTGGGACCCAACCCTGACCACCCACTTGGGGTTTGAAATCAGCCTTGCGCCCTGGCCTGCCTTCTCCTTCGTCTTTTCAACAGTGGAACAAAATCCCTAAGAGGAGGACCCTTGAGAAAAACTGTGACTTTTATTTTTCAGTTTAAAATTTATCTTTCACTGGGGACTCTTGGCTATAATTTTGAAAAAAAACACCCTCCTAAATGACTTTTCTGCTCCTTTGCCGAACTTCAGAAAAGTTCGGCATCCCTGGAAGCTGAAATTATGATTTCTGGGTAACTAGTGGAGGAGTTTAGTAAGATAAAAATCTAATCCAAGCTGTGGCTTATCCAAGATTGGGAATAATTTTGGAATAGCATTATTCCCATCCTGGATATGTTTACATATATAGTGACTACATGGATACACTATTTCTACCACAATTTTTATTATAAAAATGCTACATGCCCTTCAAAACAACAAAACTCTAAAACACTGAAAGGACACCCAGAAATGACTGGCACTCTGCTGGCACAGCAGGGCTGGAGCCCAGGGGTTGAAGACCAGCCTGGGCAGCACACAAAACATGTCACCAGAGATTCTCACTGCACTCAGTGGTTTGGAGTGACCGCACTCTGGAGTCACCTCTTCTTTGTGCACACAGAGCTGGGAAGAGCATTATACATGAATCACTGGCTTCTATTCATGTAAGCAGCCATGACAATAGGTCTGGAACACCAGGCTGAGAAGATGGAATTTCTAGGTGGCACTAGAAAATTCCAGTATGCTCTGCACTTCCTGTTGACACTTATGCACAGCTTGGTCACCTCTTTTCCTCTGGCTGGGTGTGTGCAGAGCAGGGCAATACTTATTTGGGGTCATATTAACCCCATCCTCACAGGGAACAATTTCTTGCTCAGTTGTTAATGATGTGCTTACAAATAGAAATGCTACACTATCATAAATGACAGTGTCCCTGGGAACACAGAGCCAGTGAGAGAGGGAACACCTGAAGGAGGTGTTCTGACTGGAACTTGGGTATGTGCATGTGTGCCTTAAGCAGGAGAAGCCAAAAAGTGGAATGTCACAGCAACATGGAAGTTTGCTGCTACGGATGACGTTTCTTTCTATGAAGCTAAAAAGTAAAATAGCCCAACAGGAAAGAGGTGTCAGGAGGAACTGGAAAATGCAGTAGGCAGGAAGGAGTTGGGAGGGGAAATCAGACATCTCATCCTGCCTTTTCCTGGACCGGGTCCCCATCCCAGTTATGTGAAGCTAGTTGGCTGGGTGTAGTGGCTCACAGGGTAGTCCCCACAGTGACTGGGTGTCCCAGCTTCTCATTAGGGTCCTCAAGCCCAGGAGATGGAGATGGATACCAGCCCAGGCAATATAGTAAGACCCTATCTCAAAAAAAAAAAAAGGAAAAATCTTTGTGATTATAAGAAAGTCACAATACCAAAAGTCATTAGCACCTGTTTTAAGCAGCTCTTTTGGGGGCTGGGGGATCAGAATACTCTACACACCTTGAAGTAACTCACAGGTGGGCATCTTTCTCCTCCAGCTCAGAAATACGTGCCCAGGGCCGCCCTGGTGGACTTGGAGCCTGGCACCATGGACAGTGTGAGGTCCGGACCCTTTGGGCAGCTCTTCCGACCTGATAACTTCATCTTTGGTAGGTTCTATTTTTCTTGCTTTCTTCTTTTCTCTCTTTTTATTTCATCATTTGTGTGTGTGTGTGTGTGGTGCTGGGGATGGAACTCAGGGCCTTGTACCTGCTAGTCAAGTGCTCTACCACTGAGCTTTATCTCCTGCTTATCTTCTTTAAAAAAAAAAATCAGTTTATGTGCAAGACTAAAAACGTCCCATGTGTAGATAAGTTTGGCAAGAACGTTGACAGTCCTGCCTGGCCCACGACCAGGGAACCTCTTTGAAATCTGGACTTTCCTTTAGGGACGTGACCTCTGTCTCTAGGTGCAGTGCTTGTGTTGGCAGTTCTTGTTTGAGAGACAAAGCCCAGGAGACAGTTTTCCACATTGGCTTCTTTCTCCCTCTCATTATAGAGCCATTTCACTATTTGTTTTGGGTACTTTAATGGTCATTTTAACTTCAATGTGTTTTTACCTGTATTTCTTTTTCCATCACCTATAGACAACTGTGCTGTTTTCTTTCTAAAAGATTGATGCCATATGAGTTGTGCTTTATCAGAGTTGAGTAAATCCTTTTTCCTCCTTTTCCCACCTACCCAATCATGATAGAACCTATCTCTTGCAGACTCCTGAAGAAAAGTAATATAAAATTAAATGAAGTGTTATTACAGGTAGAGCCTACAGCTTGGGCAACAGACTTGAAAATTTCCCATTGGACGATATTAATGTTAGATACTATATACAATTCCTACTATATATCAAAATTATCACTTTAACTATTGTATGAGGCATGTGCCTCAAGGGAAAAATATTGCTAATCAACAGAAATGCCTCAATCAATCAACACACACATACTCCTAGTATAGCTTGAGTGTTCCTTATCTGAAATGCTTGGGGTCTGAAGGATTTCAGATTCTTTTTTTATTTTGGGATATTTGCAATTTCTTAATTAAACATCTTGGGAATGGGACCCAGTCTAAACACAGAACTCATGTGTGTTCCTTCTACACAGAGCCCGAAGGTAATTTTATACACTATTTTTGGTGCATCTACATTTGACTGTGACCATCACATGAAGTCAGGTGTGGAATTTTCCCCTTGTCATGTCATTCATACCCGTTCTCAAAAAGCTTCAGATGTTGGAACATTTTGGATTTTGAGATTAGGAATGCTGAACCTGTTTGGGTGAAAGCACCTTCCAAGGAAATGTGAGAATTGTAAGGTCATTGTCTTGATGTAAAGGTACTATGGTAGAGAAATTGAATACATTGTTTACAACCTGCATTCCAGCCCCTTCCTCAAAGTGCAGCAGGTAGAGATAGTTAACTGAGGGCAATAACTCCTGCAGAGGAAGAGTGGTGGGAATTTCTCAGCACTCCTTGTGAGGCCAGGTAGCTGCACCTGAATGCAGGTGAAAGCCATGAACAAACTCACTTAAAAATACAGACGCCAGCCAGGTGGTGCACACTGTGATCTCAGCTACTTGGGAGGCTGGGGCAGGAGGAGGACACTGATTTCTTGGCCAGCCTGGGCCACTTAGAAGGAACCTGTCCCAAAGGAATAAAAGGGATGGGGATATACCTCATTGGTTAGCCCTTGTCCCCATGCCCAAGGCCTGAGTTCAGGCCTCAGCACCACAAAAATTAAAAAAAAGAAAAACTCCAAAATAAAACATTACAAACTTCAAATGCAGTTGTGTTTCTAAGAAGGGCAAAAAATATCAGGACATGGTGACCAAATAAGACTGAAAGGCAGAGGGTATACCGACAGTATGATGGCTGAGAGTCTGGGGAGTGGTTGCCCTCCCTGGGTTGAAATATTAGCTCTTTCTATCATCTGTGACCTTGGACTTGCTACCTGCTTCTTGGTCCTTCAACTTGCTCATCTATAGATGGGACTTCCTCGTGTTTAGTGAGACATGAGGATTAAAGGAAGGAGTGCTCGATAACTTAGCAACATCCCAGGAATAAAAGGGTGGGTCACTGTTCTCTGGTACAGGCTGGGACATTGTAAGATACCCAAAAACATTTGTTGAATTTTGCTATGTGTTCCAAAGTGTAGAGAACAAAAACTTCCATGTAGCTGCCAGTAAAAACTCCTCTTATTAAGGACTGACTTCCAGAAACCCACAACAACTTCATACTTAGAAGTAAGTATTAGAAGTATTAGAAACCTTAGAAGTAAGTATTCCCAACAAAGTCAGATAAAAGGAAGATATGCCCACTGTCTTTGCTTTTACTTCTGAAGGATCTAGTGGTGCACAGAAATGGGAAAGAGACCAAAATTATGTAAACGAAAACACAAAATTGTTATGGATTTATAGATTGAACGATTCTCTTGGAGTTTCCAGATGGGCTATCACTGAAAAATGACTTGCACTTGTGAAAATTCAGCAAGGTAACCAGTCACAAGATAAATATAGGCCTGGCCCCGGTGGCACATGCTGTAATCTTGGCGACTGGGGAGGCTGAGGCAGGAGGACTGCAAGTTCGAGGCCAGAGTCGGAATCTTAGCAAGATCCTGATTCCAAATAAAAAAGGACTGGGCGTATAGTTTAGTGCAGAGCACCCCTGAGTTCAATCCCTAATACCAAAAAGCCGACCCCACCCACATACATCCAGCATGCAGTGCCTGCGCGCCCTCTCGTGGTGGCCAGGAGCACTGCTCACATGCCCCGGCAGCGACTCTGCACTACTGACTCAGGGTCCTGCCCTCTGAGAAGAGCGCGGACTCCCGCCCTGTACAGGTCGCACTGGATAACTGGACAGCTTTCTCTGGGTGCGTGGGTCTGGGCCCGCAGCAGCCTCCTTCTGGACCCTTCCTGTAGCGCCCCGCGTCTTCTCTGGGCTTCTTGGGCTTGGTGCCCTGTCTGTTGGCAGTGGCTCAGTGAGAACACATGCTGGAGTCCATCCCCAGCACCACAGAAAGGAAAAAAGAAAAAGCTCTACAACCCGTGATTGTAAGGGCACCCGAGCCTGCAGGACTCTGGGACAAGCCACGGCCCTGACTCCTCCACTCCCATAAAAATACACGCCCTTCAGAATTCTGCAGTTTCCTCCCTCCAGGGGTTCCGGGCTTCTGCATGAATCTGAGAATACCATAAGGCTTCTTGAACCTGAATTAGTTGGCAGAACCTACCTCAGTCTCCGTGAACTTCAGAAAAAATTAATATGTTACACTATTTGAATGTCAGGTGTGGTAGCACATGCCAGCAACTCAGGAGGTTGAAGCAGGAGGATCACAAGTTAGAGGCCAGCCTTGGCAACTTAGCAAGACCCTGTCTCAAAAAATAAAAAGGGCTGGGGATGTGGCTCAGTGGTCAAGTGCCCCTGGCTTCAGTCCCTGGAACCCAAACAACAACAACAAAGGTATTTTCATCTTTTTTGCTGACTTTCTTTTGTCGTAATCATATTTTGTATTTTTTTCCACTGCACATATTATAAGACATGTTCCATGTGAATGTGTAGTTTATAGAATCTAACTTTTAATAGTTACACGATGCATAATTAATTCTTAACTTTATAATTGCCAATACCCAGGAGCTCATTCATCAGGCAGCAGTTTCTGCTCTCATAAACAATACTGGAGTCAACATTTTGGTTCACATAAAAAAATTTTGTTTCTGACTTTGATTTCAGAGTAGATTCTCAAAAGTAAAATCAAACTATTTAAACCCTTTCTATACTTTTTCATCCTTTCCAGAGGCATTAATGCCACCAGCAGTGCTTTGCTCTGCTTTTGCTTGAAATTAAGAGATTTAGTAACCGAACTCTCACCTTAGGGGACTCAGTGCCTCAGAACATTTTTAGCAAATGTAAACACAAACTCTTGAGTTTGACCGTTCTGTATAAGTTGTCAGTGTCAAAAAGAGTCTCTTGTTCACATATGACACACATGTCAGAAAACCGAAGGCAAGGTGTTAAAACAATTTGGTGTGGACTCCTGTGGGCACACACACCACACTCATACACCTTATTGCCTTTTTTTTGGGGGGGGGGGCTGGGAATTGAACCCAAGGAGGCTGTATCACCCAACTACACCCCCAGCCCATTTTGTTTTTTTATTTTGAGACAGGTCTTGCTACGTTGCCCAGGCTGGTCTGGATCTTGGGATCCCCCTGCCTCAGACTCTCAGGTCGTGAGGATTAAGATGTGGGCCATGCCCTGTTCCCTTGTTGCTTTTCGAGGAAATAGGAAAAGGATCTCCAATTTGATATGAAATTCCACTCAAACTTTGTAACATTGGGCTTCCTGTGACCTTGGAATGCTTTACTCTTCAGATGGGCCACCAGTCAGTAGATCTTCCTTATGGTATTCTCCGTGGTCTTGCATGCCTTCCATCTGTCTATGCAAAGCATCGATGTCTTGGCGGTTTCATGATGGGAGGCACTGTTATGGGAGGCTTAGAGCAGGTCCTGGCACCAGCTTCCCTTCGGAGCCCAGGCTGGGCATCTCTCCCGCCTTGGGCCTGGCGCAGGACTGAGCGCTCCATTTAGCCTGGACCTTCTGCAGGGCTGGGCTCCATGCCAGGAAGACATGGTCAGTTAAGCCCTGCACTGGTCCCTGGGAAAGTGGATCATGACTGCTCAGGGAGCTGCCAGAAGATGGTTTGTCACAGCAGCAGTGTCACCAGTGGAAGACGATCTCTTTGGTTTAATTTACTTGAGCTGAAAATTGGAAGAGTGTTGAATGGGTGTGTCTTCATCTTTCTAGCTATTGATTCATGGGATCAAGAAGATTGAGAACAATTTAAGATGCACCTCTATGGTGACCACATAGTTTTCCAGGTGTCCCCAGTAAGACATCAGAAGCGTTAGAAATGGCATTTGCTCCTGAGTTGCTTTTTGCCTCTTTCCTTCTTTGCTGGACACATGGTCCTCCTTTGCCTTCGCCCCTAGGGGCTGGGAGTTGGACCCAGAGCCTTGTGAGGCACGTGCTCTACTGTTGAGCTATCCCCAGAAACATCCTTGTTTTTGACTTAGAAAATAGTTTGAATTTTTAACTAGTTGTAATTTTGAAAAAGTGACATGGTTTTGGGGCTGGGGATGTGGCTCAAGCGGTAGCGCGCTCGCCTGGCATGCGTGCGGCCCGGGTTCGATCCTCAGCACCACATACCAACAAAGATGTTGTGTCCGCCGAGAACTAAAAAATAAACATTAAAAAAAAAAATTCATTCTCTCTCTCTCTCTCTCTCTCTCTCTCTCTCACTCTGTCTTTAAAAAAAAAAAAAGTGACATGGTTTTAACTAAGCATTGTGATTTCTTTTAAGTAAATGCACTTATTTTGGTAAAAATAACCAAATGGAGAATGAAGAAGCATTAGAATATGCAGACTTACCAAACTGTTTGGCTGAATATCAAATAACAAAGAGGCAGAATTGTCTGTGAATTGTAGGCAAACTAAAATAAACCAGTATGGGGTGCCGTTCAAGGGTAGTGTGTTTGCTTAGTGTATTCGAGACCCTGAGTTCCATCTCCAGCACCCCCAAAATAGACACACCAGCATCATTTTGTTTTCAGATATAGTTTGAAATGGTTGAAGAAACTTGCATTGGTAATGAACATATAATTTTGAAAGTGAAAGAGTTGCGTTTCCCATAACATGGTTATACTTTTAAAAACTTTCCTAATGAATTGCTGGTTGTATAACAGTCCTTCCAATTAAATTGTGGGAAGAAAAGGAAGCAGCAGAACAAGGTGAGTTCTCCTCTTTTCTATATTTGCAGCTCTTTCTTCCAGATTCAGGACTAGGTATGCAGGCAGGGAGCACACAGGGGCAGGGGATGGGTCCATTGCCTGGTGTGAGCTGGGGATAACCAGAGAGCGCACCCCTAGAAAACCCTGGGGACCCGTTGCAGTGTGCCTGCCAAAGCTCAGAGATCCCAGCCAGTGTTTAATGAGCTGGAGCCACTGATGAATGTCATGGCATATCTACAGAAGATGTTCAACTTGTGACCCCCAAATATTTAACTAGGAATGTCTGTTGCTATGAGACTGGGAAAATATTTTCAAAAGTTACCAGCTTCCTTCTTTTGTCAGGGGCAGAGAAAACTTCATGACAATCATGTGAATGTAGAGGAAACCCAGTAGCTGGTGGGAGCTGGAGGAAGAGGAAGGGTCAAGCCCAGAGTTGCTGGAACTTGAAATCAGACAAAAATGTCCAAATAGCCGCCTCCATTTTTAGTTGTTGGTTTCTGCTATTTTAATGAGGCTCTATTGACAATTGCACTCAGCAATTCTTTTGTAAAGATGTGATAGTTCTGCACTGAGCTCTGAGTACAAGGCTAGCCCCAAGTTCAAGGTTAACACTAAATAAGAGGCTAGTCCTAAGGTGAGGCTCTCCCGGAGTATATAAGGCTAGCCCTGATTTATTCTTCCCAAGGCCCATGATAGGATCTGGCCAGGTGCTGCCTGCTGGGCTGGGTGGGGAGGGAAGGGGACAGGAGTTGGTCCGCTCAGAAGGGACAAGGAGTCTGTTACCAGAAGGCAGGTAGCCAGCATGGCCGAGTGGAAGAGAGAGACTGTCCCGGTTCCTGAGAGAACAGGAACAGGCAGGGGACTGTGATGACAGAACAAGGGGGCAGCCACCTGAGAGGGCTGGTATGATGCAGGTGGAGTACTCTGAGCCACAGGCCTGCTGTGCCCAGCTGGGCAACAGGAGTGGAGGCTGAGCTCCCCCTGCGGTGGGGCTGGCTCAGAGACCTGGGAGGCCTGCTGTGCAGCTTCAGCCAGCCAATTCTGCTCTCAGGAAACTTCCCTTCTTAATATGGAAATGTGTCTTCACCACCAGATGAAGGCAAAGGGCTCGCACATGCTTTTTTCAAACAAGACATTAGTATGTGGTGTAGAAATGGAATCCCCTCTCCTACCTGTGCCCCTGGGATCTTATTTCTGAGGAAGGTTGGGGTTCTCTGTGTGCACTTGGATGCACACTCACACACAGTTGATTCTGCTTTTGGGAGATGATGCAGCTGTGCAGCCTCTGATACAGCCTTCTGGAAAGTTCAATCAGATACGTGGGGCATCCTTTACGACAGTCCCTGAACCTTTCCTGTGTACAGGTCATTTAGCATTTCCCTATTTATTGAAGGCTTTTAACATAATTTCCTTAAAGGCATGTTTTCATATTTTAATTTCTCTTGATTATCACAAAATACATTTTGTGTAGTTGAAATGTTCTAAGCAACCAATATTGTTGAAACTGCCTCCCCAGCAATGGCCCCATCCTTCAGAGACAGCCTGGTCTTTCAGAGCTTTTGCTGGCTCAGGGTACAGCATTTCTGTGGTACATGATTCAAAAGGAAAAGCAGAATGAGTAGTAAAAGGTTGATTTCCTTTCTTCCCCAAGCTGGTCCCTATTGCCTCTCAGAAGATCTCATGCATTCTTTCAGTTGTATTTTTGTGCACGAGTGCAGATACGAGTCACACACCATGGTGGTAGCCAGCAGTGAGCAGTTTAGTACCTTGTTCCCACTCCCAGCAACATATTTGAAAATCTTTCCATTTCATAGCTAGATCCTCATTCCTGTTGTGGTCATTAGTGTTCCTCTGTATAGATACTGGCATGGATTTTCTTTTTCTTTTTGGTTCCAGGCATTGAACCCAGGGGCACTTAACAACTGAGCCACATTCCCCAGCCCATTTTATTTTTTTGTTTTGAAACAGGGTCTCGTTAAGTTGCTCAGGGTCTCCCTAAATTGCTGAGACTGGTCTTGAACTTGTGATTCTCCTGACTCAGCCTCCCATGTTGCTGAGATTATAGCATGTGCCACCACACCCAGCCTGGCAGGGATTTAACCAGACCTCTGGTAATAGATTTTGAATTGTTTCCTTTTTTCTTTACTGTTACAAAGTACTTCTCAGTAAATATTTGTATATATTTCATTTTCCTCATATACAGGTTTATATATCTAGAATCACTGAAGTATAATGACTGAATCTAGGGTTTTTTTTTTTTTTTAGTACTGGGAATTTAACTCAGGAGTGCTTTACTATTAGCTAAGTCCCCAGCACACACAGCCACCCCACTTTTATTTTTGAAACAGGGTCTAAGTTGCTGAGGCTAGCCTTGAACTTGCGATCCTCCTGTCTCAGCCTCCTGAGTCCCTGGTTACAGGCATGTGCCGTCATGCCTGGCTAGGCACTGATTTTGATAGCTGTACTCAGTCCTTCTCCCTAAGGGTCATGTCTCCTGATACCTCCAGAAGCTCTGGATGACCAGTCCTCTCCCCAAACTCTCACCAATACTATCTAGCTTTTTGATCTCTGTCAATTTTATAGGGAAAAAATAGAGTGTCTTTGTTTTAATTTGCAATTGTCTTATGAAAAAGGTTGACCACTCTTTCAAATATTTAAGCTATTTTAATTTCCCTTTTTGTGTCTACTGCCTGGTTGTATCCTTTGCCCATTTTTCTAGTGGCTGCTGTGGACTTCCTTACTGATTTGTGGAATCTTTATATATTTAAGGAAGTTGCCCCTTCCGCAACTTCCTGTGTAACATGAGTCACTGATAGGTCAATACGTTTTAAACTCACATAGGATTTTGGTTGCTTTTCTTGCTTGGCTGACTTCACTGGATACATGTGGTGTCCAGTGAAGCAGGGCCACTGGAGCAGGACCATTGATAAGGCTGAACCTGTTGAGCCTGCTAGGGACTGCAGCAGACCCCGTGGCCAGGAGCCTCATGTTTGCTGGTCAAAGGTGGACAGGGAGGGAGCACCTCTCATCTGATGTGGCAGTGGGCACTCAGAGGTGCTTGGTGGAGTCCTGCCTTCCTGCACAGGACTCTTCTGGGCATGGGTGGCCTCAGGGGTGGACTTGCCCCTGGAGAAGAGAGGCTGAGCTCTGAGGGCAGTCTCGCTCTGTGACTACCCACTGCAATAGTCAGATCACCTTCTGAGTACGTGGGGAGCCTGGGTAGTGGCCCAGGCCTGTCATCCAAGCCATGCCAGAGGCTGACTCAGGAGGATGACAAGTTCAAGGCCAGACTCAGTAACCTAGTGAGGCCCTGTCTCTAAATAATAATCAATCAATCAATAAATAAGGGGCTGTAGCTCTGTGGTAGAGCACCTCTGGGTTCAACCCCAGTACCACAAGAACAAAACCCAGTGAATGGGTAAAGGTCTGTGTAATCCTATACAAGTGTGTATACAAGATAAATGTACAACCTGAAGAATTTGATGAAAACAGATTTAAAATATTTCATTAAAAATTAAACTGATGGTCTGGGGATATAGCTCAGTTGGTAAAGTGCTTGCCTTGCATGCACAAGGCCCTGGGTTCAATCCCCAGCACGACAAAAGAAAAAAAAATTAAACTGACAAATTTGTATTAGAATTAATATCTATTTCCCCAATTCTTTTGAAGTATACTGAGATAAACAAACTGCCTTAAAATGAAAGAGTGGGCACACATTTAGTAAGTCTGGTAAGCCTTTTTGTTATTCCTTCAGAAACAAGAAAAGAATGACTGATGTGAAATATGTATAACATATGACACATTATTTCATTATTTTGTGATGGGGTGGTTTCCAATTCTGCTTTCCACAATGTGAATTGTTGATTGACTTTTTTTTTTTTTTTTTGTACTGGGGATTGAACTAAGGGTGCTTTACCCTCTGAGCTACATCCCTAGTCCTTTTTATTTTTTATTTTGAACAGGGTCTCTGTTGTTTAGTACCTTGTAAATTCTGAGGCTGGCCTCGAACTTGCAAACCTCTTGTCTCAGATTCCTCTGCAACTGGGATTATAGGTATTGCAGTTTACAATACTGTGATAGATTTGCATGTAACTCAGAATAAGCTCAAAGAACCCAGTGATACTGTATAACATAATTAATTTCCATTTACATACATAGGTGGATGAGATTTTTTCAGTGTTTATTATATATGTACAGAAAGAAATAGAATTCCTTGTCCCATTTTGGCAATATTTAATATTCACCATTGGGTAAATGAACTAATTAAAAAATATAGATATCATTTTTAAAAAATATTTATTCTTAGGTTTAGGTAGATACAATATCTTTATTTTACATTTATGTGGTGCTGAGGATCGACCCCCAGTGCCTTGTGCATGCTAGACAAGCACTCTACCATAGAGCCACAACCCCATTTTTAACACCTTGTAATCATGAGTCTAAAAATGAGTTTTCAGTGGGCATGGTGATACACATTTGTAATCCCAGCAGCATGGGAGGCTAAGGCAGGAGGATCCCACATTTGAGGCCAGCCTCAGCAATTTAGTGAGACCCTGTCTGAAGATAAAAAATAAAAAGGGCTAGAGATGTAGCTCAGTGGTGGAGTGCCTACAATAAGCAAGCCCTTGGGTTCAGTGCTAAGTGCTGTGTGCCATGAGCACATACACACACACAAATGAAATTACCACATCAAGATGGATATACATCTTAAGTATCTTTAAATTTTTATTTAGGTGCTGGGGAGTAGCTAGGATTATAGGCATCCTAACCCTGCCTGTCTGAATCTACAGCCCAGAGGTGTGCACTCCATCACTGATCTACACTACCTCAGCCCTTTTGAAATATTTTGACTTGTCTAAAAAGTATTAATTTAGGAGCTGGGTATGGTGATGCATGCCTGTTATTCCAGTGGCTCCGGAGGCTGAGATAGGAGGATCACAAGTTCAAACCCAGCCTCAGCAAAAGCAAGGCACTAAGCACTCAGTGAGACCCTGTCTCTAAATAAAAAAAAAATAGGGCTGGAGATGAGGCTCAGTGGCGGAGTGCCCCTGAGTTCAATACCCAGTACCCCCCCCCCCCCAACACACAATGATATCAGTCAATCAATAGAAAGTACTAACTTAGGGCCGGGGATGTGGCTCAGTGGTAAAGTGCTCACTTAGCATGTGATAAGGCGCTGAGTTTGATCCCAGCACCGCAAAAAAATAAATAAAAAAGGAAATTTATATGCCAGCCAGCGGTTGGTGGAGCCTGTTTCCTCATCCCTCTGACTTAGGCCCGCACTGCGTTATGTAACCATTTCACACACCTTTTCCATGGCCATTTAAAGAGCGTTAACCCCTAGGAGAGTTCCTTCCCAGTCGCCCCTTGAAACACACGGGTCTCTGTTGCTCTCTTGCAGGACAGACGGGCGCCGGCAACAACTGGGCCAAGGGCCACTACACCGAGGGCGCAGAGCTGGTGGACTCGGTCCTGGATGTGGTGCGCAAGGAGTGTGAGCACTGCGACTGCCTGCAGGGCTTTCAGCTGACCCACTCGCTGGGCGGCGGCACGGGCTCGGGCATGGGCACACTGCTCATCAGCAAGATCCGCGAGGAGTACCCCGACCGCATCATGAACACCTTCAGCGTCATGCCCTCACCCAAGGTATCTGACACGGTGGTGGAGCCCTACAACGCCACGCTGTCGGTGCACCAGCTGGTGGAGAACACGGATGAGACCTACTGCATCGACAACGAGGCGCTGTACGACATCTGCTTCCGCACCCTCAAGCTGACCACTCCTACCTACGGGGACCTTAACCATCTGGTGTCGGCCACCATGAGCGGGGTCACCACCTCGCTGCGCTTCCCGGGTCAGCTCAACGCCGACCTGCGGAAGCTGGCCGTGAACATGGTGCCCTTTCCGCGCCTGCACTTCTTCATGCCTGGCTTCGCGCCACTGACCGCCCGAGGCAGCCAGCAGTACCGTGCGCTGACAGTGCCCGAGCTCACTCAGCAGATGTTCGACGCCAAGAACATGATGGCTGCCTGTGACCCACGCCATGGCCGCTATTTGACCGTGGCCACCGTTTTCCGTGGCCTCATGTCCATGAAGGAGGTGGATGAGCAGATGCTGGCCATCCAGAACAAGAACAGCAGCTACTTTGTGGAGTGGATCCCCAACAACGTCAAGGTGGCTGTGTGCGACATTCCGCCGCGTGGCCTGAAGATGGCCTCCACCTTTATTGGCAACAGCACAGCCATCCAGGAGCTGTTCAAGCGCATCTCGGAGCAGTTCTCAGCCATGTTCCGCCGCAAGGCCTTCCTGCATTGGTTCACCGGTGAGGGCATGGACGAGATGGAGTTCACCGAGGCCGAGAGCAACATGAACGACTTGGTGTCCGAATACCAGCAGTACCAGGATGCCACTGTAAACGATGGAGAGGAAGCTTTTGAAGATGAGGAAGAGGAGATCAATGAATAAAGGCGCTGCCCTGTCCCCAACCAATGTGAAATGCGCGTATTCTTCCTTTTACCTGATGGTTGTGGAGGGGTGCACTGGTCTCTAGATACATGGGGTAGGTCCCTGGCAAGTGCAGAGCTGAGAGGTCAGCTGGAATAAAGTCCATATTTTACAATAGCAGAGAATAGGCGGTCCTACCCTTTCCAGTCAGCCTAGTGAGATTCTGTACTGGAGCATTTGAGAGAAACAACTAGGGAGCCATGAAGGGCTAATGGAAAAAAAACCCACCTGCCAGTATGCATTCAGACATCTGTGAGAACTAGCAAGGGGCTTAGAAACAGGGTGTTTTCATCCTTCCTGATGAACATTGGAGCTTGCAGTGTTGCCTTGTTTGAATATACAGTATGGAACTTTGAAACAATCTAGTCATAATAAAACCTATTCTGTTGTGGCATCCAGCCCTGTGCAACAGAAAGTTACTTTGCATGGTTACAATGGCAAGGTGGGCCACTGGTCTTTCCCTGGGGTGCACTGCACCCAGCTCACTAAAGGAACACTGGGGCCTTTTTAAAACTGGAGACTTCAAAGGGTGGCAATCACATTGTTCCTGAGCTTGGAAGTAGTGCAGACATAAATGAAAGCCCTTCTGCCGGTTTGTTTCTGCAGTGCTGGGGATGGAACCCAGAGCCTTGCCCTTGGGGCAAGCCCTCTACCAATGACCACAGCTTCTCGGCTGTTTACAGTCCCCATTAAGTCCTACAGAATCTTTCATCTCACCTGTCAGGTTCTGGGCTGCAGGCTCCCAGCTTTCTTGCCAGAAAAGCCCACCGGCAAGTGGAAACACCCAGCTCCTCAGAGCTGCCATGTGTTCTTCCACCAGCATTGAGGCTGGGGGCTGGGGGCTGGAACCAGGCCCAGCTTGGAGAGGGAGGGGCTTTCCCCACTTCTTGGTTTCCACAATTTCTGTGGAAAGTCTTAAAGCCAAATCCAGCTGGGTGTGGTGATGCACACCTGTAATCCCAGTGGCTCAGGAGGTAGAAGCAGGAGGATCACAAATTCAAAGCCAGTCATAGCAACTTGGTGAAACCCTGTCTCAAAATAAATAGGGCTAGGATGTGGTTCAGTGGTAGAGCACTCCTGCATTCATTCTCTGAAAAAGAGGCAAATGCCATAGGACTTGACAGGTGAGCTTTACTGGTAATTGGTAGACCTTGCTGTTCACTAGTACTTCTGGTTTAATCCTTTTGACCCTCCTGAGGTTAGCAGCGACTGCGTGTGGCTTTGCTTCAGACCTAGTGAGCATGGTGTCACTCCCAGGTGAAAACATTCAAGCCAGTGCCCACCTGCTGGCTCTGCCTTCCTCACAGCAGCCTTGATCCTTCCCACTCATTCATCTAGTCCCTGAGTAACCATGTTGAGCAGATACCCCTCTGCACTTTGACAGAATGAGACAAAGCATTATTTGGAACTGAAAGCCAGCATTACCCCCAGCTTAACCAGAATGCCTATGCTCTGAGACCCCAGTCCTTCAGTAACTTTGCTTTGTTATGCCCCAGCCTTGGGCAGATAGAAAGTTAATCACTGAACACAGCAGTGTGACCCAAGGTGTGCAGTTCTCATCTGCAGAAATCTAATCTCTTGTGAGACAACAGACAACAGTAATCTACCACCTCACCACTCATATCTATCCTAGAAGACACTGCTTTGACTAAGGAGATTACGATGACTGTGAGTCCCAAGAGTGGGTCAGGCTCCACCTGTGCCACACAGGTGACTCTTTCCATGCCTCGTCCTTCCTCATCCACCTGGGCAGGGCAAAATAGGTATGGAGGCCACACTGGCTGGCCAAGACCCAGAGCCTTAGCATGCTTTCCCTCACTAAAAATGCCATGTGACTAATGTAACTTTCCTTACTGAGCCAAGCCTCACTCATAGGGTACTACTCGCCCTGCCCAGACCAGGAGGACTCACAGCTGAGGCCTGTCAACCTTGTACTTCTCTTTACAGTGGTTCTGCTGGGCGGGGGAATAGGCCCACCCTTGTGCCCAAGTGGTCTTTACAGCCTGGCTACCTCTCAAAAGCACACAAGGAGGGAAGGAGCCGGAAAGCCCATCCTTTTGCAGGTCACCAGGCACGACAGTTGCAGGTAGAGCGCCAGCCAGGTATGGAGGCTCCCATTTTGTAATGTGGGTCTGTGGAGTACACAAGGCTGCTTCTGTGGCCTACCCCCAGTGTAGGGCCGCTATAGGGATGCCACCAGATTGAAAAGTCACTGTTCTCACTGCTTCAATGTCACACAAAGCAAGCTGGAACAGCATTAAAGGAGGCAGCTAAAAAAGAAATACTTACAAATGCACCAGTGTTTGGTGCCTCACAAGTCCAAATAACAGCATCTGAAGACAGTTAAGTCTTCCTCACACCATCTTCTGTAAGAATTTTGATCTAGGTTTGCAAACTTGCACATTTCTGGAACCATACACTTAAGCTTTCTGATAGCAAGTAGCAATTATTAAACAGACCACTCCCAAGGCATCCTGGGGGATCCATATCCACTGTCACCTTTTTGAAAACAAGGCGTGGTTAGGGACAGATGACCAGCCACACCAACCTCTAGACTGAGATGTGTGACCCCCACCTGTTCATGATGACCCCGACCAACAGGGCTTATCATTCATCCTCTCAAAGACCAACTTTGGGAACCAACATGTATCATCCCGGGATACAAATCCAGAAGACACTGACCTCTGTGGGAACTGACGAGGACAGTGAGACATATTGTGAAGAATTACCCTCTAAAACATAAGTACATTTGACTTCTTGTCATGTTTTCTAAAAGTAACCAAACATAAACAGTGATCTTTGTGCATTCAGGAAAAAAATACAGTGTTTACATTTTATTTTTGGTGTAACGAAGCCATATTTATATAATACATTCACATTTTTAAATATGTTACAGTTCTCTATAGAAAAAACATTCTGTTAAAAAGCAACAAGTGATCTCGATCAAGTTTTCAAAATATTAAGTCAAATCAAAATCTTATCAGTACTCCAATTTAATCTCACAAGTCCATCTGCAGAAAGAAACTCAAGAGAAACAGGAATGAAGAATGGGTGACGAAAAGAGAAGAATCTCCTCTTCCCTTGTTGTGGAGATCCCACAGATGCCTCCTGCCTGGCTTGCTGTTGGTGTACCAGGGACTGGCCTGGAGGCAGAGAGGCCATGGCACAGTGATCTCCCCGACCTTCTAAGGAGAGGCTGGGGTGCCCCTCCACCCACACTTCCAGGTGGGTCGGCTGCTGGCTCAGCATCTGGCTGTATCCACTGAGCAGTGCTGTAACTCTTCTGAAAGCCAGGGCTGGAACAATGTGCAACTGGAAACCCACAGGCCCATACACTAACACTAAAACGGTCTCCACCCTTGCATCTGGGTGGCGACTTTCTCGCCGGAGGGCTCCTCTTTCTCCTTTTCCCGCTCCTTGTTCCAGTCCTTCAGGCCCTCAGGAAGAGAAGTGTCTTCATCCAAGCTGCCAGTGCCTTCCACAAATTCTTCATATGTAGACTTTTCTGCAAATGGTCTAGGGCCCAGAAGTTCAACCATATCATTTTTATCTAATACTTCTTTTTCTAACAATAGAAGAGCAACCTGAAATACGAACAACTTCCATTAAGTACAGTTATTTAGCAAGCACTGTTCAAAACTAACGTTTTTATTTATAGCTGACCTTACCTCAAGAAAGGATCTAAGATAAATGGGAAAGATGTCTCATAAATAAGGTCACATGACATTAGAGTAAGATGTGTAGAATACGTGAAATAACAGTTCCCTCCTGAGCGAGAGGGCACACATGGGCACATCTGCAGGATGAATGACTACATGTTTCTGATAAAGAATAAGGGCTCTCTTGGTTAATTTTTGTTTCACTGGGGATTGAACCCACGGGTGTTCTGCCACTGAGCTGCATCTCCAGCCCTTTTTATTTTTTTTTAATATTTATTTTTTTAGTTTTAGCTGGACACAGTATCTTTATTTTATCTTTATGTGGTGTTGAGGATGGAACTCAGTGTCTTGCGTATGCCAGGCGAGTGCGCTACCACTTGAGCCACATCCCCAGCCCAGCCCTTTTCATTTTTTTTTTAAAAGAGAATTTTAAAAAAAAAAAATATATATATATATATATTTTTAGTTTTCAGCAGACACATCATCTTTGTATGTGGTGCTGAGGATCGAACCAGGGCTGCATGCATGCCAGGCGAGCGCACTACCGCTTGGGCCACATCCCCAGCCCCCCCTTTTCATTTTTGAGATAGGATCTGGCTAAGTTGTCCAAGTTGGGTCCAAACTTGCAATCTCCAAGTAGCTTACACTAGGTTTGCTTTTCAAAGCAAATAATAATATATTTTTTTATGTGCTGTCTTGGAGGCCATTAGCTTGGGGTTGTTTCTCACCTATAACTCACACACAAGCGAACTGAAATTTCCTTAACAACATTCTCTGTAGCTGATTTTGAATGGCGCTTCAACTAATCACAGCCAAGCAGCCTGTTAGTTATATAACTTGGGACTTCCTATTACACCATACCCAAAAAAGGTAAAGGCTTAGCAGGAGCCAATCAAGCAGCTTCTCTACTCTGCTTCAGGGTTTGGCTCCAAAGCTCTCTAAATATCTTCTGCAAAATCTTCTGATTTTGAGCACTGTTGGATTTATGATTTTTTTTCTTTTTTTGGCTCAAACTTTTTTTGTCCAAGTTTTCCTTTTAATGTGCTTCTATACACAAAGAAATATAATATTCTCAAAGAATATGTAGAAAGTAACAGTGGTTTTGTGGAGGGATCAGATTAGAAGAAAGGAGAGAAATGGAGCTAGCTACGAAAAAAAACATAACGAAAGACCCTACAAAACAAACAAAACCCAATGAAGACAACCAAGTCAGGCACAGTCATGCACACCTGCAATCTCAGCAACTCCTCTAAGGCTGAGGCGGCAGAATGGCAAGTTTGAGGCCAGCCTCAGTAACTTGGCAAGACCCTGTCTCAAATAAGAAATAAAAAGGGCTGGGGATGTGGTTCAGAGGCAGAGCACCCTTGGGCTCCATACCTAGTACCAAAACAAACAAATAAATATATAAAAAAGAAAGAAAGCAGTGCCTGGTGCACAAGATGCTGGGCAAATGCTGCCTGCCCACCCTCTTCCCCCCTGACACGGGGGCAGACATTGCCTCGCCCAACTCCTGAGGCTCGGGTTTAGAGGCACTGGCTGCAGAAGCAAGGCCCAGCCCTTTGCTCTCAGTAGACTTCTCTTGCTGGCTCAACATCTTCTTAATATATTTAATTTTCTGAGTAGCCAGAAAATATTTCAGAACTCTGTGGAGCACTTCAAGATCCTGGGTTCCATTAATTTTCCTTTTTATAAATCCCAGCAAACATGGAAGGGTAAGATAACTGGGTTAAATTTCTGGGACCTCTTTGAGCATCTACTGTGGGTGAGCGGAATCCTCTCTCTAGTCCTGTGGACATGAGTGTGTAACCCCATAGAGCCAGTGACCTACTGTGAGCCCTCTCCTTCCGCTTCTATAGCTCACCTCCTTGTTCAACAACTTCTGTCCCTCAGTGTGGACCTCCCATCCACCTCCACTTGCACCTGCACAGCATGCTGCTCTGGTCCTGGGTGGGGAGACTGAACCCTACTCCCACCTCTCCTCCTGCCCTTCCCTGGGCTGCTGCTAGGTGGTGCCTTGGAGCCTCTGAGGGCTTCTTCTCTTCCATTCTCTGTAAATAACAGGCCTGCCTTGATTTCTGCCATCATCCCCAGTGCCATCTGAAGAGCATCAGGCCCCCTTGCAGCTAGCTGCCTGAGCAGCTTGCTCTCGCCTTTCTACCTTATTACCTTATCGAGTTGGCAGTTTTAATCATTCCTGCTAAAAATTCTTTAGGGATTTCTAGAAAACATGGGGGCTGGGTTTGGTTAGTTTTAAGGGCACTTGTATTTCTAAAGCTGTTTTCTCCATTTTCTGCTGGCTCTGGAGGGCCTTGTGCTATGACTGCACTGCACAGGCCCAAGCCTGCCCTCCCTGGGGCCTGTTCCTCCTGCCTTCTCCTCCACTGTGACCCGATTATCCTTCAAGACACAACTCAGGCCCTGGCTTCTGCAGAACTTCCTGGGCCACTCTGCCCATGCTGACCTCCTTTCTCAGGCCCTACTGCTCCCTGTCTCAAGGACACTGCTCACCCTCCAAGTACACTGCACATCTGTGACAGATGGTATGATTTTTGGAATCACCTTACAAGGGACAGTCTTGTAACTGGCTTCTCAGAAGACCCCTTTATTGAACAGCATATCTTATGTTTTTACTGGCTGGGAGCAGTGGTGCACACCTGTAATCCCAGCAGCTCAGGAGGCTGAGGCAGGAGGATCATGAGTTCAAAGCCTCAGCAATGGTGAGGCACTAAGTAATTCAGTGAGACCTTCTCTCTAAATAAAATACAATAGGGCTGGGGATGTGGCTCAGTGGTTGAATGACCCTGAATTCAATCCCTGGTTCCAAAACAAAACAAAACAAAAACAACAACAAAAAACTCCCCCCAAAACAATGTTTTTGTTTGCATCAAAGAGGCTTTTTCATTTGTGTTTTTCTTATGAGTGTGTGGTGTGGTATGTACAAAGAACAAAAAATTCTAGTTTTGGTTGTATGGATTCTGAATATTTAAGAGGTTACTGAATGCAAGAAACTGAGTTCAGAAAGGGCCCTCCCTTCAGTGGGTGCCATCAGATGAGGTACAACGCTGAAAATCAAAGCATGTTCATCTGTGGAGGCCATGACAAGACAATATAATTTTCATGTTCCATTCCCACCTGCCTAGTTGGTCTAATTTTTTCATTTCTCACTACCTATTTACTCAAGAGGTGAAAAACAAAGATAAATTCCAATTAGGCAGGTGTGCTTCTTAGGAGTACTGGTGAAGTGTTTGCCCAAGAGAGCTGGGATGGTGCAAGCCTCTGGTCCCACCATGCACCTCCTAGAGATGGCAGACCCTGAGCATCAGCATGAATGAGCCCCAGGGGGAGCCAGAGGGAGGGGCTTCTCAGGACTGGACACCAGCTGCAGGATAGTGTGGAGACTGCCTGTAAGACTAGTGCCTACCTTCTCCACCTCGGCTTTCTTCTCTGTGAGGAGGGCGACGGTTCTTTTATAGGCATCATTAATCAGCACCCGCACCTCATCATCTATGAGCCTGGCGGTGGCTTCACTGTAGGGCTTCTCTAATACCATGTCGCCCTGACGTGGGAGGTCAAAGGAGATCTGCCCCACCTTTTCATTCATGCCAAACTGAACAATCTGAAAAACAAAACATGACCAGTGGTGGTTACAAATCATTACTCTGTAGCCTGGCAAAACCCATGCAGTGGCTTCAAGTTGGCAAAATGGACAGGATGTTTCAAGCAGATGGTGGCAGGAAGGGTTTTGTGCTTTAAACTCACCAGAAGCACACAACTAGAAACACACAGACCACACCCACAACACAACAAACAAGTGGGGCCAGATCCTAAGAGCTCTGAGGCCTCTGTGTTATCACCATGTCTATGAGGGAAGTTGAGAAGCCAGAAGGAAGCCAGGTGTGGTGGTGCACACTTGTCACCCCAGCAGCTAAGGAATTCAAGGCAGGGTGATGGCAAGTTCAAACCAGTCTCAGTAATTTAGCGAGGCTCTAAACAATTTAGGAAGATCTTGTCTCAAAATAAAAAAATAAAAGGACTGGGGATGTAGCTCAATGGTCCAGTGCCACTGGGTTTAATCCCTGGTACCCCAAAAAACAGAAGAGAAAGAGAAGCCAGGAGGACCCGAGGAGCTGCACCCCATGTTGCTAACAGGTTCACCAGGGGAAGAGCCATGTGCCAATCTGAGAATAGGTGATAGTGGAGGGGTGCTGGCATTTTCCCGTGCCACACACAACTGTACACAGAATGAGGCTATGGGGGCAGTGTAAGGAGGCTCAGTGTGAGCTGTAGGAGTCCACCAAACTAGTCAGCACCACATGAAGCAGCTTCTGGAAGTAAGATCCAAAATGACTAGAAGAGAAAAGGCCCTAATCGAAGTGGGAGCCAGAATAGAGCTCAGCAAGCAGGAAAGGATGGTTGTATCACGGCACACAAACAAGGGAGGGACTCAAAGCCACAGCCTGACCTCCCCCCGCTTAAGTCAGGAAGACAGATTTCATGTAAAAATGGGCAATGGAAAAAAATCCTGAATAAAGTTACCCTGAGAAAAGAAAGAATAAGACATAGAAAGCATCTCACAGAAAATATGAGTGGGATGAAATAACCAGTCCATGACACAGAAGAACCTGTGACCTCCATTCTAAAAACAGCTGCAAGAAGTCAGAAAAATGACAGAAAATACAAAAGAACTTCATGTTAGAAAACCTCAGACAAAGTGCCAGAATGCACTAGAAGAGAAAAAAATTATCATCATTATTTTTGTAGCACTGGGGACTGAACCCAGGAGTGCTGTACCTCTGAATCACATCCCCAGCCTTTTTATTTTGATAGGGTCTCACTAAATTTCCCAGGCTGACCTCAGCTTGCAATCCTCTTGTCTCTGCCTCCTGAGTAGCTGGGATTATAGGCATGTAGCACTGCATCCTCAAGAAAAATTTAAAAATGACTAATATGAAAAAAAAATAGAGAAAGTAACAGACACACAACAAAGAAAAGTCACCTCACAAATAAGAGGAGTTCTCAAAGGAAGTCATCCATATCAAATTCAAAGGCAACGAACTCTACTGTTTGAGGATGTGGGCTCCAGTGGTAAATATTTTCAAAGAAAACAGGAACTGATCCTGACGAGTCAGGGGAGGTGACTGCTAGAGTCAGTGATGAGGAATGGGCATGCAGAGACAGCAAATCCAGGAGGCGCCCTCCTGTGGGACCACAGGTTTCAAGTTAACCTTACTCTGGACCTGCGCTTTATGGGCAGTACCCTAGGACATAAGCCTTAACACTGTGGGATGAGAAAATGGGCCATTTCTGGAATAGACTTGCTGTAAAAGCTAGGCCACCAAAACTTGACCGTGCTGTTTCAGAGCCATTCGTGACCCATCAGTCTCTCCAGCAAAATGGAAGTGCAGAACAGCAGCCCTGCTTCATGTACTCACTTGGGCGTAAGCACTCTGAGTGACTTTCCTCAGGTCATCCTGGGCACCAGTTGTGATTCTTCCAAAGAAGATCTCTTCAGAGACACGACCGCCTAAAGTCATGCACATCCTGTCCAAGAGCTGCTCCTTGGTGTATAGGTATTGCTCCTTGGGCAGGTACTGAGCATAGCCCAATCCTTTGCCACGGGGGATGATGGAAACCTGGTGAGAACAAATCACAAAATGCTCCTTGGTAGAAAAACCCACTACCAAGTGTCAATCCAAGCAAAGTGTGTGTCTAGTCAGACAAACTCACCAATGAAAAGCTGAAAAGCAAGTGCAACGTTGGATGATTCAGCCTTGGAGAGAAAGATCGGTACCTGAACCTGGGAAAGTTCTAGAAAACTTTTCCTAACTTTCTGTGAAACTCAAATGAACCACTCAGTCTTTTTTTTTTTTTTTGCCTCCTTTAGGTCGAGGCTGGCCTTACACATTTATTTTATTTATTTATATGTGGTGCTGAGGACCGAACCCAGGGCCTCACACTTGCTAGGCAAGTGCTCTACTGCTGAGCCACAACCCCAGCCCAAACCATTCAAGTCGAGATGAAAGGTGCCTGGTGGGCTTGGTGACTCTTCTTGGAGACTGCGACTGCTGATCACTGCCATGGTAATTTTTTTAATTTAAAAAACCAGTTTGGTTGAGGGATGCTTTCTATACAGAAAACTGCACCTACTTTTAAGTATAAAGTTGTGAGTTTTGCTGAACATAACTTTCAACCCCAATGAAATCACAAAACATTATCCTACCCAATTCCCTTGCACTCTTCCCCAGTTGATCCTCCATACCCAGCCCCAGGCAAGTGCATGTAAATGCCGTCCTGTATCGGTCTGGTTTCTTTCCTGTGTCTGATACTCATTCATACTGTTGTGTGTGGACAGTTCACCTGCTTTCAATGCTGTGCAACATTCCATGTGTAAACAGATCACATGTCCACTGCAACATCAGTGTTGTTTTTAATTTGCTGATACAAATAAAGCTATAATAGTCTTCATTTGGACATGTTTTAATTTCTCTTGTTTACCTTTATGAGAAAATACCAAAATGTATGGCCACCTATGCTTCATTCCTGTGGGCAATGCAAGAGGGCTCCGCTGCTCTACACCTTACTGCCACTAGGGGACTCCTTTTCCAAATTGCACCCATTCCTGTGGTATTGCTCTGAGGTTTAATCTGCAGTTTTCTGATGAGTAAGATGCTTTTTATGTGCTTAATGCCCATTCATGAAATGCTTTCAGTGAACCATATAATCAAATCTTTTACCCACTGTTTTACAGGGTTGCTGGTTTTCTTATTGAGTTTTAAGAGTTATTTACATATTCCAGATATAAGTTCTCTGCCACATAGGTATGTATGTATATAAATATATATACATGTATAGATATATAATATAAAATACAAGTATTCATTCAATTTTCTTGATGGTGTCTTTTGAAGACAGTTTTAAATTTTAGTGAGATTCCACTTATCAACTTTTTCTTTTGTAGTTCACTCTTTTTGTGCCACAAAGATTTTTACTGTTTTCTTCTATTAGTTTTTTTTTTTTTTTGGTGAAGTGGGGGCAGGGGTAACTGCAGGGGCCAAACTGAAGGCACTCTACTACCACTGAGCAGCATCCCCAGCCTATTTTAGTTTTTGAGACACGATCTTGGTGAGTTGCTGAGACGGGTCTTTAACTTGGGATCCTCCTGCCTCAACCTCCCAAGTAATTGGGATTATAGGCATATGCCACATGTCTGGTTTAGTTTTAGCTTTTGTGATCTATTTCAAACTCACTTTTGCTTATGATATAAGGATCAATATTCAAGTTTCTCAGATGAACACTGAGTTACCAGAAACATCTGTTGATAAGAAAACCTTTCCTCCCTTGAATTTTCTTTTGAAAATTCATTAACCAAATATGTGTGGGTCTCTCTGCCTATGTTCTATCCACTATCTCTGTACTGGTCCTCTCCCCAGAAAGCAAGTCTTCATTACTGCAGCTGTGTATAGGCTTGAAATCAGGTAGTAAACCACTTCAACTTAACTGCTTTAGCTATTACAGTGTATCAGTATTTCCAAACAATTTTAGATTCAGCTTCACAATTTCCCAAAAATATTCTACTATAATTATGATGTGATGACACTAAAACCACAGAACAACGTGAGGAGAGCTGACATAACATCCCATAAACACTCTATTTTTATTTGGATTGGGTTTATTACTTCAGTGTATAGGTCATACAAATATTTTCTTAACTTTATCCTTGTATATTTCGTGTTTTGGGATGTTCTTGAAAAATGCAGTTAAATTTTTATTTACTATTTTTTAATTGAATGTTTCTATTTTCATTTTTTTTCACTTTTTAATATTTTGAGATAGGATCTAGCTAAGTTGCTGATGCTGGCATCAAACTTGCAATCCTCCTGCCTCAGCTGCCCAAGTCACTGAGATTATAGGTATGCGCCACCAGACCCAGCTCTGTTCTACTTTTGGACATTTTCTAGTCCCTTTAAATAGTTTTCTGTTCAACTTTTATAGCTTATCTACAGCAGAGTTTGTGTAACCACCTCATTCAGCCATTACTAGTTTTTGCCAAATTCTTTTAAAGTGACACATCCTACATATCCTTTGTGTTAGTGAAACTCCCTCTAAGTCACTGCTCGTATGCTGAGCTGGCCAGCACTGTCCAGCACACACTGCTTCACCTTTAAGAGAGGGTCTGCATGCTCCAGATACCAGCCAGCAACCGCATGACCTGCTTCATGGTACGCCACTGTCTTCTTCTCCTCGGGCTGCAGAACCTGGGTTTTTTTCTCCAGGCCTAACAAAATAATAACAAAAAATCCTAAACAACTAATTTAGGGACAATGACATTAAAACACAGTTATAAAATGCTATGTACTCCTTTTTAAAGTAAAATGTACTTTGAAGACTTCCCACAACAATTCAAAAATTCTTAATCAAGAATTAAGGATCAAGTTTGAAGTATCCAACTATAGCAAAAATGCATTCACTATCCAGGCCCCCTTTATCCTAACTCTCCCACTCTTTTAGGCCACATATCCTGTTTGGGGAAATAAACAGAAATGTAAAATAAAATTCAGTAGTTAGGTTAAAATAAAATAAAACTGGTAGAAAAGAAAGAACTCTGGAAAGATTATCATGCTTACTCTTGAGTATTCAGGATCATTAAGTCATGGGTAAATAATGATGCTTGCCACAAGAGACCAATTGGAGTCTCTTCCTAATGGAAGGGAGATGATAAAAAAAAAAAAAAAAGTGCTGAGCTAGTTATAGAGCTAGAAATACCTACTCAGAGCTGGCTAGACCAATGCACCCGTTATACTACCCAGAAACCCATGGGATTAAAGAGTTAGCCAACAAAGTAGAACAGAGAAGAGAAGGTAACCCCAGGGACAGAGTCCAGAAGAGCCCATGTTGGAGCCCAGGTGAACTATGGAGTACAGGAAGGACCTGTAGTCTAAGCATGATTCTTCTTGGGCCTGAAGAGAGGGAGTGCTGAACCTCCCTTTGTACTCCTGTGGTGTAAAACCTTATGTTACATAGTTTTATTAATGCAAACCACTGCACTGTGGCAGAAGTAGTTCTGCTGTGCTCAAAATAATTCATCTGAGACAGTTTCTCAACTGATAACATATTAAGGAGATTGAAAGATTAAAAAAAAAAAAAGTCCACAATGACACAACCCAAGACAAATGTATTCTACAGAGCTGTCAGGGTCAAAGTTATAAAGAGTGAATTCACAAGCCCTCTGTTTTCCATAACTGCTTTTCTTCTTCTTTTTGCAGGGCTGCAGGTTGAACCCTGGGCCTTGTGCATGCTGAGCAGGTGCTCTATCACTGAGCCATACCAAGCCCTGATAAATACTTCTTGCTCATCTGAATAAACAAAGTCTTTTCCCCATAGTGTATCACAGGGTTTTTTGTTTTCTCCGTATGTTGTCTTATTATAAAATGACCGCTTATGGCTTTGGCTTATGGTGGCAGCACGATGAACAGGCAAGAGCCACCTCAGGGCAAGGGAAACAGGGTTTGGGAACAAAGAATGCACAGAGCAGACCTCACACAGGCACTGGAGACACTTTCTTTGCTTCTAGTTTTGCCAAAACAGAACCTGCTGGCCTCATATTTGTTGTACCAGCCTTCTGGCCTGAGACATCTTCAGTTGCCTTACCACCAATCACTCGCTCAATTGCTTGTTCAAAGTGTTTCTCATTTATGGAATCAGAGAGGTGTCTTGCAGCGATCAAAGCAGCCTCATTACAGACATTGGCAACATCAGCTCCTACAAAATGAGCATAGAGAACAGCTGACCCACCAACATTAACCGAGTTAACCTCTCAGTCAGCAGTGGACTGGCTAAGGGTTTTAGTTGAAATTATAGCTCAGTTTTATTCATAACTCCAAGCTATTCTAGTACTTAGTACTGGCCTGATACAATCTAGGCTCTCCAAAATGATATATACACATTAGTAGTGAATAAATAACTACAGACAACTATTATACTATAGGCCATAAAGCTACATAACAATAAACTAAGACAGTTTTTAGTTTCACCATTTCTGCTGGGAAGATGACTTATGTGCCTATTAGGTAGCATGTTTACATAAAATGATAAAGATAAGCATCAAAACATTCAAACAACTAAATGTAAACATTCTGGAAAGCATGCCAAGTGTTTTTTTTTTTTTTTTTCCTTTTTTCTTTTTTTTTGGTTACAGGGACTGAACCCAGGGAGCCTAACCACTGAACCACATCCCCACCCTTTTTCATTTTGATACAGGGTCTCATTCGGTTGCTTAGGGCCTCGCTAAGTTGCTGAAGCTGGCTAAGTTGCAATTCTTCTGCCTCAGCCTCCCAAATCCCTGGGATTATAAGCATATGCCAACATGCCCATGCCAAATGCTTGAGATTATTAAGTGCCTTTAAATCAATTTTTCAAATATATATATATATATGTATGTATATATATAGTAACATGAATGAGCTACAGCACAATAAATGTGCTCAATAAATAAATATTAAGACATTACAAATTTAATTCCAAAGACAAGAAATAAGTAATTAGGATTCCTGGGATATTCAAGATGACTATATCTTCTGACCATACAGTTATATTCTCATAATTCTCATACGTTACTTTTCATTTCATTTTGAGTTTGGAAGGAGGGAGAAAGAGAATGAGGAAAAAAAGAATCTTATCTTACACTAAAGATTTCTTAGAATAAGCACATGAAAAGATACTCAATATCATTAGTCACCTGGCAAATGCAAATCAAAACCTAAATGAGATACCACTGCACACATACTCGGATGATTATAATCAAATGTGGATAAGTACTGATGAGGAAGTGGACAAACCAGCTGGTGAGAATATAACATGGTGCAGCTACTTTGGAAAACAGTCCAATAGTTCCTCAAAAAGTTAAGCAGACTTCCCAATCCTAAGTACATAACCAAGAGAAATGAAAATATAAACCCACACAAACATCTTTAGATAAATGATATAAGAGCTTAGAGATGGAAACCACTTAAAAATCCATCAACTGATGAATGAACAAGCAAGATGCGGACTATCCACACAATGAAATACTATTTGGTCATAAAAAGGAATGCAGTTCTGATATCTGCTATAAGCATGGATGAACTGTGAAAACAGTGTGCCAAGTAAACACAAACTAGGCAACATGTCATGTAACTCTAGTCACACAAAATGTCCAGAATAAGAAATCTACAGAGACTGAAGGAGGGGTGTGGCTAGAGGAGGTAGTCCCCGGGGGTTCGCCTTTAGGGATTATATTTTGTCCTTGTTGAGCAGAGCTCTCTCTCTGCTTCCTGGAGCCATGTCCCCAGCTGCTTTCCTCTGCCATGTTTATGCCATGATGTTCTGCCTTACCCTAGGCCCAGAGCAACTGAGCTGGCTGTCTGGACTGAGACCTCTGAAACTGTGAGCCCCCAGATAAACTCCTCAAACTGTTTTTGTCAAGTCTTCTGGTCACAGAAGCAACAAAGTTAATACACCACTGAATTATATAATTTAACTGATGAATATTATGGCATGTTAATTTTATCTCAGTAGAATTTAAAAAAAAAAAAGCACTTGGGAATAATTCCTTCAAAATATTTGTCCATAAAAAAAACCTGCCATCAGAGGGAAGTGGGTAGGGTACTAGACGTGAACCAGTGACCTTTCCTGAAGCTACTGATGGGTGCTGATAGGCTCACTATACTATCTCCTCTAATTCTATGTCAAAATTTCCCATAATTAAAAGGTAAAAATTACTTACGAAGTCCTAAGATGAGAGCATCCAAGTGAACTGGTACATGTCAGTGACTTAAAAGCCCTAGAAAGAGCACAGTGACTATTTCTACTCACCTGAAAACCCTGGAGTTAAAGAGGCCAGTTTTCTGGCCAGCTTTTCCTTCTCTAGGGTGCTATCCAGTTTCAATGGTCGGAGATGAACTTTAAAAATAGAGGCTCTTCCTTTTATGTCTGGTGGACCTTGGGACATTATTTTTAAGGAAAAAAGTCACAGTGAGACAGTCACATCTAAACCCACAGATGGTGGCACCAACCCAGTGGACTCACTGCCGCAGTCTGGCTGGGCACAAATCACGAGCCACTGAAGCAGGAACAAACTTTATTTTTGAAGTGCAAGAAAAAACCTCACACACACTCCTGGGGAATTCTCCTGAATGCCACGCGTCTCCTCCAGGAACCCCCAGCCGGAAATATGCCTCCGGGAAATCCCTCCTCCTGCACTTCCCCAACCAATGGGAACTCTCGGGGAATCCCCGGAAATCCCCACGAGAACTCCAAAATAGTGCGAGAACTCAAAAGTAGCGGCAGAGGCCTCGCCTGTCAATCAATACTGCCAGGCAAAATGCCAGGGGCCATACTCGGCTGTGGCTCTCAGCATCTCACCAATGAAGATCTGCCTGTCAAAGCGCCCTGGCCGCATCAGCGCTGGATCCAGGATATCTGGTCGGTTGGTGCCCGCCAAAATGACTACGTTTGTTGTTGTGTTAAAACCTGAAAAGATGATAGTGAAAATGCAACGGATTAAACAGCATGGGGCAGAGAATAAGTGCATCTGTGGAGAAGGATGAGCACCCAAGGCCCCAGCTACATTTAACATGGTTGAGTCACAAACCCGAACTGTTCTTACTATTCATGTTGTTCTTAACAACAAGAATCATGTATTAAACTTAAGAGTTCTTTTAAAATAATAACATTTATTTTTAACTGACATACAGTTCTACATATTTATTTGGTATAGTAGTGTATTTTCTTTTGGTACTATGGATTGAACCCAGGGGCAACTTGCCACTGAGCCACATCTCCAGCCCATTTTATCTTTTAAGACAGTCTTGCTAAGTTGCTGAGGCTACTCTCGAACTTGCCATTTTCTGTCTCAGCCTCCTAAATTGCTGGGATTACAGGTGTGTGCCATTTCAATACATGAATAAAATATGTGAAGATCAGCTCATGATAACTGGCACATCTATTACCACAAACACATTTTGTTGTTAGAAACATTAAAAATATTTTCTAAAGGCAAATTACCAAAGATTTTAATTTACTCAAGTAGAAACTTATGAAATATTGTCAACTTTTGTGATGCCCTGGGCCACAGGAATAAGTAACTGAATATTTGAAGGCAAATATGTCAGCTCAATCTCCCACCTCTTCTTCCCACTGAGATGCTCAGTTCTAGTAGGTTCAATGTCTGGCCCACACATTAACTCTTAAGACACTAGCATTGAAAGAGTTATTGGGCTGATTTGATCTCATCATTCTAAACTTGAACTGACTGCTACAGAATAGAGCAGAACTTATATCTACTTTCTTTCCTTTTTTTTTTCTCTTTTTCCTTATGGTGCTGGGGATCAAACCCATGCCTTGCACACAACAGGCAAGTACTCTACCACTGAGCTTCATACCCCGTCCACTACCTTCTCATTCTGATGCTGTGTCTAGTTCCCATCCAAGCCAGCTGGATACCTGGCACTGTGCTTCCTCTTTCTGCATAAACAACCCAGCAGGAGGAATATGGCATGCCCAGGAAATTGGCTTTCCTAAATGAAAGACAAGCTGACTAACATGGAAAAACTGCTCTCTTGGTCAAGGAGCACAGTGATGGTCCTCAACTTGTGATTTTTCAACTTTACAATGGTGTCAAAGCAACAGGGTTTGTTACTTCAGACTTTGGATCTGGCTCTTTCCTGGGCGAGTGCCGTGTAGTCTGATCTTCTCGTGCAACACTGGGAAGCAGCAGGAAGCCATAGCTCCCAGTCAGCCCTAGACGTAAGAGGAAACAACTGCCACTCTACATTGTGCACTGTACTGCCGCACTGTGATAGTGGGCAGGTCAGGGGTTATTCATCTTTTTTTTTTTTTTTTAACTTGGTCACCAAATTCACACTTGGTTATCCCTGAGTTTTCCTGATGTTCCAGGATCATAGGTGATTTTAATAATAAGATTATAATGCTCATAATTTATCTCTTATTCAATGCACAAGAGATAAATACACAGTCATAATAGTTTGTTATTATTTGTTTTGGTGTAAAAGAGCATTTAAAAAGAAGTTTGATTTTGATTTTTTGAACTTGGTTTTGTAATAATAATTTTCACATTAGAGATATATAAAATAATTAGAAAGTGCAGTTTAAAACACCAAAGGCTTGACCACTCACCATCCATCTCCACCAGCAGTTGGTTGAGTGTGTTCTCCTGCTCACTCTGTCCTCCAAAATTGCCTCGCCCTCTTTTCCTTCCCACTGCATCAATCTCATCAATAAAGAGAATGCAAGGGGCATTCTTTCGAGCAAGGGCAAATAAGTCTCGGACCTTGACAAAGGAGAAGCACAAAGCCACAGGACAAATGAATGTCATTCATCTTAAAAAAAAAAAAAAAATCAACTCAAGTCTCTCATTCCATGAAGACATCCTTTTTGTGTTTCACAGTGTACATTCATATTTAAGAGTTACAAGTAGCAAAGAAGGGCGAGTAATAATAATAAAGTAACCGATTTAAGGTGAGCAAATACTATTTCCACAACCCATATATAACTGAAATGTAATAAATACTTACAATATCTGCTATCAACAAAAAAACATTAGATATTTTGCCCTATTAAAAGACAACATAGTAGACCTGTAAACTTCATGTTCGGAAAGTTGAGGCTTCTTCAGGGCTCCTGCTTCATGCCTCCAGCAGTGACTGTCTAGGTCGTGCTCACATAGGAAGTAAAGGCAAGGATGTTCCAAGCCCACAGCTGTTCCAGGCACTAGCGCAGAGCAACCAACAGCGCTCCTGCCCCCAGCGCCACTATGACAGAACAGCTGCTGTCTGCCCCTGTACCCAGACTGTCCCACTGAGCAGGACCCCTCAAGCCATGAACTGGAGAAGCCACCTCACTGCCTCACCACTAGTCCTTGGTGCTTGTAAGAGACAAGCCCCCTGGGCCTCATTTCCCTTTCTAAAGGCTTCCTCTCATCCCTTCTGCCTGAGTTTCTGGACTTTCATTCCAACAAGGCTCTGAAAACCCCCTGAGAACTCAAACCCTCATTGCCTCCCTTGCTCCCAGCTCCATATTTGTGATCAACAGGCCCTCTGCCTTCAAGCTCTTCCCTTTACCTCCGTACCTTAACCAGAACCTGCAAAACTCTCAAGTACAGGGGTCTATGTCTTCCTTTCCTAGTCAGAGTTGGGGGTCTGTCTGCCTTATGCCCCACTACCACTGTCAAAATAATTCTGCTGAAAAAAACACTCTTGTTGTGACACACCATGTGGCAGGCATACCCGGTCCCCTTGCCAAGGTACTCCTGCAGGTCTGATGCTCTTCCAAGCACTCTCTGATGAGTGATTTCCACATCTACATGGTTCCTCTCAGGTCCCTGAGTACCTCTTCCAGCACCTTTTGGTCCACTCTGACAAAGCTAGCTTTGTCCAGATACACTCTGAACAATCAGCCTCAGCCTCTACTTTCTGGCCACTTCTGCTTCTCGGAATAGCCAGCCATGTACATCCTATGTGTCATATCCAGCCAACACTTCACTCACTTCTTAGTTCTCCAGCCCACTGCCTCACATTTCCACTCCTCATAGGTCCTCTCCTACCTTCAACTTCTCCTGATCCACATCAGATCGCATGGCCCTTCATTATAAACATTCCAGACCTCCTTGTTCTCCTATCTTCCTAAGACTTATCTGCCTTATAAACTTGTGTGAATCCATTAATGTAAGATCCATCATTGTAAACTTATTAGAAGAAAAAAATAGGTAAACATTCATGGCCTTCAGTTTGGCAGAACCACAAAGAAGAAAGAGATGAACAAAATCAAAATTAAAATCTTCTGTGCTTCACTATCAAAAAGAGTGAAAAGACAACCCATAGAATAGGGAAAATATCGGCAAGTCACATATCTTATTAGAAGGTAGTATCCAGGGTCAATAAGAAAAGGACAAATTAAAATACAGGCAAAGAATCTAAATAGACATCTCTCTGAGGAATGTCTGAAAATGGCTCATACGCAGATGAGAAATGCCCAACACTGAGCCAGGCACCGTGACACATGCCTGTGATCCCAGTGACTTGCCAGGCTAAGGCAAGAGGATGGCAAGTTCCAGGTTGGCCTAGGCAACTTAGCAAGACTCTATCTCAAAATAAAACCAAAAGTGCTGGGGATATAGCTCAGTGGTAGAGCACTTGTCTAGCATGCATAAGGCCCTGGATTCATGCCGCACCCCAAAAAAGAAAATGTTCAACGTTTCTTATCATCGATGAAAAGCAAAACAAGATGCCACATCATCTTCACTAGGGTGGCTACAATCAGAGTCAGGTAACAGCAAGTGATAGTGAGGATATGAAGGAATCAAGAACCTTCACACACTACTGATGGGAATGTGAAAGGCACAGGTACTTTGGAAAATTCTGCGGTTCCTCTCAAAGTAAAACACAGAGCTTTACATACTGCTGGGTATGGTGGTGAACACGTGTATCCTCCAGCTACTAAGGCTGAGGCAGAAAAAGAGTCTGAGCCCAGCCTGGGCTACACAGTGAGACCCCAGTTCAAAAAAACCAAACGAAACAAAAAAAGACCACATACTGTACAATTCCATTTATATAAAATATCTGTAACTGGAAAACCTACAGACAGAAGTAGATGAGTGTTTGCTTAGGGCTGGGAGGGGTAAGAGGAGAAGGTAACAAAGGGCCTAGGGTTCTAGGGCTGCTTTTCAAGGGGATGAGTGTTGTGTAATTAATTGTGGTGATATTGCATAAGTTTGAATGTACCCTAAGATATTTAGCTGTAGACTTGACTTTAAGGTAGTGAAGTTTACAGCATGTTAATTACGTCTTAATAAAGCTATTATAAAATAATAATAATCCACAAATTAAAGCCACTTCTTGAAGCATGTAAGTGAGAATCATTCTAAGGCCCAAACTGTGTTCTGGTTGGTCTGGGAAGGTGAGTTGAAGTCACAGGCCTTGCTGCAAGCTTGTCCATAGTACTCAAGGCAGTGACCGGTGGGAGGTTCCTTTGGAGACCCTGAGGGCAGGGGCATCTTTGCCAAGTCAACATGTGGGGAGAATAAACGGGGATAAGGAAAATGAGGAAAAGAACAAGACTTACTCTTGCTGGACCCACACCAACAAACATCTCTAAAAACTCAGATCCACTAACAGTGATGAAGGGGACGTTGGCTTCTCCAGCAGTGGCCTTAGCTAGCAGTGTCTTCCCCGTGCCTGGAGGACCAGTGAGAATGGCACCCTTCAGATTCAAAAAAGAGAAATTATTCAAGGTATAACTCTGTCTCTTAAGTCTTACTGATATATGTTAAAATCTTAAATACTTCCCTTTTAGATTTTTAGGCCTTCTAATAGTATATTTTAAAAGGTGACATCAGCAAGGAATTTACTAATGAACCAACTGAGACTTATTTAAATAATTCAAGGAGACAAATGCAAACTATGTCTCCCAATTCACATAATTCTTTTATTGTTTACAAGTAAAATTGGCTTTTGAATCCCAACAATAACTAATTTCAACCACTGACTTCTACCTTACATGTATAAGTCAGAACATTTTTAGCAGAGATAAATGTGTATTTTAACTGTATGAATTCATTTTTATTTTATTTTCCATTAAGTGACTAGCTATAAATAGTGTTCTCTTGTGGTGGCACACACCCATAATTCCAGCAGCTCAGGGGGAATCACGAGTTCAAAGCCAGTCTCAACAATATGGTGAGGCGCTAAGCAACTCAATGAGACCCTCTATTAAAATACAAAATAGGGCTTGCCTCCCATGCACAAGACCCTGGGTTCAATCCTCAGCACCAAAACAAACAAACAAACAAACATTTAAAATAAAAAATAAAGGTATTTATATAAATAAATGAAACAAAATAAGGACTGAGAATGTGGTAGAGTACCCCTGGATTCAATTCCCAGTACCAGAATGGGAAAAAGGAAAGACTCAGAAGTAGAATAAAAAATAAAAAAATAAAAATACTGATGATGAAGTTAACAAGAAAAAACTGTTTATTTAAACAATATAAAAACTATTAAGTTGTAGAGATGCCTAGATATGATACAAATGGGTGTTAGGTGACAGCAAAGCATAAAATCATGAGACATGATTTTTTTATCCATATAAATAGGAAATGAAAATCAAGGAAACAATTCACAGTACAAAGAATTCCTTTAAAGTAAACTTTACTAAAGGATTATAAACAGATTTTTTTTAACCACTAATTTTTTTAGTTGTAGGTGGACACAATACCTTTTTTTATTATCATTATTTTTATGTGGTGCTAAGGATGGAACCCAGTGCCTCATGCATGTTAGGCGAGTGCTCTTCCTCTGAGCCAAAACTCCAGCCCAGATTTTTTTTAAAAAAATATTTATTTTTTAGTTTTAGATGGACACAATGTCTTTATTTTATTTTTTTGTGGTGCTGAGAATTGAACCAAGTGCCTTACACATGCTAGGTGAGTGTGCTACCACTTGAGCCACATCCCCAGCCCTATAAACAGATTAGACGTTTTTTATAAATTCATTTACTGAGCAGCTAGTTGATATACTCAATAAATACAGAGTTTCTATTTTGTGCCTAGTCCTGGGTCAGGACCAGCCCTAAGGTACAGGAGCTGTCCCTGGCACAGTGGCCACAGGTATCTGCTGGCAGCAGGGAAGGTGACCATTAGTGTTGTTTCTCCTCATCATCCCCTGAGCCAGGACCTTTGGGGCAGATGGTCCACAGGTGTCTTTGGAAGGGGGATATGTGGGGACAGCAGAGTGTGATAAGCTCTAGGGGACTATGTTGCTGAGGGTGTGGTGTCTAAATCAGATTGGAGGGAGAAGTAGATTGGGAAAGGCTGTCAAGTGAAAAAACAAATTCTTTCAGGAACAAACAAAATCCATCCAACAACAGAGCACACTCACATACAAACGTTTATACATACATAGAAAAACAGAACAAAACACTCAAGTTAGAAACTAAGACAAGTAGCTACTTAAAATATTCAAACTTCATAAAATGACAACTTCAGAGACAAAGATCAAAAGGTTTCTGAGTTAATCTTCTGAAGGTTCACTTTACCTTTGGGATTTTTGCTCCTAGGTCTTGATACTGCTTCGGGTTTTTCAAGAAATTTACAAATTCCATGATCTCCAGCTTGGCTTCCTCACAACCAGCCACATCTTTGAATTTCACATCTATTTCATCCTTTAAGACCTTGGCTGTGGTTTCCCCAACACTGAAGAGGCCACCCATGCCCCGGCCAGTTCGCCCAATGCCTGCAGGCCCTCTTCTTATGGTGTACAGGAGAAAAGCGATGATGAGCACTGTAGGCAACATGCTCAGCAGAAAAGAGCTGGAGGGAGGACAGGACATGGATGTTGCTAAGACTGTTCTGCAATGTACATACGTTTCCACAGCTGCTTCAGATGTGACTGCAACCATTTTTAATTTTTTAAAAATCTAAACATTCTAGCATTTTATCTGAGGCACATGGGGAATCTTGGTGTTATCACCACTGGTGGGGAATCACAAAAGATGATACCAGAGAGAAATCTGTTCTTAACATGTATACCGTCTATCAATATTTTATTAATATTTATCCCAATAACCACCATTTAAGCAAAGTACTATTATTTGCTATCATTATATCTGGGTTTCAAAGAAATTTCTTTTGAATTACTCAAGAATTTTAACATTGGGTTGGGGATGTGGTAACGTGTTCGCCTGGCATGTGTGCGACCCGGGTTCGATCCTCAGCACCACATACAAACAAAGATGTTGTGTCTGCCGAAAACTAAGAAATAAATATTAAAAATTCTCTCTCTTTAAAAAAAATTATTAAAAAAAAAAACCAGAATTTTAACATTATGCTGGTGTTAACCTGAGTGGAAATTCCATTTTTTTTTGGGGGGGGGGGAGGGATACAGCAAGCTATTTTAAAGAAATGTCCTGCAAATGTCAGATCTATTTTAATTGAAAAACATCAGTTCCAAAAGTAATGCATACATGTTTACACTTCCCTCCTACCAAATGCTGCACAGACCATTCCCTGTAGGCTTAACAGACTCCGAGGGTCCCCTCCAACATGGTGCTTGCCTTGCAGAGAGATGCTTGAATGACTTAAAGCCTGGGGGATGCATTATGCTTTCTTTTTGTCTTAATAATATTTATTTCAAACTAACTGTGGGTACAAGTATTGTTTATATTGGTTAATACAATTTAGTTGAACTTACTCAGCAATTTAGATTAAAATTTTGCATGTGATTTAGGTCAAAATCAAAACAAAAACCAGGATTTGCTTTCTAATTTTTTTATATGTTATTTTTTTAGTTGTAGGTGAACACATACCTTTATTTTATTTCTATATGGTGCTAAGGATCGAACCCAGTACCTTACACATGCCAGATGACTGCTCTACCACTGAGCCACAGTCCCAGCCCCTTCCTTGCTTTCTAATTTTTTTTATTACAAACATTTCAATGCTGCTAAAGCAAGCAGTGAAAACCATGAAAAATTTATCTTTGGTTTATTTCTGGAGAAAAAGGAAAAAAAGCTACACTGATAAGAAAAGTTTTAAGAATGGTACAGTAGAAGTCTGTACAGATTCTGAGCATCCCTAATCTGAAAACTTTCAGAGCACCAACATGATGCTTAAAAACTTAAGGATTTTGAAGCATTTTAGAGTTCTGATTAGAGATGCTCAACTGATAAAACTATGCAAAATATTCAAAAAATCTGAAATTTGAAATACTTCTGGTCCCAATACATCAGATAAGGAATATTTAACCCATGTAACATTGCAACAGCAGCCTATAAAGTCATTACACCTTATAGCCTCAGAGCTGGGGATAAATCCTCCATGAACCATCATCACCACATACCTAGCATCACATGATGCAGATAGACTACAAGTCTATGTACCCAAGACTCCAGAAATCCTTAAATCTGAGTGACACCACCAATGCAATTAACATACTAACCATCAGGTTATTTTTTGCTCTTCTTACATATACAAAAAATTTAAGACTTCTGGTTTGCTCTAGAACCAGTAATTCTATTGCTAGGGGTACCTTCTGCATTCAATACAAAAGAGGTAATTGCCAATGGTTCTCTTGGGTGCATGTGGATGAGCACTCTAAGGCAACGTAACTTCCAAACGAGCTCAAAGACTGGTTCTGCTGTTGGAACTGGAATACAAGGCTTCATGCACGCTAAACAAGTGCTTACCCACTGAGCCTCACCCCCAGCCCAAAAACTGAATACATGGAGTAGCTATTAAGACTTGTAAGTGGGGTTATTAAAGACAAATAACCCCCAAGGGAAGAAGTAGCTCTGATGAGAGAGGAAGAATCACTTAAAAATCCTAGAAAACTCTATGAAATATAAATGTAAAACTGATTGTTAAAATAGGTAGAAGTGGAGGCTGGGAATATGGCTCAGTTGGTAGAGTGCTTGCCTCGAACGCACAAGGCCCTGGGTTCAGCACCACAAATAAATAAATAAATAAATAAATCTTTAAAAAAAAAAAAAGATAGAAATGCTACTCTTATATGAAAGACTCTTTATGCTGAAACTCTATGTCAACAATACATTGGATGTTAATAATCAAACCATTGCTTAATCAAGACAAATGTCAATGTGTAGGAAATGAATCATTCATGTACACAAACTAAGTTACTAGTGATTGTTTTAAACTCTGGCCAAACTGAGAAAGGGCAGTTTGAGAATGTAATGTGTAACTTTGCTACCTAGTGACATAGGACATGATGAACCATCACAGCAAACAGTTTTCAAAACGATTTAAAAAGTACTTCTTACCCATCACTTTCAGCAATGTAGACAACAGGTACCCGATTTTCCCCTTCTATGCCCAATTCCTGCTGTAAGGTTTCCAGATTCCGCTCAAAGGTGTCTACACTGCCAATATTAAACCACACATATTGCTATAAAAACAGAAAAACAAATACCCTAAGAATGAAGTGGAACAAATGATGTGATTCACTTGGAGAGTTGACTTTTTGAAGTTTTCAGAAACAGTAAGATTTACAAATTTTAAAAATAGCAGTAATAGAGCCTGGTTTTAATGACTTAGTGATTAAATCACTCAGAACATTTGGTAGTCCTTAGCAAATAAGCATTTCTTTAGGAGTATTTTCCCGTGGCTCTAAAATTATAAATTCAAAGAACAGAATAAAAAGTCCTATTTGAAAAGATAACCCTATTTTTAGATACATATTCATTCTTTTTCTCTTCTTTATTTCCTAGCATCTTGTTCCCAAACTGAAAACAAATGTGTATAACAATAGCTAAAAGCTCACTGAGCAATTATTGAGTGCGTGGTACTGTTCTAAGTCCTTTAAATATATCAACTCAATCTCGAGAATCATCCCAAGAAGAAGGAACAGGGTGACAGTCAAAATATGAATCATTAGAAAAAACACTAGCATGTACAATCGGAATAGAAGTGCCAAGCTGTCCAGCAGCACCCTTCAGTTCCCCAGAGTCGGGAAGTCTTGAGTGCCATAGGAAAGGACACCTAGGGGATTAGGGGGGATGGCTACTTTACTAAACAGCACACAAGTACAACCACTCCTTGGTATCTACAGATACCAAAATCTGCAGATGATCAATCCCTTTTATAAAATGACATAGTATTTGCATATAATCTACATGCCTCCTCTTAAAGTAATTTAATTCACCTTTAGATTATTTAAAATACTAATACACAATGTAAATGCTACAAAGTTATTATACTCTGTTTAGGAAATGACAGGGAAAGACATCTGTACATGTTCATTGAAGATGCAAATTTTTTCCAAATATTTTTAATCTGTAATTGACTGAATCTATGGATGCAGAACCCATGGACATGAGTCTAAATGTATTCTGTATAGTATTAGTATCTACTGGTTGAAAATGAGCTTCAATTCTTTTTTAAAAAATATTTTTAATTGAAGATGGACACAATACCTTTATTTTATTTATTTATTGATTTATGTGGTACTGAGGATTGAACCCAGTGCCTCATATGTGCTAGACAAGCACTCTATTACTGAGCTACAACCCTAGCCCAAGCTCTAATTCTTATAGATAAAAAACCATGAGCCAGGTGCAGTGTGATGCACATGCCTATAATCCCAGCAACTTGGGAGGCTAGAGCAGAAGGATCACAAGCTCAAAGCCAGCCTCAGCAAAAGTGAGGCACAGTGAGACCCTGTCTCTAAATAAAATAAAAAATAGGGCTGGGATGTGGCTCAGTGGTCTAGTACCGATGAGTTTAATGCCCAGTAAAATTAAAAAAAAAAAGAAAAAAAGAAGCCATGAGAATGACTTAACCTGCCCGTGGTTATGTACAGAATAAGAGGCAGAGGCTGGGATCTGACCTTAGGAGTCCGGCTCCAGAGGCAGTGTCCTAAGCATTGTCAAATTGCCTCTCTGCACAACCACAAGATGCTAATACTTGTAAGGACTCATATTTATGGAGTTTGACTAGATAAAAATAGTGCTTATATTCCAGGCACTTTACAAGTATTAGTCTCATTTTATAACTCACAAAAAAACTTTGCTCTCCTTTAACCTGCAATCATTTTTTTAAAAAAGTGGTGATTTAAGCTGGGCATAGTGGTGCATGCCTATAATCCTGGCAGCTCAGGAGACTGAGGTAGGAGGATTGCAGGTTCAAAGCCAGCCTCAGCAATGGTGAGGCACTAAGCAACTCATTGAGACCCTGTATCTAATAAAATACAAAATTGGGCTGGGAATGTGGCTCAGTGGTTAAGTGGATTAAAAAAAAAATTAAGATACAAAACTCAGAAGACATCAACATGTCATTCCATATTCTTCCCAGCAATCAGTGTTACTGAGCAAGGAAGTTCTCTCTACACACCTAAAAATAAAAGATGAGAAGTTTTAAATAACAATAGCTCTTGGTAAGTTGTTTCCTGACAAAGATAAAAAATTCATGTGGTTTCATACCCTAAAACATGTACCTAGCAGGTTAACCACACCTGCCTGAATAGCCCCTAACTCAGCACCAGCTATCCATGGGGCAAGACACTGAGTGCTTGGCTCTCATCAGACTCTGTGGAGCACCTCCCAGTAGTATGGGTATCACCAGGAGTGTATCAGAGGTGCAGCCCCTAGCACTAACTCACACCACAGATTCCCACCTGTCAGGGTACATCACACTGCTGCAACGTGAGTGGTGTTTTCTCTCAGCTCTCAATCTGCAAAGTTATGACTAATTCACATCAATTAATAAAATTATTTACCCCATCAACTGGAGTTTTTCCTGGCGTAAAAGTCACTCGAACAAAACGCTTGTTGACCACTTCCAGTCTGTCTACCTGGAAATTTTAAAAAGTTAAACATTCAAACATATATTTAAATAAATACTCCAAATTTTCTTTTAAGCTCACTTAAAATGAAGATGACATTCCATACACACAGAAAATAATCATGAATCGGAGGATGCCCCACATTCCCACCTCCAATACTGGGGAGGCTCCCCAGCATACCCTCTCCCAGAGGGGACAGCATGCACGGGTAGGTCTCCCCCAACCTGCCCTTGCATTTGTACTACACGTCTATATAACCCTGAATGATATCCACACTCACTTTGGCCTATTTTTAAACTTAAAAAAAAAGGTCTTGCTTTCTATCCACTCTTCTATTCCTTTCCTCTCTCTCCCAATATCACATTCGTTCAGTTTAACCACATTGACGTTTCATTCTGTGGGATGTTACATTTGATGAGTACACCCCAAGTTCCTTCCCATTCCCTGTTGTTTCATTATAAACAATGCTTCCTGGATATACCTTCAAAAAGTCCCCAGGAATATATATCTATAGGCAGACAAAGTGCAGCTGGGTAACAGGGTAGACCATACCTTCAACATCACAAAATATTGCCAAGTGGCTCTCCAATTCACTTGTACCAGCAAAACATTCTTATTGCTCCAAATCTTCACCATCACTTGATTATAAAGCCTTTTCATTTTGGCCACTCCATGAGTATAAAAAGTTGCTTTCTTTATATCACTAAATATATCAGATTCTTAAGAACATTCTTAAATACCTCTTCCCAAGGACTAGTTCAGGATTGAAGTCCTTTGAGATATGCCTACTTCTCACTATGTGCTCTACCAGTAAATCTGAAAAATACAAATGACAAACAGAAAGTAGAGAAGCTGACCTAGAGGAGGAACTGTTCTTGGTCTGGAAAGGAATGGGGAAAAGAACCCTATCCCCTACAAAGCTGCCTGGGAAGTGGCAGACTGACTCCAAAAAGCCAGTGGGTCAGGAGAGCTGGCACCATTGGGACTCCTCTCAAGCACTGGTTAGTACTCTTGGAAGGACTACTGCAGCCCCTTCCACACCTAGACAAGAGTTACTTTTGAGAATGTTGGCTCCCCACGACATCTGAGAATTATGCATATAACATCCTCACTTTCATGAAAAAAACAAAAAACACTTGTTTCAAGAACCTGAGTAGAACCAGGGCAGTGGTGCATACCTGTAATTCCAGCAACTCATGAGGTTGAGACAGAAGGATTGCAAGTTTGAGGCCAGCCTCACCAATTTAGCAAGATCCTGTCTCAAAATAAAACAAAAAAGGGCTGGGGATATGGCTCAGTGGTAGAGTGCTTGCCTAGCATGCACAAGGCCCTGGGTTCAATCACAGTATGGGTGGGAAAAAAATCTGAGTAGATGGAAGATGGTGGAGTAGTAAGCACCAGGAATCTACCTCCCCACGTATACAGGTAAAATCTGTTTGCTGTAATTATTTTGGAAATTTGGAGTTATTAGAAGGCTTAGCTGGTCAACTGTGGCTCACTTCAGTTAACTTTAGCTGTCAGCACTGTAGTAGCACACTCCCAGTCCAGGATAGGCTACTGAAGCAGCTGCCATAAAGCTTGCATGAGGGTAGGCTAAAGGACTCTGTCCTCCACAGACCAGGAATCTGTGCTCTGAATGCTGCCTCTGATGACAGTAGAGCAAATAGGTGGTAGCCACTCTTGTACCCCTCCTGTGACTGAAGTGCCAATGCCTTTTTTCCATTTTCTTCATTTATCTCTTTTCTCCCACTTTGGAGTTAGGTATTAAAGATTGTGACATTTAAAGAAACTGCATATACAGGGAAAATCAGACCATGTATGTTAAGGGAAAGACTTAAGGTTCAGAAAAGACCTCAGCAAATCTGATCCTGGGCACTGAAACAGCCCATGATAATAACAACAATAAACAACAAACAAACAAACAAAAACCTCACAGTAAACCCTGAGGGAAAGGGAAGAATCTGATATTCAGTTACATTATCAGATTCAAATGTTCAAATGTCTAGTTTTCAATGACAAAATCACAAGGCACACAAAGAGACAGATAAGCATTACCCATTCAAAGGTAAAAAGTGAATCAACAGAACTGTCCCCGAGAAAGACCTGATTGCAAATATACTAGACAAAAATTTAAAATGACTCCATTAAAAAATGCTCAGAGAACTAATGGACAAAGTCAAAAAAATGATATTTGAGCAAAACAAATACCAATAAAGAGACAGAAAACCTACGCTGCACATGGTGGCAGATGCCTATAACCTCAGAGGCTTAGACAGGAGGATCATGAATTCAAAGTCGGCCTCAGCAACCGCAAGGAGCTAAGCAACTCAGTGAGACCCTGTCTCTAAATAAAATACAAAATAGGGCTGGGGATGTGGTCCAGTGGTTGCATGCCCTCGAGTTCAATCCTGGTATTCTCCCCCACTCTTGCGCCTCCCAAAAAAGAGAAAAACAGGAATTTTGGAGCTGAAAAGTACAATAACTCTAATGAAAACTTCATTAGAGGAATTCAAAGGCAGCTTTGAGTTGGTAGAAGAAAGAACCAGTGAACAATAGGACAACTAAAATTACTGAATTTGAGGAATAGAAAGAAAAAACTAATTGAAGAAAAGTGAACAGAGTAAAGGGATCTGCAGAACAGCATCAAGCAGACCAACTCATCCAATGTAGGAGTCACGGAAGGATGAGAGACAGAGGGAAAGGGATAGAGAATGTTTCTTTTTAATAATGGCTGAAAACTGGGCTGGGGTGTGGCTCCTCGGTAGAGCGCTCGCTTAGCATGTAGTCCTGGGTTCAATCTTCAGCATAAAAATAAATAAAGGTATTGTGTCCAACTACAACTAATAAATAAATATTAAAAAAAAATAATGGCCAAAAACTCCCCAAATTTGATGAAAGACACGAATAAAAACATCTAAGTTCAAGGAATTCTAATTAAAAAAGCTGTAAACCAAGAATGACATACCTGACAAAACTGTCCTTCAAAAAAGGGAGAAATTAACCCAGTTCCAGATAAAGAAAAGCCCAGGGGAGTTCCTTACTACTAGATCTGTGCTGCAAGAAATGTTCAAGCAATTCCTGCAAAAAGAAAGAAGAAACATCACAGAGAGTAACTCTAAGGCGATTTGAAGAATGAAAGATCTCAAGAATGGTGAATACACAAAAAAAATTGTAAAAGTTAATATTACTCTAACTTAGGTTTGTATCTCTATATTTTGTTTTCTACATAATTTAAGAGACTGATGCATTTAAAAGAATTATTAGGTTATGCCCAGCACGGTGGTACAAGCCTGTAATCCCAGTGGCTCAGGAGGCTAAGGCAGAAGGATGGCAAGTTCAAAGCCAACCTCAGCAAAAGTGAGGTGTTAAGCAATTCAAGGAAGACCCTGTCTCTAATAAAATACAAAACAGGGCTTTCCACAGGTACTGGAGACCTTCAGGGACAAAGGACCACAGTAGAACACTAGAGGTAGCCAGAAAATCTGAAGCAATAGGCTGAGAAAACACTGCACACAACGGGAGCAGAATTTTTCTTGAGAACAAAGAATTCATTTCCTAGGGACTTCTAGAAATATTTAAGGGGACATTATTTTAATGAGTCAAAGGTGCAATATTCTATAGGTAATCTATATGCCTGTGAAATGTTCATCTCTATTACCATGACACCATTTCACCTTGAAATTCATGAGTCTGAGGTAAATTCAGCGTATATTTATATAATGTGCCTTAAGCGAAGATATTTAAGATATAAATCCTCCAAAGATTAAACATGACTTAGACTTTCCGTACCAACTGAGGGTTTTTATCAAGCCCTCTAATGCATGTGATGGTATTTACCCCCAAAATAAATGGTCCTATTGAGAAAAACCAAAACCAAAACCAAAAACAAAATAGGGCTTGGGATGTGGCTCAGTGGATAAGTGCCCCTGAGTTCAATCCCTGGTCCAAAAAAAAAACCCAAAAAGAATTATTATGTTCTGGGGCATATTGATGTACAAGTATAAGCTTGTGACAACAATGACCAAAAAATGGGGTATGAAAGCAGAATTTTTTGTATGTTATAGAATTTAAGCAGGCATAAATTCAAATTAGAATTGTAATTTTAGGATGTAAAATGTACCCCCCCCATGATAACCATGTATAAAGCTTTTGAATAAAAAGAAAAAGTATTTAAGCATTTCACTACCAAACAAACAAACGAACAAAAACAACAAAACTAAACACCAAAGATACTAATGCAAAAAATGAGAGGCAACACTGACATATAGGAAACAAACAATAAATGACAGAAGTTCCCATATATTGGTAAACACTTTAAACACAAATAGATTAAATTCTCTAATCAATACAAGAGACTGAGAATAGATTTTAATAATATGATCCAATATGCTGTTCAGATTCACTTTAGATCCAAATAAATAGATTGAAAGTGAAAGATGGAAAAATAAGCCTTAAATAAAAAATGGTTACTAGAGACAAAATTCATTCTATATTACTAAAAGGTTTAACATAGTAAGACATTATAATGGTTATAAACATAAAAATTGAACACTCAAATACATAAATCAAAAGCTGATTAAGTCTCCACAGATTTTGAAAACAGGTATCATACAAAGTATCTCCACTATAACAGTACAGAGCTAGAAATCAGTAACAGAGGAAAACCAGAAAAGCACAAATTTGTTGAAAGTAAACAACACACTCCTAAATAATCAATGGATCTAAGAAGAAATCACAAAGATATAAGGAAAATACATAAATGAATGCAAACAAGAATAACATACCAAAGCTTACAGGACACAGCAAAAGCAGAATAAGGTGGGAGTTTATAACTGTAAAAATGTACATTTAAAAATAAAAGAGCCAGGAGCAGTGGTGTACACCTGTGATCCTAGTGGCTTGGAAAGTGGAGACAGGAGAATTGCAAGTTCAAAACCAGCCTCAGCAACTAAGTAAGGCCCTAAGCAACTTAATAGGACTGTGTCTCAAAATAAAAAGGGCTGAAGATGTGGCTCCATGGTTAAGTACCCCTGGGTTAATTCCACAGTACCAAAAAAATTAAACATACAAGAAAGAACTCAAGTCAATAACTTAACTTTACAATTCAAGGAACCAGAGGAAAAAACAAGCTAACCCCAAAGCTGGCAGAAGGAAGATGATAAAGATTGAAGCCCGGAGAATATGAAAGTGTGGGAAAATAAAGAGGAAAAACAAACCAAAAGTATTTTTGGAGGGAGTGGGGTGAGGTGGAATTAGCAACACTAACAAAACAATAGCTAGTCGAACAATCAAAAAAAAAGAAGAGAGGACTCAAATTACTAAGACCAGAAATGAAAGTATGGACATAACTCATTTTCAGAAATAAAATAGTTTTAAGTTCTATGAACAACTGTAGGCCAACAAACTGAATAACCTGGATAAAACTGACATATTCCTGCAAATGCAAAACCTTCCAAAAACTAAACTATGAAGAAAGAGAAAAATCTGAACAGACCTATAATAGTAGGGATATTCAATCAGTAATAAAAAATCTGATAAAGAAAAGCCCAGGAACTCATGGCTTCACTGGTGAAATCTACCACACTTAAAAAAAAAACTACCTCCAGTATTTTTTTTTAATATTTATTTTTTAGTTTTAGGTGGACACAATATTTTATTTTATGTGGTGCTGAGAATTGAACCCAGTGCCTCAAGCACGCTAGGTGAGCACGCTGCCACTTGAGCCACATCCCCAGCCCCTCCAGTAATTCTTAACACTGAAGAGATAATACTTTTTAACTCATTCTATGAAGTCAGTGTTCCTCTGATACTAAAGCCAAAGACACTACCAAAAAAGAAAACTATAAATCAATATACATTATGAACATACATGCAAAAATCTCTAACAAAAAATCAGCAAACCAAATTCAGCACATTAAAAGGATATAACATACTTCATGTCTAAGTGGGATATATTTCTAGAAGGTAAGGATGGTTCAATGTACAAAAATCAATCAGCATCATACACCACATTGACAGAGTAAAGGGGAAAAACCACATGGTCATCTCAATTAATGCCTGAGAAAGCATTTGACCAAATTCAACATCCGCTTATAATAAAAATCTCAACAAACTAGAAAGAGGTTACATCAACACAATAAAAGCTATACATCAAAACACACAGTGTGGTGAAAGACTGGAAGCTTTTCTTCTAAAATCAGGAACCAGGCAAGATGTCCACTTTCACCATGTTTATTTAACACTACTGGAAATTCTAGTCAGAGCTAGGTAAGAAAAAGAAACAAAAGGCATCCAAATTAGAAAGGAAGGTGCCAGATTATCTGTTAGCAGAAGACATGATTACACATACAGAAAATCCCAACGATAGCACACACAGAAAATCTGGAATTAATAAATGAACTCAGCAAAATAGCAGGATACAAAGTCAACATGCAAAAATAAAAAGCATATCTATACACTAACAATGGATAATCTGAAAAAGAAATTAAGAAAATAATTCCACTTACAACACCACCAAAAAGAATAAAATACTTAGGAATTAACTTAAGCAGATGAAAGACTTGTACAAGAAATGATAAAAACATTTAGAAAGAAATTAAAGATACAAATATATACAAACACATCTACATTCACAAATTAAAAGACTAATGCAGTTACAATGTTAATAGTAAAAGCAATTCAGAGTTAAAGCAATCCCCATGAAAGTCCCTTGATTTTCTTTTCCCCCAGCAATGGAAAGACCCACCCTAAAATTTACATGGTATTTCAAAGCAGAGCCAAACCAATCTTGAAAAAGAATAACAGCTGAGTGCTGTGGTACACTCTTGTAAAGTTATAGCACTCAAAATAGTAAAGTACTAGCATTAAAAACTGACAATGGAATAGAATGAAAAAGACAAGAAATAGCTCAATAGTAGAACATTTGTCTAGGGTGCTGGCCCTGGATTTGATTCAAGAGGGAAAAATATGCAAGAGCCCAGAAATAAACTCTCTCATATACAAATGATTTTCAAAGGGGTGTCAAACCATTCAATGGGAAAAGGACCATCTTCTCAACAAATGGTGCTAAGAAACGTGAATATGCACACACAAAATAAAGTTTCAGATGAAAATCAACTTAAAATGGAAAAAAGGCCTAACTTTAAGACCCAAAACCATGTAACTGCTAGAAGAAAATGAAGGGCAGAAGCTTCATAAGACTGGATTTGGCATGACTTCTGGGATATAACACCAAAGGTACCAGAAACTAAAGAATAGAAAAATTAGATTTCATGAAAATTTTAAAATTTTGTGCCTTGCTCGGTGAGGCAATACATACATGTAAACTCAAAGACTTGGGAGGATGAAGCAGGAGAACTGCAAGTTTGAAATCAGCCTTAGCAACTTCATGAGACCATATCAAAATGAAAAATGAAAAGGACTGGGTATGTGGCTGAGTGGTAGAGTGCTTACCTAGAATGCTCAAGGCCCTATTTTTGTGTGTGCATCAAAAGACAATATCAAGGGGCTGGGGATGTGGCTCAAGTGGTAGCGCGCTTGCCTGGCATACGTGCGGCCTGGGTTCGATCCTTAGTACCACATACAAACAAAGATGTTGTGTCCGCCGAAAAAACTAAAAAATAAATACTAAAAAACTCTCTCTTAAAAAAAAAAAAGACAATATCAACAGAGTAAAAAGGCAGCCCACAGAAGGGGAAGAAATTTTTGCAAATTTTATATCTAACAAGATATTAATATGCAGAATGCACTGGAACTCTTAAAACTCAACAGCAAATAACCTGATTCAAAATGAGTAAAGGACTTGAATGGACATACAAAAAAAGATACATGAATGGCCATAAGCACATGAAAAGATGCTCAATATCAATCATTAGGGTATCGCAAATTAGAACTTCAGTGAGAGACTACCTCACACCCACTAGGACAGCTACTACTGGAAAACAAATAACAAACACTGGTGAGGATGTGAAGAAATGGGAAAGCTTGTGTACCATCAAGAGAAATGTTAAATTATACAGCCACTATGGAAACAGTAGAGTGGTTCTTCAAAAAATTAAACAGAATTACCACCTGATCCAGCAATTCCACTCCTTTACACATACCTTAAATAATTGAAAGCCGGGTCTCAAAGAGATATTGGGATACCTATGTTCATAGCATCATTCACAACAGCTAAAACTTGGAAGCAACCCAGTGCCCATCAATGCATAAATGGAAAAGCAAAATGTGGCACATACACATAATTGAACATTGTGCAGCCTTAACAGGGAAGGAAATTCTGACAAACGTGAAACTTGAGGACATTATACTAAGAGAAATAAGCCAAACACAGAAAGACAAATACCTCATGATTCCATCTATATGAGGTATTTCTAGTAGTCAGAATTCTAGAGACAAAGGTAGGTTGGTGGTTGCCAGGGGCCATGACAAGGGGGAGAGTGGTATTCCTATTCAATGGGAATCAGTTTACAAAAATGAAGTTTTGGAGGTCCATGTTGGTCATGGCTGCACTTTATGGATGTATTTAATATCCGTACACTTAAAAATGTAAAAAAAAAAAAAAAAAAAAAAGATGGTAAAATTAGGATTTATGTACTTTACCAGAATGAAAAAAAGAACTGAGAAAAACAAAGATAACAAGCATGAAAAAGATAAATAAAATCATGATTTATTATTAACAAATTGTTACTCTACCAAGTTAATATATCAAATAAGAAAAAAAAAATACTTAGATGGTCAAAACAAGGGAAAAAAATTTTATACTCATTCCTAACAACTCTAAAAGTGACCCAAAATACTTCTTCAATGTAGTAAAAACAAGGAGTAGACATTTGTCACATAGGTAAATGTTGGTAGCTTCAAGATCAAGAGCAAATCAGCATTTATAATCATCACTATTGAATTCTTCTGTGACTTCTGAACAAGACAGGAAAAGGAAACAGGCTTTCTCAGCACTATTATTTGACTATTTCCCTCTTATTGAACATTTACCTGTTTCCTCTTTATTGTTTTCTTTTAAAATATTTTTTTTAGTTGTTGATAGACCTTTATTTATGTATTTATATGTGGTGCTGAGAGTTGAACCCAGTGCCTCACACATGCCAGGCAAGTATGCTACTGCTGAGCCCGAGCCCGAGCCCCAGCCCCTTATAGTTTTCTTTAACTAAACACTGGAATGAATAACCCTGTGAATCCATCTTATGATTAAACCACTTTATGTATAAACCACTGAAGTGGTTCAGAGGATGTAAGGATTTTTAAGACTTTATACAGAATGCCCAATTCTCTGTATGACTGCCTATTTCATGTACCCTGTCAGTGTTGGGTATTATTTTTTCATTAATAATTATACCCAACTGGTTTCTTATTTTCAATTTGCATTAAAAGAAGCTAAGTTTGGCCTAATGCTTTCCTTTTTCTGTTTTGCCCCCTTCATCTGTATTTCATCTTTTATAGGTAAGTTACATCCTTTGTTGGACTCGACTGGAACTTTCATCTTTTACCTAGGTATCTTGGCCTCACATGAAAGTTTCGTTCAGAACAATGATCTCTTGATAATAGTGTATATCTGGGTTTGTTAACCAGTTCTATCCTCACTCTCTTGTACAACCTTTAGAAATTAAGTTATTTTTCACATTTCCTCAGTAAGCATTACCATGTTTATTTTACTATTTCACTGATAAAAACTCCAGCACTGCAAGGCCAATTTCTCTCAGATTACCCAGCAGGCCTAGTCCTGGTTCTCCATTAGCATGACATTCATCAATGTTAAGATGCACACTTTCCATATTTTTTAACCTCTTAGAAGTTGGGATCCATTTCACAATCAATGGCATGATGTAGTTTTGTTGGCAGCTTATTAAATTTTTCTTAATAATACATAAAATAACATATGCCTTATTAGTGGAGGCATTGTGAATGTGCTGAGACATGGTCTTACCAGGTCAAAGACTTGGCATATACACAGGATTCCCAGCAGACTAGCGACTCCAAAGTTCACATGCTCCACCCAGCCCACACATGGAGCCTCTCTGTTACTTTATAGCTCTGACTGGCTTCAAGTCATTGGAGATTAATTAGAAGCAGTGGAGACATAAAAGAGCTGAGAGAGGCTGCCACACATCATCATGCAGGAAGAGGCAGGTGAGTAGTGACAGAAACAGATGGGAGACTGCCAGGACCATGGATAGAAGCAGTGCCTCCAAACACACCAGTTTTTAATATGAAGTGCATCAAAAGGATGCTGTGGTAAGTTTGGGGATTGTGGATCATAATGAACATGTTTTCTGACTGCCGCACTTTTTGTCATTAGAGAAACCAACATGAACATGAACAAAGGAACTTTGTGACGGACAGGTCTAGCCAACTTGCTACTTATCACTGTTTGCTCTCTCCTGAACTGCACCTCTTGAAACATGGTGGCCGCAAATTCATAAATACTTACTACTCCTTTAGAAAGATAGTTATTGACGAAGTCCTTCCATGTGATTTCTCTCCCAGAGCTCTTGAACAGGAAGTAAAACATGACTCCACCCCAAAACAGAGCAGTCCAGAGAAAGTACATCCTGAAATCCTTGTCGTCCCAGGGAAAGTCACCCTAAGAATGAAATTCCACAATATGATCTATGCCATGCAAGACAAAGCTCTTCCCAACCCACTGTGGGGCCACATCAAAACCTCAAAATTGCACATAGTTTAGAACCAAACCTTCTGGAACCTGGACCACCAGTGAGAATCATCTTTCTTGCCGCGGCGTTTTCCTCCACCAGCACCTCCTCCTCCAGATGAGCGTGGGGTAGCAGCTGTTTTTGATTCTGTCATAAACAAAACAGGGCACTCTACCTGTCAACAAGGTTTCTTTGTATGCGTGTAATAAAGGACCTACAACAAAATACACTGTGTCAAATAGTATTTCGTGAAACATGCACAACTCCCAATATCCAAGAACTATGCAACTATTATACCACCCATTCTAAGGAAGAAGATGGAGCTAATCTGATTTACTGATTAGCTTGTTGCCTCGTCAAGTGATACTGAGTGACAGGTGGGATTTATACTCAGGAAAGTGAATTCCTGAGTACTCCTTCAAAGCTAAAAAGTAATTGCTCCCCTTCCCCAGTTCCACAAAGTAAACACTGTCAAGTTTCTTCTATGGGAAGGCCTGACATTAGTAATTCTCACCTGGGCTGGGCATAGCTCAGCAACACAAAATAAACCACTCTCATCCACACGTAATTCATGTGCAAGAATCTGATATTTGTCACTGTTATGGGATAAACTGTGTCCACCTCATGCCTCAATTTATACAATGAGTCCTGACCCTTTGTACCTCAGAACGTGACCTGATTTGAAAACAGGGATTTTATAGAGGTAATCAAGTCAAAATGAAGGGATCAGGATGAGCCCTAATCCATTAGCATCATCATAAGCAGGGGAAATCTGCACACAGACACTCATATGCCGAGATGACGAAGTGAAGACACAGAAAGCAGATAGTCCTCTACGAGCATATAGCTCTCAGAAGAAGATACCAACTTGCCAATGTCTTGACTTTGGATTTCTAGCATGCAGAATGAGACAATCCATTTCTGTTGCCAAAGCCAAAGGCTGTGATCCTTTATGACGACACCCCTAACAACAAACTGATACAGTCAGTAACACCTTTTTTTTTTTTTGGGGGGGGGGGCTCCTCTTCATTTTGTTGATGACCTACAAATACCATACTAATATCTTCAACTACCATCAAACCCTTCCAGTCAGCAGGAGGGGAGACCACAGGTGCTGCCATCCTCAGTGGCCACCTGAAGCTGTGGTTTCACCACCTGTGCTTCATGCAGAGAGAGGTGTGAGGTGTATGATCTCAGGCCCACCTGTAACAAGGCATAGGACTGGGAAACAGAATCATCACATTGCTCAGCTGGGTGACTATTCCAAACTACTCTGCGACAAGGTAACATCTAGGCAACAGGTACCCAACAGGTTGTATTTAAAGTATACCTACTATCATTCATTTACTCCCAAACCAAGACCCAGAATACTGGCCATACCCTTGGAAAACCCTGTAGCAGCTGCCCATGACACCAATACTCCCTCCCACAGCCTCCCGGCCACCATCACCCACACTAGCACACCTCACTCCCTGTGTTCCCTGGCCTTCCTTTCACTCCTTCGTATTCTTTGAGCATATATCTGTCTCTCAACTAGATGGCAAGTTCATTTAAAAACAAGGGCTGGGCTGGGCTAGGCTGGGGATGCAGCTGAATGATTTACTCAGCCTCTGTGGGGCCCTGCTCAATCCCCCAGCACTACCAACAGAACCTATAAGAGCTGACACATTTTTCTTTACATTTCCCTAAAAAGAAAGGAAGCCAGTTGAAAGCCAGCACATGCCAGGCATTGTAATACTGTATATGTGAAACGGGAGCAGGCGGCTCTGAGCCCGTACTGTCCCTCTTTATCAACCAGCCCTAAAAGACCCTCTCTGACTCCCCAAGATAAGATAGGTTCAATTAAAGCTCAGGAACAATTTTTAAAATACTGCACTGTACCACAATATGTGTCCAATATCTTGCATGTATTAGCTTTCTAAGGCTTTTCTCAATGGTTTAAATTTTATGTCAGCTATCTGTATCTACCAAAGAGTCTTAATTTGATCAGTCAGTATCTCCTAAGGGACCTTAAATTACTTCAATTTGAAAAATGACAGGTAAGTATAAACAGAAAATTAAGGTGAAATGAAATGTAGGGCCTGAAAATTCTCTATGTACTCATAACCTATAGTTCCACAACTGATTAACTCTATCTTTGTTCAGTGGAACAACTTCCATCAGTTATTACGAAAAACAAAACTCACACATAATTTTTTGTAGTTGTAAATGAACAGAATGCCTTTGTTTATTTTTATGTGGTGCAGATAGAACCCATTGCCTTACACATGCCAGGTAACCACTCTGTCACTGAGCTACAGCCCCAACCCCAAACTCACACATAATCTTTTAAAAGGTACCTTTTTTTTCTCCCGTAACTTCTTGAGGTTCACTAGTTTTTTTCCCATTTTTTCCATTAGGAAAATATTTTTCAAATCCTATAAGAAAAGTAAAAATATACACATGCTCAAACTAAAATTCATCAGGTCTGTGTATGTTCATTTGTTTTTAAAACAGTTCACATATCATTAAAAAGGATAAGCTAAAAGTATTACATTTCTTGTGTACAAGTACATCAAAGTCTAAATATGTAGTTTAACAACCCACAAATGTTAAAGAAAAAAAGTTTCCTTACATGCCTATTTCTTCATATGAAAGCACTACATTTGAAGGTGCCACATTTTCAGGACTATGATAAGACCTGAGTCAGAGGTCAAGGAGTAGGTATAGAAGACAGAAATGAGTCACTACATGCTCAGGACACATCTTTAACAAATGTAGAACATTACAGGAATACCTAAGGGGCTTTACCTTTGGGAGGTCGAGAACAGAATCGTTGATAAGCAGCAATTACATCTATCAGAAGAGAATTTCTGCTGGTTGTTGCTTGAGCTGAAGCATATCGATAAAGCTGCAAGATAACAAAATAAAAGCACGAGTGTTACATCAAGATAAAAGATGTGAAAGAACATTATTTCCTAATATCACAAAGTAGATGAAAAGTTTCCCTTCCATGGGTGGCAATATGTAGCATAGTGACTCCTTTCAGGAAGGACCAGGGTTGTCTGGTACTTCTTACTCTATTTTAGCAACAGAACCAGGAGACAACACATTATTATCCAGAAGATAAGAATACTTCAAAAATCAGACATAATTTAGAATTCTAGCCCAATTATAATTATCTGAAAACACGTTCACTTTGGCAATGTTCACCTAACTTGTAGCATTCAAAAGATAAAACTATGACTCAGAAAATCTGCTGCTTCATGCTGACTCATTGTCAGAATCCATAATACTGGTGTTAGTTTCCCATCCCTAAAATGGAATACCTGAGATAATCAACTTATGCTTTGTCTCAGTTTTGGAGGTTTCAATCTGTTGGAAGTTTCCCTGTTGCTTTTGGGTCTGTGGAAAAGTGACCCATCATGGCGGGAATGTGTCGTGGAGCAAAACCACTCAACTCACTGCCAGGAAGCACAAGGAGCCAGGGTCCCACTAATCCATTCAAAGGTACATCACTAATGAGCTCTAAGGAACTCCCACTAGATCCCCTCACTTAAAGGTCCCACCACTTCCCAATATTACCACCCTTGGGACCAAGCCTTTAATATAATAAATGGCCTTTGGGAGCCTTTCAAGTTCCCAGCTAGGGCCAATACTGCAAGATATTTATCTGAAATTATGGACTACTGCCACTTACAGAGATAATACTAAATTTACCTTAATTCAAGAAAGTTATGACGCAAAATCAGTGATTATCCTTATACTAGCAACATTTGCTAAAGATATTTGATACATTTACATCCTTGTGAGAATCATGGTTACACAAGTTTATTACACATACATCTCTGCTTTACATAACATGTTGCTAAAATGTTGTCTGTAAACATAATCTAGGTAAATCCAAGTATAACATAAACAAACCAAGTAAGTTCTCTAATAAATTTTTAACTGTACAACTAAAAGCAATCAATGGCAAGAGGCACTGAGGGGATATATCCAAATCTGTGAAAAAGTTCAGGTATATTCTCCTTTTGCAAAGTGAAAATTCACCACCATTTTTGAGGGGGTAGGGATGGGGCCAAGCTTTAAAATACAAATAGGAATGTTTAAAGTGATGTTCACCTGTATTAATATACACCATTTTTTGCCTCCTTTATAGTGTGATGAGAAAAATAAAACACTGCAGACTAAATAAAACCACATCACATCCACTAGGATGGTTATAATAAAAAAAGACAAATGGTGGTAAGAAAGTGGGGAAATGGGAGCCTTGGTACATTGCTGGTGAGAAGGTGAAATATCGAAGCCACAATGGAAAACAGTTTGGCAGATTCACGAATGTTAAATGTGGTTACCACAGCATCCAGCAAATCCATTCCTATTAAAAACAAAACAAAACAAAACAAAATTGAGGGCTGGGGTTGTGGCTCAGCGGTAGAGCGTTCACCTCAAATGGGCGAGGCCCTTGGTTCGATCCTCAGCACCACATAAACATAAATACATAAAGATATTATGTTCAATTACAACTAAAAATAAAAATAAAAAATAAAAACCTGAAAATGTATGTCCTCCCAAAAGCTTTATAGAAGTGTTCAGAGCATCATTATTCATAATAGTTAAAAGAAGAACAACTCAAATGTCCATCAACTGGTGAACAGATAAAAAGTGATATATCCATGCAATGGAATCACATTCACACACAAAAAGTACGGAAATACCAGTGCATAGATGAACTTTGCAAATATGCTCAGTGAAAGCCAGCAGACACAAAAGATCACATATTTTATGGTTCCATTAGTGTGAAATGTTCAGAAAAGTCAAGTCCATAGAGTAGATTAGGAGTTGCCCAGACCTGGGAAGATGGTTAGGGTGAAACTGGGAGTAACTGCTAATGGTTATAGGGCTTTCCTGGAGTGATGAAACTGTGCTAGAATTAGGGATAGTAGTGATGGTGGTACAACCTTGTGAATATCTTAAAACTCCCAAAATGTACACTTTAAAATGATGAATTTTATGGTATGTGAATAAAAATGTCAATAAAAAATAAATTTAAAAATGAGGGGGAGGAAAGAGAGGAAAAGGAAAAGTATTGGGGAATGAGCTTAATCAAACTATGTTATTATGTACATGTATGAACGTGGCACAATGAAAAAGAATCCAATGAATCCCACCATTATAAATAATTTTGGGGAGTGGGTACTGGAATTTGAACCCAGGGTGTTTTACTATTGAACTACATCCCCAGCCCCTTCTTCTTCTTCTTTTTTTTTTCTTTAAAGACAGGGTCTTACTAAATAGCTGAAGGCCTCACTAAGCTGCCCCGGCTATACTCAAACTTGTGATCCTGCCGCTTTAGCTTCCTGAGTCACTTACAGGCAAGCACCACCATGCCTGGTTTATTATGTATAATTACAATGCACCAATAAAAAGAAAAAAAAAAAGAATGAGCTGATTTAACACAAAATAAATACACAATTTTAATTACAAAATGGGCCCAAAACACTACACATACATAGTTGACCACAATGCTGATATAAGAGAATTTGGAGCTTATGGTGTATTTGGACCTTCCAAGCCATGGAAACACATGATCTGTGAAATAATCACTGGTACTGTATAAGAACACATCATAAGTGAATAAAGCTTTTCCCAGTGCCAATTTCATTAAGAGTATAGATTACAATGTCTTTCAAGCAGGACAAGTCAACAACTCACTCTCAAGCCCTGAACAACTACTCGGTGTGGGGAGTCCAAAGGGTAATCAGAACCAGTTTCCACTCCTAGGAAACTCAGAAGCACAAGGAAGAAAATGCTGAGAACAAATCAGTTACAAATTTGTATTTTTGTAAAATATAAAACCTGTAGTCTCATCTTTCAGTTTCCTCAGGGGTTCCAGGATCCCCTGGTCCACAGATGCTCAAGTACAATGTTTGCCTAAAACTTATACACATCCTCCTGTATACTTCACATCACCTCAAATTACTTTTAATAATACAATGTAAATTTTATGTCAAATGTTGTTATACTATATTGTCTAGGGAAGAATGACAAAAAACCCTATATCTACTGAGTACAAATGCTATTTTTTAAAAAATAGTTTTGTTTCAAGTGTACCCTGGGATATGGAGGGCTGCCTGATAATGGAATCAGAGTGGCATGGAGGTAATACAAAAGGTTCTTTATCATACCAGAACTGGGGCATTTGATAAGCACTCCATAAATATTTGTTGAATTAAGAAGCCCCTATATGCTCTATTTTCAAATTGCGTTGACATGGAATATTCCTACTAACCTAGTGATAATCCCCATGACCGCATTTTTCACTGAGGTTATTTTCTATAACAGAATCATCAATGAAGCTTTTCTCCTCTGCATACCCAACCCAAGCCCAGGGTGTCTTGTCAAAGAACATGAGACACCAATTCACAAAATTTATGCTTAGAGCACTTCACCTCAGAGGATCAGCTTCTATGTTTGACAATATGAAGTTGCTTTATCAGTCTTTTCCACGAGGTGTAACACTTGAGAACTGGTATCTCAACACATCAAAATCTTTTTCCAAGGGACCACACTGTGAGAATAATACTCCTGTCTGATCTTCAACAGTAGCATGAAGGAAAACCTGTCCTATGAGACTCCCTCATAGGTAGCACAGTAATGCCCCAGTGTCCCCCATTCAATGCTAGGGAATATGGCACAGATTACTCTCCCAATCCATTAGCTGTAGCTGTCAGCACAAAGGTCTTCCTTCTATTTCAGCACTGGTGATTCACAGGGCCAACAGTGCCATTGCAAAGAAAGGTCTTTTAGGTAAGATTCCTGCCATAAAAACTGCAAACTCACCAGGTAGATTCCTACCTGCCCATTGTATGTCTGAGACCAACGTCCACTAGAGCAAAAGGAAAAAAATCTAAACCAGGAAAGAAGAAAATGGACACAACACAAGAAACTGAAAAAGGCTTAGTGCAATGCAGTAGAGAATAGGAAAAAAGATGAAGAGAACTACGGAATAAATACAAGACTGGTATGCAAGTAAATATCATAAATGCAAGTACAATCAGCTCTCCACATCCTTGGATTCCACCAATGGCAGACTGAAAACATTATGGGAACGGGGGAAGAGGGATAGCATCTGTAAAGAACTTTTTTCCTTGTCATTCCCTATACACCACGATGTATACTATTTATATAATATTTACATTGTAATAGTATAAGTAATCTAGAGATGATTTAAAGTATATGGGAGGGCTGGGGATGTGGCTCAAGTGGTAGCGCGCTCGCCTGGCATGCGTGCGGCCTGGGGTTCGATCCTCAGCACCATATACAAACAAAGATGTTGTGTCCGCTGAAAACTAAAAAATAAATATTAAAAAAATTCTCTCTCTCTCTTAAAAAAAAAATAAGTATATGGGAGACCAGGGGCAGGATGTATGCAAACACTCAGAGCATCCCTGGGCTCTGGTACCCTCCGGGGTCCTAGGATCAATTCCCTGCGGATACTAAGGGACCCTGTACTATTACCTCCCCCATTTAAGTGGAAAGGCTGAGCCAACTTCCTCAAGGGCATCAGGCTAGTAAGTGGCCACCCAAGTTCCAGCGACGGAGTCCAGGGCCTCGACCACCTGCTGCGTACCTCCGGTAAACCAGCGCAGGCTGGAGCCGGCAGCAGGAAGCTGTGTCACTGACACGGCTGACCTGGACCAGAGGCAGGTGACTGCACGGCTGTGAAGCACTACCATCTCTTCAGAAAGACCCCTGGCCGCCGCGCGCGGGCCTAGCGGGCCAGCCTTCGCCCCCAACGCCCCGAGGGCGGAGCGGCGCGGCTACGCAGTGCGGCGCACGGCCCTATGCGGCGAGGCGGCTTCTTCACGCCAAGGGCCAGACGGCGCCGGGCTGCCCACCGAGCGCAGCCTCCGATCCTCTGGAGACAAGCGTGTCCGGCGGACAGCACACGGCACACGCGGGTGCCAGTCGCGGCCGGGCCCGGCTCTCCAGGGCCCGCGCGCCGCGGGGCGATGACCTTGACGCTGCCTCCGGGCCGGAAGCAGGCCCAGGAGAGGCGCAGGGCGGGAGCCGGGACTCACCTTTCGCAGGCAGGGCCGCTCGCCGGGGCCCGCGCCGCCGCCGGGAACGAAGAGCGGCGGGAGGCCGCGGGGCCGACAGCCGCCGCGGCCCCACAGCAGCAGGCAGCGGTGCGCCATGACGGCCGGCGCGGCCCACTCCGCCCGGAGCACCGCGCAGGTGCGGAGGCGGCTCGGATAGAGGGCTCCGGTCGTAGAAAGCTACGCGCGACGGCTGGAAGCCAGCGACTTGCCGCGGGCCCCAGCGCTCCACGCGCGCGTCCCCCTCGGCCCCGCCCCGGCGTGCTGACGTCGACGTCCCCCTCGGAGCGGAACCGAAGGGTAGGAACGTGGAGGGCTGGGCCGAGGGAGCCGTGGGGGTGGGCGGGGAGGGGGCGGGGTCTAAGGGCAGGGCGTGGAGAGCGTGATAGGAGGAGGGGCAGAGGGAGGAGCGTGGAGGGCGAGACCCAAGGGCAGGGGCGTGGCGAGAGACGGGGTCTGAGGACGTAGGCTGGCGTGCAGGAGGCGGGGCCTGTCTACAGGGGTTTTGGAAAGCTGGCCCTAAGGGGCTGGGCCGTGGCGGGAGGTAGGACGTGAGGGCTGGACCTTTAGGCTGGGGTCGCGGGCAGGGAGAAGGCGGGCACCGGAGGGGGTAGGGAGGGCAAGAAAGAAGTGCAAAGGCTGCTGGGGCCGTGGGTGAAAGGACCTTTTCCACTGAGGGCTCCGTGTCGTCTTTGTCCTCTTAGCATTCGCTGTCATTTGCCACATACGACTCAGTACCTTTGGCTGACATGGTGGCGGTCCGCGAAGATGCCCCAACACATCTCTAACTCCTAGGAAGGCAACGCAAAGAATCACAAACCAGCCATCTAAAAGCGATAATCAAAATGTTGGGACTATAACCTCTAACTTGGGCCCATGGGGATCCCTTTGTGGTAAGTGTGCTGTGTCATCAACAGAGACAAACTCATTTGTGTCTTTCTGCAATGTCAGAATTTATGGAATAACAATAAACTCACAGGATACTCCACTTTCATCAGCAGCAGTTCATCGCATACTTGTGGGCACCTGGTATTCATTAACCAGGAAATCAGATTGATTTGTTCCAATCTTAATTTCTAATATCTGTAACACTCGAAGTCACACATCACACTTCACACAGTCATACATGTAGATTAACAAAAGGCTAAGAAACGGTTAAGGCAAGTACATGGTATTAGAAGGCTGACTGAGAGGCAGACAGAGAGCAACTATGAATGAGACTGACTGTAGGTGTCAGGTAAGACCAGGAACCAGCCAAAGGACTTGTTGAGGGCCCAGAGCTGACAAAGCACAGAACTTAGTCTAAGCCAAGATCCAGAAGGCAGCAGTATTAGTGTCATATTGGAGTGTCAGCTTGAGATGGCAGCTTGGAGTGGGCTGTGTGAGCCTCACAGGCAGAAGAAACCACTCTGCTGAAGCCCAAGGACAGTAATTCAGAATTGGTTGCTATGGTAATTTTCCTGAGCTCATGACAAGGAGTGACTGGGTGACAGGGTCAGGGTGCCTCTCTTTTTGTGGGTCTCAAGTGAGGAGGCATCATTTGGTAGTCTGGTGTCTTTGACAAGCTTGTGGGCCTGGTTTTCCAGTAGGAGTTTGATGCGCCCATGTATCCACATGCTTCTATGTAGCCGTGTGCTTCTGATTGATTTGACAAGTTCTTGGGTAATCATTATTAGCATGATTAATTTACTTATCAATTCTTGTGTTAGGACTACACCCAGCATATGGAGGTTGTCTACTTGTACAGAGAGGGTGTGTAGTCCTTCCACTCAAAATTGAGCAGCTTATGGCAAACTACAGCTTTACAAAATGAAGTAACAAAGCTTTAGGCAAAGCCTGAAAATTGCTATTCTATACATTGTGGAGTAATACAGAGAGGGCACAGCCTGCTCTACATACCTTTCAAAGATAAATGATGTTCAAAATCAAGTGAGTCCTCCAGAAGGCAGAAAGTCAAACTGTTCAGCACACAATGACTGCAGAGAGGAGAAAGAGGACTGGAAACAAAGTTATGAATCATGGTCATCATTCATTAGCTCTGCCATGGCTGTGTGGCCTACTAGTTGACGATGCTGTGTAAGGGAGAAGGCAGGAAAGGCAGATAAGGCTGAGGACTGGTGAACAGAAGTGCTGCGGTCTGGCTGGGCACAAATCACTGAGCTGACACAAAGCACTTGTATGTTCAAACAGGAAACTTTATTGCCTGAACTCCACCAGCACTCCCGCACACTCCCTGGGAACTCTCTTAGCTCTCCACCCGGCTCCGCCCCAACTCTCTGATCCAGGAGAACTTCACGGGAACTCCAAAGTAGCCGCAACCGAGGCAGCAAGAGCCTCCCTATTGCGGGACAGTAAAGGTCTATATACAATTGAATACATAGCTTAACATAACCATCATCATCTCAATGGCTCGCTGGCTTCACCTCTTACCCACTCCCTTCTGGCAAAATGCCATGCGTCATCCCGACTGTGGCCCTCAACACAGAAGTCTTCAGGAGTGTGCACATGTCCATGCATGTACACACAGGAAGAAACTGAAGAACAGACGCTAAATGTTAACAGCATAACTCACCAGAGTGGCAAAACTCCAAAACTTTGACAACTCACTCTGCTGAGGCATTCTCATAAATGATACAGTGTGTAGAGTGGTGCAAGCCCATGAGAGAGCCCTGGGCAATGCCACCTATAGAACCAAGATCCTCAGATACCAGATTTATGGTTTATGGATTATGGAAATGTGTCCTGCTGGGTAACCCACCCACATGTAAATGCTTGAGTACAGGTATATTAAGTGCAGCGTTATTTTTAGTAACATTTACTGGAAACCACACACATGTGCATCTCTAAGACCTAAGACTATGAAAAATTCACACATGTAATACTATATAGCCATTTTTTAAAAATGAAAATAACTTCTGCTGTCAGACAAAATAGAGAAATAGGGCCTGAAACAACAAGGTGGGGAGGACACAAAATACAATTCTGAAGACAGTGAACATCAGGCAACAATAATCTCTGAGAGACAGGAGAAAAACCGGCAAGTCCTGAGATGGCCCCAGCTTATTACAGGACAGTTTCCATCCCTTGGTCTGCAGACAAGGAACCCAAGCAGAGAACAATCTCTAGATTGAAGAGATGGAGCCAGGACTTTTGGAACACCCATAATAAGGAGAAAAATCAAACAATTGCAAACGACACAGAAATTACATAGGTGAAGAATTAGTAGATAAGAGCTCTTAAAAGAATTAGCATTAGCCTAGCTGAGTACAGTGTAATCCTGTACTCAGGATTACATTAGAGTTCCTGTAATCCCAGCAACTCCAGAGACTGAGGCAGGAAGATTATCAGTTTGAGGCCAGCCTCAGCAACTTAGCGAGACCCTGTTTCAAAATAAGAAATAAATAAAAATGTCTGGATACATATCTCAGTGGGAGAGTGCTCTGAGTTCAAACTCCTATACAAAAAAAAAAGAAAGAAAAGAAAAAAGTTAATATTACTATTTTCTGTATGTGCCAGAAACAAGAAGAAAAACTGCATATATTAAGGAGAAACATGGAACACAAATTTAAAACTAAACTAAACATCTAAGAATGAAAATTATAACACCTGAGATGAATAAATACACCGAATGGAAGATTACATTGCAGAAGGAAAGATTAGTGAATTTAAAGAAAGACATAGCATAGAAACTATTCAATATTAAACAGAGTGAAAAAGATCAACAAAATTTAACAGTGCATCCACAAGCTGTGGGATCTGACAGTGCATTGGAGTTCCTAAAGGAGAAGAAAGAGAGGGAGGAACAGAAAGAATTTTCAAAGAAATAATGGCCAGAAATTTTTCAAATTTGCTGAAAACTATAGACCCATAGCTCCAAGAAGCTCAATGAACCATAAGCACAAGAAACACAAAGAAAGCTACAGAAAGGAACAACATAATCAAATTATTATTTTGGGGGTACTGTGTACTGAACCCAGGGGCACTTGATCATTGAGCCAGCCCTATTTTGTATTTTATTTAGAGACAGGGTCTCACTGAGTGCTTAGTGCCTTGCTTTTGCTGAGGCTGGCTTTGAACTTGTGATCCTCCTGCCTCAGCCTACTAAGAGGCTGGGTTTACAGGCATGTGCCACTGCACCTGGCCAGTGGAAATATGTTTATGAGATGAAGGAAAAATAGGACTTTTACAGATATGGAAAAGCTGCAAGAATTCATCCAGAGTGGATGTACTGTAGGAAAACAGAAACCCTTCAAACAGAGGAGGAAGTGATCTGCAGGAAGGAAGGAGGAGCACCAGGAAGGGTAACCAGTGGGCAAACAAGAGTACGTGTAGACCAATGTTGATAGCAGCATTGTTCACAATAGCCCCAAAGTGGAAACGACCCAAGCCCATCAATGGACGGATGAACAAAATGAGTGTGGAAGACAATGAAATATGATTCATCCATAGATAGGAACAAAGGTCTGATGCATGCTATGACATAGATGACCCTCAAAGACATTGTGCTTCACAAAAAAAGCCAGAAGGACAAATATTGTCTGATTCAACAGGCAACTTCATGGAAACAAAGTAGGTCAGAGAGAAAGGGGGCTGGGAGTGGCTGCTTTATTCTTACAATTTCTGTTTGGATATTGATGGGAAAGTGGCAACAGGGAATTGTGAATATAATTAAGATCACCGAATTGTACACTTAAAATGGTTAAAATGGCAAAGTTTATGTTATAAATTTTTACACAACAGAAAAAAATATGCTTCAAAAGGAAAGAAAAGAAAAGAAGGATGAACCTTGAAAAGAGTATGCTAAGTTACAGAAAACAGACAGGAAAAGCCACACAGTGCATACATGAAACGTCCAGCTGGGCAACTCCATAGATATAGATGTGGATGAACAATGGCCCAGGTCTGGTGGAGGGTTGGGGGGAGATGCCAAGGGCTGGGGATTTTTTTGGGGGGTGGTCATGAAAATTTACTGCAGAGATAGCTACACAATTATATGAATGAACTAAACTATTGTGTTATACAATTTTAATGGATGACTTGTATAGTGTCTGAGTTCTATCTCATGAGAGCTACTTTTTTTTTAAATGGGCAAAGAATCTGAGAAGATGTGTCTCCAAAAAGATATATAAATGGCCTACATAAACACATTAAAAGATGCTCAACATCAGTAGCCATCAGGGAAAAGCAAATCAAAACCACAATGAGATTCTACTTCATAATTCAGGATGTCCACAATAAAAAATAATGGAGAGTAAGGTTTGTTAAGGGAGTGGGGTTTGGAACTCCCATTCAAGCAGGATCATAAAGAGCTTAGGGGAACTGGGAAGGCTGAACATGCATCCCCGTGACCTAGCACAGGCACTCTCAGTTATCTCCCTGAGAGAGCTGGAAACATCTGCCCACACAGGAAGCTGTCCCTGAATGTTGAGAGCAGCATTATTCCTAGTAGCTTCAAACTGGAAAGAACCCAAATGTTCATCAACCAGTAAACAGAGACATCAAATGCAGGGAATGCTTACACTGATCCATGTGAAGGTGCACACACACATGCAGCCTGAGTCTTGAGATCACACCACGTGAAAGAAGCCAGACATGAAAGGCCATTTTTATGACATGTCCAGAGCAGGCAAATCCACAGAGAAAAGAACCCAGGTACTGATTGCCAGAAGCTGGGGAAATTTAGAGAGTGAGCGAGAATCTAACCAAGGGGACTCCCTGAAGAAGGCAGGGGGCAGGCAGCCTCTGGATGTGCTGGCTTGTGTTTGTTGACACTGTTTACTTTTTTGGAACCCTGTGAATATATCTAGTCAAATAAAATACCATAAAATTAAGACTACAAGTAATTTAAAAAATTTATTTCATGCCTATCTACATTTTCCAAATATTTCATAATAAACATAAAGTAGTTCTATAATTAAGGAAAACATTTAAATATAAAAATTCTAGGATAAAGTTTTTCCCATCAGTTTATAAAATGCAAAGTAAAAGCCCTTCAGTTTCTCATTCTCGCTCCTTAAAGTAACAGAAGCAGTTTTTTTTTTTTTTTTCTGTGTGTCTGCACTGTTTGGATGTATTTTCAAACACTAAAACTTATATTTACATGATCTTACTTTGTGCAGGTTCATTTTTTGGTTAACATGTATCTTTGTATACTAAGAACATAGATTTCCTCCATTCTTTAATCATCTTCATTTTATTCTCTTGTAAAGCCTTAATAGTTTCCAGCTTCCAGTTTATTTCCATTTCAGATGGTACAATGTAGTGTGTGTGTCTGTGTGTGTGTGTGTGTGTGTGAACCTCCATCTCTTTCTCCTCTTCCTCCTCCATTTGTTCATAGGGTTGTCTGAATATTTTATTTTGTGGTATTTTTCCCCTTCTTTGTCCAGTACCCATTCAGAGGGTGTTTTGCTTTTTTTTTTTTTTTTTTTAGCACAGCCACTACTTGATAAGCTTTTTTAGTTTTGGGTGCTGAGGATCTAACCAGGGATGATCTACCACTGAGCTACATCCACAGCCCCTCCACACACTTTTTTAAAAAAATTGTTGCCAGTTGCTGTGGTGCATGCTTGTAATCCCAGAGATTCAGGAGGCTGAGGCAAGAATATCCAGAGTTCAAGGCCAATTTCTGCAACTCAGTGAGACTCTGTCTCAAAATAAAAAAATAAAAAGGCCTGGGGATGTAGCTCAGTAGTAAAGCATACCTGGGTTCAGTCCACAGTACCATTATCATCATCATCATCTCAGGGCTAGGACCCTGAGATTGCTCATGCTACCTGCTCTGTATGTTTGCCCACTAGATGGCAGGAGAGGCCTGTGGCCTCTAAGACAACCACACAAACATTGTGCATTTAAAAAACCTTGAAATTTGTTCAAAGGGTTAGTCTGAATGTTCCCCTCTCTCCTTCAAAGGGTTGGTCTGAATGTCCCCCTCTCTCCTCCAATTTGTTCACAGGGTTGGTCGAATATTTTAGTTTGTGGTATTTTTCCCCTTCTTTTTCTCCTCCTTCTGTTTCTCCTTTTTCTCCTCCTCTTCCTCCTCCTTCTCCTTACTTTTGCTGGAATTGTGATTGAACCCCAAGGACACTCTACCACTGAGCCACATTCCTAACCCTTTATATTTTTATTTTATTTTATTTATTTATTTATTTTTATTATTTTTTTTAATATTTATTTTTTAGTTCTCGGCGGACACAACATCTTTGTTGGTATGAGGCCCACCGCCCTCTCCAAAAAGTGTACTTAAGCTCTGCTTGACCTTTGCTCTGGGCTCTGGGCTGCTCTCCCTTCTTGAGTGGGCACAGAGTCCCAGCAGGCTGGAATGGATTCCCAATAAATCCCCTTTTGCCAATTGCATGGAGTAAGTCTCTTGTGTGGTCTCTCCCTCCGACGTTCCACCGGACCCCCCTTACACTGGTAGATTGATTTTCTCTGTAAATTAAAAAACTATTCTGCTACAAAAATCTGCAAACCCATTTATTTATTTTTAGCAGCAGTCTTCTATAAGAAATGAAATTTTGATAGGGAATCCCAATTTTCAAAATCTAAATAGATAAAAACAAAAGGGGACTGGGACATGGCTCAGCCCAGTTGCACAGGCTGAGCATGATTGGGTGCTTGAGTCTGATTCCTAGCACCAAAGACAAAAAGAGGAGAAGGAGAAGAATAAAGGTAAGACCACTGGTGGAAAGCTTCTTGACTTACTGCGGGTGGTCAATAGGATCCCTTGGTTTCCCAAAACATGACTGGAATCACCCTGGACTGACTGTATCAGGAACTGTCTTAGATGGAGCCCTAGCCAAGGATCAGAGTCATCCTTGACTCAGCAAATAAGTGATATGTTATGCTCGAATTCGAGACCCCCAAAAAACCACCAGAGACTAAGATCAATGTAAGCAGCAAAGAGGTGTTTATTGCGAGCTAGCTCGGTCCTCTGAGGCACACAGCAACTGGTGAAGCTGAGAGGCCCTGAGCCCAGGGTTTGCAGCAGTTTTATACACTCTTTGGGGAAGGCAGGGACTTCACATACATCATAGCCTCTCTTAGCAAATCATCACACACTGCAGGAAAATCATAAAACAACTCTAAAACCTGATTAGCACATTCACTGGTGGGAACAAGTTGGGTAAGGGTGATTGGTTAGTACCCAAGGGGGATTCATTTGAACTGATTGATTTAGGCCATGAGGGATGTACGTGCTGAACTACTTGATTTCCCAACATGTTATCAACCACCATAAACTATTGGGAGGGTCATCTGGTATCCCAGGTATTTTCCCTGTCTCATTGCTATGGGTCCTCACTTAGCCTGACTGAGTCAGGGACACCTGACACAGCAGATCTCTCCTGTTATTTGTAGATAAACAACTCAGCAGGGTGGGTATGTGCCTAGGAGTGCTCTGTGAGTCTTTCTAAGGACAAGGGTCACGCCCCCTTCCTTGGACAGGCTTTGCTCTGAGGTAGAGGCTGGTTTTTCAATTGGTTTAGGCTTCAAGGGGTTGCCTAATCATGTTAGCAATCACCAAAACTACTGGGAGGGTCACCTAGCATTTCAGATATTTTCCCTGTCTCACGCTAATTGGTACTTGCTAGGGGGTTGCTATGGGTCCTCACCTAACGTAACTGAGTCAGGGACACCTGGCACAGTAGATTTCTCCTGTTATTTACAGACAAACAACTCAGCAGGGTGGGTATATACCTAGGAGCACTCTGTGAGTTTTTCCAGGGACGAGGGTCACGCCCCCTCCCTCTGGACAGGCCTTGAGGTAGAAGCTGGTTTCTCAAAAAATGGAGTCACATCAGTTTCTCAATATTCATATCGAAATCTCTGGGACACTATGAAAGCAGTTCTAAGAGGAAAGTTCATTGCATAAAGTTCATTCCTTATTTTCTTAATCTGACCCACTGCCTGCATTCAGAGAAATGTTTTGTGCTGTGCAGGTTGCGGTTTAGGGAAGAGGAATCCACCACAGAGACAGGGAAAGGAAGTGTCCTTGAAATCAAGGGGAGGAGTGTTTCAGGGATCGCCTTCTAGAACTATAACAGTGTCCACTTTATGCTTTGAAGATAGCACTTGCTGCTCTGCCACTGTAACTTATTTTTAAAATAAACGTGTTTCTTTCTCTCCTCCTGCTCCTCCCTAATCTCAGGGGAAACAGGATTACCTTTCTTCCCCATCCCAGGCAGAGTTATCTGTCCTTGAGCACACACCCACTACAGGAAAGAAGTAATCCAACTTGAGGGATGGTAGCAGAAAATCTCAGAAAAGACCATCTCCCAAATTAACAAGTGAATTACAACTCTGGTAGAGAACACAAGGAATGTAGCCTTTGAGTCACCTCTTTAAAAGCCCTCTGTTCCTGCTGATGGGCAGAGTCATAGCCTTTGGGAGAGGAGTCCCCTGTATTTCTCCTTTGCTAGCAAAGCAATATACCTTTTTCCTTTTCTCAAAACTGTGTTCTTGTTATTGGATTGGCATCAGGATGAGGATCAAGCTTTTGGCAACAGTCCAAGTGTAATGGGTTTACTTGATGCTTTGACCAAATCCTTGTCACTTTGAAACTTACATTTTTTTCTTTTTCCATATCTTCTTCTTCCTGATCTCTCCTCCCTAATCTCATTTTCTCTGATTCTCCTCTATAAAAGTCCCTTGTTCCTGCTGATGGGCAGAATCACAGCCCTTGGGACAGGAGTCCCCTATGCTTTTCTTCTGCTAGCAAAGCAGTAAACCATCTTTTTCCTTTTTTTCAAGACCCACTGGTTTGGTAGTTCCATGGTCTATTGTGGCCTTAATGTGATGTGCGGAGCTCTAGAAGCCCATCCCACAGCAGTGTGAAATATGTAAGCAGTAAAATGATAAGATGAATAGAAAAATAAAAACAGAGATAGCCAAGTATGAACTCTTCTTTGGAAAGATTTGGCTGAGAAGCAGAAGAGTAATTGCATGGTACTGTAACTGAAAGCTTATCCTTGTCCTCTATGCCAATCCAGTAATGAAAACAAGATCTTCAGGAAAAGGAAAATGAATGTTTTATTGCTTTGCTAGCAAAGTAGAAACACAGGGTGATAGACCCAACCTGATCTTTTCTTAAAATTGGGAGCCATCTCTCCACAAAGCCATGAAAAGATAATTTCGGCTTTACTATAAATTACTGCAAATTCTGAATCTGCTTGGAATGCCTGCCCGTGCCTTGAACTCACCCATGCCTGGCTCTCTGACCAGATAGCAGCCCTCTCTGAAACTTTAGTGACACCTCATAAATATTGGCCTTCCCTGGCCAGACCACGACCCTCTCTGAGGCTCTAATGGTCCTCATAAATTCTGATGTTGGGGTCAGCAAAAAATGTAAACTACCATTAGTGTGATGCTTGTCAGAGTTCTGTTTTCTGTAACCCCCCTTTGTGTAACTTTCTGGGCTATAAAGCTGGGCTGCAGGAAAACTGGGGTTGCTGTCTTGTTCCTGCCGTTTTGGGACGGAGAGGCAGCCTGGCCGGGCGAAATAATAAGCTTGCTTTAATTTGATTTTAATTGGAGTCAGTGGTCTTTTCTTGCGTCCTGGTCTAACAAGGGGCTTCCTGTCCCAGAGCCTATGATTCTGTACATTATGGGGAATAGGGGTTTTTAAAAGAGGTGATTCAGAGAAAATGAGATTAGAGAGAAGACATTAAGAAGGGGAAGATCAGGGTAAAGAAGATCAGAGAGGAGGTTAGGGAAAAGAAGGTTGGGAAAAAGAAAAAACATGGAAGTTTCAAAGCAACAAGGGATGTAGTCGAAGCATCTAGTGAACCCCTTGCAACAGCCTGCAAGACAGGGACCAGTGCTTCTCCATACAGATCTGGCCAAAGATTCCAGGATGGTATAGTGTCTAATCCATCCTTTGCCTTATAGAAACAGGCTTCTGTAGCCAGGCAAATGACCCTGTTTCTTAAGTTCCCCCTGCCCCACCTCCCCAAAATGTAGAAATATTTCAGCCAGAGATAAAGGTCAGGGATGAACTTTGCTCCAAAGTTCTCCATTCCTCAGGATTTTTTTTTTAACTATTAGTCTTCATGCCCACTGGTGACAAGCCAGCTCTGCCCTGCTGGGGTACACTTAGCCAGGAGCAGCTCCTCCAGCCTGTTGCTGCTTGACAACTGTTGGAGAGACACTGGCAGACTATGCATGGCTAGACTAGCAAACACCTGGCCAGTTGCCTTTCTCCATGGCATTGTCCAACTTCTACAGAAACTCCAGACTGGAACAAGTACCTGTTGGCACAGCTAACACAGGTCTGCAGGTCCAGTGTGGCTGCCTATAGCCTGCTTCCTTGGCTGCTGTCTAGATGGCAGGTGCTGCTCTGTCCAGAACTGTCCCACAAAGCTGCGGGGTGCTCATTGAGTCTGTCTACAACACCCTGAGCCAGTCTTGTCTTGGCTGGAGGACTTGCAGGAAACCTGAACCTTGTTTCATTGACCTTGAGTTTTAAACAGCATATGTGTTTTTAAGTTGTGGGTGGCTGAGGCTCTCACCCTTCTCCCCACAAACCTAGCAGCCTACCTGGCTCCTCTGGGTTGAACAAGGCAACGAGTGGATGAATTGAACCCTGAGACTCCTTGAAGGATTCTTGACAGGTGCAGAGTCAAGGAGAGATTTTTGGCTTTGTTTTTTTAAGTTGGAAAGACTTGGTCATATTGATAATCAGGGTGAGGTGTGGGTGGTGGAAGACAGAGAGTTCCAGAACAGAAGACCACGCAGGAGGGTCCAGGGTGGGGAGAGTGTAGAGGAGCCTGGACCTCCCCCTTGGCAGGAAGGGCTAGATTTTAGCAGCCCTGTGGATTGGCATACCCTGGTCCCACACTATGCTGGAATGGAACTAGTGACCATGTGAGGTCCACTCAACCCTGTTAAACAGAGATTAACCTGCTTGCAGTCACATGTGAATGGGGCTAGCATCTGGTAGGCTCACTCCAGCCTTGGCCTCTAGCCACCCCAAGCCAATATATAGCTCTGACTCTGTCAGATGCTGCACCTATCCATGCCTGGGTCTTTAACTATACAGGCCCTGGAACTATGAGCAACTAATTTCTGTTTTTTTCCAATGCCCAATTTGTGTATTTTGTTATGGGACTAGGACAGAAGTACCTCAGTATGTCTGTAAGAATCACTTCTTTATTCTTTCCTTCTTGGTGTTGATTTTATCCTTCTGCTGATAGCAAGGAGACTGCACAATTCCAGATGTTAAATAATAGAAGTTTTCTTAGGACTTGATTTTTGGACCAAAGAGCTCTGTCCCCCTCCCCCCACCTCCCTCTGCACAGCTTCTCAGCAGATTCTTTGTCTTTCTGGCCAGTGCCAGGTCACATGTGGCTCCTTACTGCCGAAGTCTGGCTTGGCACAAATCAGGAGCCACTTGTCAAAAAGAAACTAACTTTATTTTTAGAACTACAAACGCCAAACAAAACAGCTCCAGGGAAAAACCCTCAGAGCCCAACTGCCACCACCGGCTTCCACAAGCCTCTCTCCCCCACACCAGCCTCTCAACCTCCCACAATCCTCCTCCTCTTGAGGCTGATTGGCTGGGTTGCGTGGGCAGAGCCAAAGAAGTCACCCAATGAGCAGCTCCGTGGAGGAGCCAATCAGCTAGATGTTGCTGGGGCAGCTGTGAGCCAATCATCAGCTGGCAGTCTGAAGGGCAGGGAAACAGCCCAATGAACATCACCGCAGAGGAGCCAATCAGCTAGATGTTGCTGGGGCAGTCTGAAGCTTGCTGGCAGCTGGAAGTTTGCTGGGGCCCCTTTGGCTGTGGCTCTCAACATCTCCCCCTCTCTGTTTAAACAACAAGCATGTGGCTTATGGACCGTGCCTGCCTTAGGTTGTCCAATACATATGGTCCTTACCCGTCTTCGGATGAGCTGACCTCAGGGCGTCAGCCTCCTGTCTTAGGTTGGTACCATTGTAATTGGATCTTACCCGTCATTGACTACCGGTCCAGTATACAGCCACACCTGTGGAGAGGTCTCAGGGGGGGGGGGTGAGGTTCTTTGCCTCACCTCTGTTGACCCTCAAATTTTAGCTGAATGATCATGACAAGCAGAAGGGAGGAAGATATACCAAGTCAATTGACGGCTCCTTTTGGGAAAATTGTACCACCGATGATATCATCAGCAAAAATACCCCAACACTACCACAAGTCGCTGCACCAACAGATAGTTCACAATGCATATAAGTGACACATAGTTCTGTAAGCAGTTCAGTGCAAGTCCTGTAAGCAGTTCAGTGATGGCTATTGCAGAAACTGTAGATTAGTTTTATCTTTGTCTTCACCGGCACAGGGATGAAGATAGGAATTCTGGCAATAATGACTAAAGAAAAAATTAGGTAACATTCCAGAAGACACTAAAAGAAAACAATTTTCTTAATAATTTATATTATCTTCATCGGCACTGGGATGAAGATAGAAATTCTGGCAATAATGGCTAAAGAAAAAATTAGGTAACATTCCAGAAGACACTAAAAGAAAACAATTTTCTTAACAATTTATATTATCTTCATCTGAAGATAGAAATTCTGGCAATAATGGCTAAAGAAAAAATTAGGTAACATTTCAGAAGGCACTAAAAGAAAACAATTTTCTTAACAATTTACATTATAGTGAAGAGAATTATTAAATATAATGAAAACGAAAGGTGAGAGTAAACAAACAGATCTGTTAACCTCCTTTTTTGTTTACATATTAAAACAATTCTTAACAGTTATTTACCCAATTTAAATTAAACCATTTAAATCACGTGAATAAAAAAAAAATATTTGGATCCATCTTTTCATGAGCGCTCATCATATATGATATATGGAAATACATACATTGGACATACGTACATTCAAACATATAACACAAAACACAAGTGTGCACACATAATATAATACATACAACACATAACATAATAGTAAAGGCCTTATAACTTTTTACAGGTAAAATCTCTATTGCAATGTTTAAAAACTCTATAGTCAAAAAAAAATAGAACTGATCAGCAAAACATTAACCTAGGTCTGTATGAGCTCAAAAAAATAAAATAGAACTTCATGATATGGGAAAGGGCAATAATAAAATAGATATTGAAAAAAGCATCCTGGTTCTGTCGCAGATGTAAGGATAGCCAAATTGGAGTTTTGGATATCAGCTATTATGGATTTGAGCTAAATCATCTTCTTTTTGGTCTGTAGAAATCACTTTAGTTAATCTCTCTGGAATCCAAATCAGCTGCTGTTCTCCCTGTGGAAACACAAAAACAGACCCCCGACTCCAGACAATCACTGGGTCAGGATTTTAGTTAATCTCTCTGAAATCCAAATCGGCTGCTGTTCTGGGTCAGAACCTTGGTTAATCTCTCTGGAATCCAAATCGGCTGCTGTTCTTCCTGTGGAAACACACAAACAGACCCCCGATTCCAGACAATTACTGGGTCAGGACCTTTCCATTGTCCTGTTAGAATATCTTTCCAAAGTACCTTAGGCTTATGTACATTTTTTGGACACATATGCCTTTCTGCAGCACTAAGTCCTAATGAATCCAAATTTAAAAAGTTTAGAGTAAAAAGGGTTATTTTAAGTTTATCTTTGGGGAATATATACCCCTTCCCAATTCCATCTTTTTGCTTTAATAAGTACATTTTAATAGTTTGATGAGCTCTTTCAACTATGCCTTGACCCTGTGGATTGTATGGGATTCCTGTTATATGAGTAATGCCAAATGATGAGCAAAATTGTTTAAAAGAAGTAGACGTATAACCAGGGGCATTATCTGTTTTTAACTGTTTTGGAATGCCCACAGTGGCAAAATTTTGTAAGCAATGAGCTATAACATCTTTAGTTTTTTCACCGGCATGAAGGGAGCCCATCAAAAATCCAGAAGAAGTATCAACTGTAACATGCAAATATTTTAATTTTCCAAATTCTGGCAAGTGTGTGACGTCCATCTGCCAAATATGGTTAGGCATCAATCCTCTAGGATTGACTCCAAGATTAACTTGTGGTAAAAAGGTCACACAATTTTGACATTGTTTTATTATTTGTCTAGCTTGTTCCTTAGTTATTTTAAAACGCTTTTGTAAAGTATTAGCATTGACATGGAATCTTTCATGAAAATTTATAGCTTCTTCTAGTATAGAGAAAATATGTATGTCACGTGTAGTTTTATCTGCTAAATCATTGCCCAAACTAAGGGCTCCAGGCAATCCTGTATGTGCCCTGATATGTCCTATAAAGAATGGATCTTTTCTGTCCCAGATTAAACTTTGTATAGTGGAAAACAAAGAGAAAACAGTAGAAGAAGGGGAAATTCTACCAGCATCTTCAAGGGATACTATAGCATTAACTATATACTGGCTATCAGAAAATAAATTAAATACAGAATCTTTAAACATCACAAAAGTTTGTAATACTGCATTAAGCTCTACCTTTTGAGCTGATTGTTTGGGTACTAAAAATGTAAAAGTTTGATCAGGTGTAACTATTGCTGCTGTACCATTATTTGACCCATCAGTGAATATATTTGGAGCATTCATGATAGGTGTTTTTCTTGTCATTTTTGGAAAAATTACAGGATGCAATGACCAAAAAGACAATAAAGGATTAGATGGTAAGTGGTTATCAAATGAAACATTAGATTTGCACATTATTATTGCCCAAGTATTTAACTCATTAGCTAATTCATCAATTTGATTCATAGTATATGGAGTAATAATTTTATGGGGAGAAATTCCAAACACTGCCTTTGCTGTTTTTATTCCTTTGAGTATTAATTGTCCTACAGCCTCAGGATACCTAGTAAGAATAGTGTTAGGAGAATAAGATAAATGTATCCATAATAATGGACCTTCTTGCCAAAATACTCCTGTAGGAATATATTTTGTTGGTAGTACAATAAATAATAAAGGCAAACTTATATCAATTCTATCCAAATGCATATTTTCCATATATGTTTCAATGATTTTTAATGCCTTTCTTGCTTCAGGCGTTAACATTCGGGGTGAATTTGGATCTGATGGACCTTTTAGGATATCAAATAAAGGTCCCAATTCTCCTGTTGGAATACCTAGATAAGGCCTTATCCAATTTATGTCTCCTAATAACTTTTGAAAGTCATTAAGTGATTTGAGTTGATCTACTCGTATTTGAATTTTTGGTGGACGGACCATGGTTGAGGATAATAGAACTCCTAAATAATTAATTGGAAAATTTAATTGTACTTTATCTATTGCTATCTCTAGATTATAATTTTTTAATAAGTTTGTAAGTGTGGCATAACATTCTAGCAATGTGTTTTTAGCTTTGTGTGCCAATAACACATCATCCATATAGTGAAATATTTGTAGTTCAGGATTTTGATTTCTAAGTGGCTGGATTACTTTGTTAACATAAATCTGACACATAGTTGGGCTGTTAGCCATCCCTTGAGGGAGTACTTTCCATTCATATCTCTGATCAGGACCTTCATGATTTAGTGCAGGGATAGTAAATGCAAAACGTGGACTATCCTCAGGATGAATTGGAATTGAAAAAAAACAATCTTTAATATCTATAACTAAAACATACCAAGTTTTTGGCAAAGCAGACAATTGAGGAATCCCCGATTGAGCAGGTCCCATAATGACCATTTCATTGTTAATGGCTCTTAAATCTTGCAGTAATCTCCATTTACCAGATTTCTTTTTGATGACAAAAATGGGAGTATTATGGGGAGATACAGAAGGTTGTATATGTCCTTCCGCTAATTGTTGTTTGACCAGATCATGGGCTACTTGTGTCTTTTCTTTAGTCAAGGGCCACTGAGGAACCCATACTGGTCTTTCTGATTTCCATGTAATTTTTATTGTCTCAGTGGCCCTTTGTGAAAATCCAACCCATGTCTGTCTGTTCTTTGATCTATTTGTATTGGTGCTGCTATACATTGTTCTTGTCTTTCTAATCTTTTTCCTTTCCTAAAACCTTGTCTAGCCATAATAGTGGGTGCATTTTGATTGATATTATTTGTTAATGTCAAACCTAATTGATCTAAGACATCTCGTCCCCATAAATTTACGGGAAGATGATCCAATACATATGGCTGTATAGTTCCTTCACATCCTTCAGGATCCTTCCAATCTAATAGCATTGCACTTCTATCGGGATTAGTCGCCACTCCTAGGCCTCGAAGCGATTGAGTGGCTTGTTGTAATGGCCAATGTTTTGGCCATTCTTGACGAGAGATGATGCTAAGATCTGCACCTGTATCCAGTAGCCCATTAAATTCATGTCCTTGAATATTTAGTTTTAGCATGGGGCGAGAATCTAAATTTAAAGAAAGCATAGCCCAATCTACACCTGTGGAGCCTAATCCCTTGGAACCTCTTTCTACAACATGACTGGAAAATTTATCATGTAGGCTTGGTATTATTAGTAACTGTGCTATTCTATCTCCTGGTGAAATTACTGATATACCCTTTGGAGAACTGGCTATAATTTTTATTTCACCTTCATAATTGGAATCAATTACCCCAGGACTTATCAAAAGTCCTTTTAGAGTAGAAGAGCTGCGTCCCAATAATAAGCCTACTGTTCCTTTGGGAAGAGGTCCTTTTACCCCTGTGGGAATGATTTGAACTCCCATCTCTGGAGTTAGTACTGATTTGGTGGAGGCGCAGATGTCCAACCCTGCGCTCCCTCTGGTTTGTCTGATGAGGGATCTGATGTGCTGGGCACTACCCTGATGGGGTTGCTGGGGTTGCTGGGTTCCTCCAGTGCTCCGTATATTTGTGGTTTGGGGCCCCGGAGCATTGGGGCCCCCTGTCCATTTTTTGGCAACGGAGCCTGATGCCTTTGTCCACGATATTGTGGATAAACACCTTGTCCTTGTTCGTTTTTTGATAATGGAGTACCCTCTATGGTGGTTTGAGGACGGTATTCATTAGCCCAATATAATGGAGTACCCTCTATGGTGGTTTGAGAACGGCATTCATTAGCCCAATGTCTCCCTCTACGGCATCGTGGGCAAATACCCGGTATTCTACTTGTTTGATACCTAGTTTTGTTAAACCCTCCTCCTATGGGGCAATTCCTTTTAAAATGTCCTGTTTGTTGACAATTGTAGCATGTTCTTGGCCTGGCATCTAAAGCCTGTTTTACTGCAGCTGCCACAATTTGCCCTTGTTCATTAATGTCTCTGGCATCTAAAACCTGTTTTACTGCAGCTGCCACAATTTGCCCTTGTTCATTAATGTCTCTGGCATCTAAAGCCTGTTTTACTGCAGCTGCCACAATTTGCCCTTGTTCATTAATGTCTCTGGCATCTAAAGCTTGTTTTACTGCAGCTGCCACAATTTGCCCTTGTTCATTAATGTCTCTACATAATTTAATATATGTGTTTAAATCTTCATGTTTCCATGGTCTAATGATATCTCTACACCAACGATTCGCTTGGTCATAAGCCAGTTGTTTTATAAATGGCATTGCTTGTTCTGTATTCCCAAAAACTCTGGTAGCTGTTTGAATAAGCCTATCTACAAATTCAGCGTAAGGTTCATTAGCTCCTTGTATTATCTTAGATAATTGACCTTGTAAACCTCCAGGTTCTTGTAAAGACTTCCATGCCCTAACTGCATCTACAGCAATTTGTAAATATACACCAGGATCATATGCAAGTTGTTGCTGCCGATCCTCATAAGGTCCCTTTCCTAACAACATATCTAGATTTCTCTGAGGATAACCAGCTGCTGCATTTCGACTAGCCGTCTCCTTGCAAAATTCCTCATTGGCAACCTTCCATAACAGGTATTGTCCTCCATTTAGCACAGCTTTACACAAACTAGCCCAATCTGCTGGCGTCATGCTTAAGTTGGTAATGGATTCGACCAAGCTTACAGTGAAGGGTGCTTGAGGACCATAGGTTGCTACAGCCTCTTTTAGCTCCTTCACTGATTTGAAATTTAAACCCTGGTAAGTTCGCTGCCCTCCTACCTCAAATACAGGGCATACTTGAGATCCTGTCTCAGGATCCAAACTATCAACTGCGGGGGTTGGGAGTCTCTTAGCATATGGAGGTGGTGCTGTTGATTGGACACTTATGCCCTCTGGTGATAGAGTGCTGTTAGTAGCAGTCTCCTGTAGAGGTGGCGCTGTTGGTTGAACACTTACGCCCTCTGGTGATAGAATGCTGTTAGTAGCAGTCTCCTGTAGAGGCGGTGCTGTTGGTTGGACACTTACGCTCTCTAACAAAAGGGTCTTATTAGCAGTCACCTGTTTTAACTTTTCCCCTGATAGATTTTTCTGCTCTAAACTTCCTTCCTCTGTCTCACTATCTCGAAAGACCTTCTCTTTTACTTGAATCTTTTCCTCTTTCTGACTAGCTCGAGCTTTTACTTGAATCTTTTCCTCTGTCTGACTAACTTGAGAGACTTCCTCTTCTACTTGAATCAATATGTCTTCTTCTTCCTCTACCTCTGTCTGAACTGAAGGCTTTGGACTAAGCAAACTAGATACCAACGTCCACAATGACAATGTGCCAACTGGCAGAGTCCCCGGGTTGTTCTTTTCTATTCTTTTTAAATCTTCACCATGATGGTTCCATTGTGATATATCTAACAACCCCTCCTTAAAAAGCCATGGGCTATATTCTTGTATTACATCAACGTATGCCCTGACTGCTCTTGGTTTTACTGGGAAGCTTCCTTCCTCTAACAATTTACTTAACACTCTTTCGGTTTGTTTTTTACTAATTGCTGATCCCGTATTTCTACTATAATACAACCCAACAAGATGACGCCAAACAAAACCGAGACAGAATCCAATAAAAAGGGAACCACACAAAATCATTATAACAGCCTTTCTATCCTCCTGACATATGTATCCGTCCTTTCTCCCTATCTGTTCCTCAAACGCAAATAGTTTTTCCTCAGATGTGAGTGGTTTTTCTTCCCTCTTACTCATCTCCAGGGACAGGAAAGTTAAAACAAAAACGAAGCAAAACAAAAGAGGAGACTTAGAATGGCTCCCCATCCTCTCGCCCTGCCCTCAGGGGCGAGCAGTTTACTTACCCTCAGTTGCTCCCCGTGCGAGCCACCAAATGCCGAAGTCTGGCTTGGCACAAATCAGGAGCCACTTGTCAAAAAGAAACTAACTTTATTTTTAGAACTACAAACGCCAAACAAAACAGCTCCAGGGAAAAACCCTCAGAGCCCAACTGCCACCACCGGCTTCCACAAGCCTCTCTCCCCCACACCAGCCTCTCAACCTCCCACAATCCTCCTCCTCTTGAGGCTGATTGGCTGGGTTGCGTGGGCAGAGCCAAAGAAGTCACCCAATGAGCAGCTCTGTGGAGGAGCCAATCAGCTAGATGTTGCTGGGGCAGCTGTGAGCCAATCATCAGCTGGCAGTCTGAAGGGCAGGGAAACAGCCCAATGAACATCACCGCAGAGGAGCCAATCAGCTAGATGTTGCTGGGGCAGTCTGAAGCTTGCTGGCAGCTGGAAGTTTGCTGGGGCCCCTTTGGCTGTGGCTCTCAACACTTACCATGTTTTGATCCCCAGTACTGAAATGAGGGTGGTTGAGAGTAAGAGGTGTGGGTACCCAAATAAGACAAGGTTTATTAAGAAGAGCATCCCCAAAATGTGATGTTAGAATTTGAGATCTTCAAATTGCTACATAAAAACATAAAGGTTGTCCGTATTAATGGGGTGCTGCGCAATGTTTCAATACACATACCCATTGTGTAATGTTTAAATCAGAATAAACATATCTATCTCTGCTGGTGGAAAATGCAAAACTCAGCAAGGTCCAAGAAGTGGACCTGGTGGGGCACAGGTGACAGAAGTGATGTGCAGATAAAGAACTGGAATTAGAAATATCTGCAGGTTACAAGCCTCAGCTTCTGGATGGGTTGTCCATGTGGATATTGAATGCACCCAGAATTCCGGCAAGAGATGGAGGTGTAGCAAGAATCAGGGGCCATGGAGAAATTGTAGGTGACAGTGACAACAGTTAAGGAGGGCGAGGAGCCCTTTTTCTTCTCCCCAAACCGGGTTGATTATGAGAGCCTTCCTTGTGTGCAGGTCTTATCCCACTGCCCAGGTGCAGATGGGTATTCACTGCTCGCTTGTCCTGGGGCTCCAATCTCCACTGTTCTCCCTGCTTCCTGGATTCCCTTTACTTCTGTGTTTTTCTTCTTGGCTGCACACTTGCGTCCCCTGGGGAGATTCTATTTTCTTGATGTCCAGGTCACACTGTCCAGGTACCGTCAAAAAATAATCCAGAGTGGGAGGTTCAGGCCTAGCAGCTACTCTGATAATTATTCACTTCTGTGCAGCCTGGTTTACCAACTGCTCTGCCTACCCCATCCCTGCCTTCACATCTTAAGAGGTAGCTGCAGCAGGTAGCTCCCTTTCATTGAAGAAACCTCTGTTGAGCCCTTCTCCCTCCATATACTGGGAATACAAAGGTGAGAAGCACATGCATGCCCACCCACCAAGACACTCAGCTAGGGGACAATAGGTCCTGGGGCAGAGGTCTTCAGGGACTCCGAGCATCCAGGAGTTGATCTTTACCCTGCACTGGGGGAAAGGAAGTCAAGGCTTTGCTCATCTTCATCTCCATTAGACCCCACAGCCAGCCAAGCCCACTTCCTGTATCCAGCCTGGGTTTGGAGCTGTTTTTCCTCAGTCACCACCAACTCTAAAATCTGTCAAAGCTCCATGAAGAGGGAGCAAGCCCTTTGTGTGATGGCTCCTATACCCCTATCTAGCCTCAGTTTTTGCCACATGTCTTGCAGTGGACTGTACAGTCCAGCCTTCGTGACTTAAAGTTCTCTGAAAGTGTCTCACCCCTCACACCCTTGGGCCTTTGTACATTCTGCTCTCTTGCCCTAGAAGATGCTTCCAGGACAATTTGGAGGAGAGCACCTGGGTGGAGGAAATAGTATGATGAACAGATACCTGGGACAGGACAATGGCTGTGCATGGAAAATCCTGTCACCCAAGGATGGACAGTCACTGTATCTTGGACTGCAATGCCCTTTAGCATCAGTTTCTCCCAGAGAGCTTGTTAAACCACAAACTCCTGGTCCCAAAATGCTGTGCTGCCAGGGGCCTGAGATGAGGCTCAAGAATTGACCTATCAGACTTCCAGGTAGACCACTTGTGGAACAGTGTGAAGGCAGTAAGAGATGTGGCTAGAAAGGGGGGACTTTGTCAGAGAACAAAGATATCATCAGTATAGCACAGCAGGAATGTGACTTTTGCTTCTTTCCTTACTATGCACTTACTATGTTTCGGACTCCAGAAATACCAAAAAGAAAATGACATAATTTCCAATCTCAAAGTTTTTCATACCAGTGAAAGGAGGAAAGTAAGTCAAAGCATAGCTTTCTGCCTTTAGTTAAAATGGTGAATATTTATTATGGTTGGTTGGTATCCTCTTCAGATTTGAGCAATCAAGGAGGCAGAACGACATTTGGGTCCTGCTCTTCTTGCTTTCTAACTGCAGATCTTATGTCCCATGAGTATGTTCTTTAGTTCCCTGGCCAGTAAAATTAGGGTGGTGTCATATTATGCATCCAAAGGGTTGTTTTGCATATTGAACAGTTTCTGGTCCATAGCAAGGGCACAACCAACAACTGAAGTTACAATTATGATCATGCAAAGAACTCAGCCTCCAGGTTTGGGGGTATCTTTCTAGGAAATAATTCCTGACAGATGGGATTCATTGATGAGGATGGTTGCAGTGTCTTCTGTTCAGAATACTTAGGAAATAAAAGGCTAAGGAATAGTTAGGTCTCTGGCTAGTATGAGCCAGTGGCAGTAGGCCTGGATGATCTAAAAATATCAGTTAACAGGGATATCCATGCACCACTCATTTAATCCTCACAACAGACTAGTGTGAGTGGTTAATTACTCTCCTGACTTTACAGGTAAGGAAACAAGTTAGATGAGTCTATTCCCACTCCTGGGGCAAAATACATAGTAAGCCCAAGCTTTGGAGTCAGTCAGATGTGGCCATGAGTTCCGTGGCAGCCAATTACCGGTGTGTCCTGGAACACATGTGACATCTCCACATCTTCACAAGTGCAGTACCTGAGCAGTGCACAGCATGCAGAACACATACAGCAAGGGACCTACTCATAGCTGCTTGTCACAATATGCAACAGAATCAGGGCCACTCCGAATGGATTGGGCTGGCAATGAAAAAAAACACACAAACACAGAAAGTACCTTTTTTTGGGTTCAGGGTGGCTCTTCACTCTCGAGAATTAAGCTCCCATGCTGGAGGGCAAGGATAGCAAGGGAGACAAGAGGCAAGAGGCAGGCAAGAGAGCGAGTACACCTGAAAACACCCTATTTATTGGGGAGAAGCCATTCAGACTATATTCCATCTATATATGGCAAGAGATTGGATTTCGGAGGATAGAATCTTGCTTGGTGATGTCTTGTGGTCAGCAGTTTGATGACATCTTGAAGAGTCACACCCATCTCAGGGGTTGTGTGGGATCACAGGCAGTGAGAGAGAAAGGGCACACATACCTCGAACAGCCCAATCACTCAGAAATATCAGCCTAGTTCCATCATATATTCAAATGTGCATAGCTCACACACACAGCCCATGGCTGGACAGCGACAGTTGCCAATCACTATGGCATGGTGTGAAGGGTGAATCCTGAAAATCTGAGTTCTTCGCTAGTTTATCCCCAAGCTTACAATCGCGGAAGAGTTGTGAAACCTTCTTGAACCCATTTGCTCATTTGTAAAATGAGTAGAATAATACCAACTGAAGGGAACTGTAGTATAAAGCTACAGATGTTAAGGTCACAGTAGATAGTGGAGCCAGGGTCCTAACCTGGGTCTTTATGCTGTCCACTGTCTGCTTTTTCCACTTCCCTGACTCACACAAAAATGTTCCTCCTGGCCACAACCTGCCCCTGCTCCAGGGGTTTAGAGTCAGTAATGACCTTGACAATGGGCCTGCCCTACACATCTACCCTGGAGAGGGTTTCCCTCTTCTTCAAACCAGCATCTTACAACTTTGAACTTGGACTTCTGTTGACAGTTTTCCTTTGGGGAAAAAGGGAAACAGACTCTCCTTTTCCTTAGAAGATTTACCCCAGAACACTTGTAATTGTAAATTTACATCTTATTGAGATGCAGGTACATGTTTTTTAAGAGCTAAAAAGGCCTGTTTTCGTATTTACAACCTGGAACACTTTTTTTTCCTGGAGGATTTGGGAATCATCTTCTAGAAATATTATCTTTGAGGAGGAAGTATCCCTATCGTCCTAGGAGAGCTGGGGCCCAATTTTCAGGGAGCACCAGGCTTCAAGTTGCAAACCTATCTCCTGTCTTAAATATATACATTTATTTCTGTTTTGGATGAAGGAAATTGGTAAACACAAGTGGGGACTTTAGGATGAACACTGTAACAGATGCTGTTAAGTCCTCTTCTTCCAGGACCATTCATGCAAATATACATGAGTTTGTTGAGGCAGGCCCCCTAATGGCTGTAGTTATGCTCCCCAGCTGCCTACAGGCTGTGTTGTTTTTAGTGCGTAGCCAAGGCTGAGAACCAGCTATGTTATGGTTAATCAAGGCCAGAAACACTGTGACTCAGCATTGAGTCAAGGTCATAAACATTAACTTATGAAAATGTGGCTGGCGGGGAGATGGGGGTTTGGCTAAAGACTATGGCCAGCTCCAAAGAAAAGATGACCAGTATTCCCACAGAGCACCGCATCTTCTTTCAATTGCCCAGTCCTCGGACCCTGGGTTCAGAACCTTCCCTGCCGTTTGAAAAAGGATGGGCATTCTGTCTTTGCAGTCTCCTCCCGGGTTGCCTGTAATGCGCATTGCCTTTGGATTTCAAGCTTACTCAATACCCAGCTCTCCTGGAGAGTATCTTGCTGGGTTGGCAGGTTTTGTTTTCAGCTGTAATCCCCCCCCCCCCCCATAGAAACAAGGGCTTTTGGATAGGGCTTTGGGAGAATTCGGACAACCTGCAGGAGCCTGGCCCTGGCATTTGCAGAGTGCTAGTACCGCCCGCAGCCTCGCGCATCCCTATTTTTAGCAGCAGAGACCTCGCGGTCACGTGACTGGAGCGTTTCCTAGCACCGCTGCGTTCCCGCCCCCGCCGCGCTTTGCGTGCAGCATCACTGAGTGCGGAGTAGCGGGGCCAGCGGCTATGAAGGTCTGGAGCTCCGAGCACGTGTTCGGGTGAGGCGGGGCTGCGGACCAGGAGGGTCGGCAGCGACCCCGGCTCCCGCCCTGGGCATCCGCTAAGGACAGGCGCCCTCCTCTCCCCGGCGTAGCTGGGCGGAGTCCGGCGGAGCCTGGCCTTCGGCAGCTGGGCTGGGCACTGCGCGGGGCTGCGGGCAGGGGCGGCAATCCTGGGGCGAGAGCCCGGCCACGGGCGCAGGCCTCACCCGGTGCTTGCAGGCCTGATGGCAGCGCCGTGGCTCCCCGTGCGGGAAGGCGGACGCAGCGCCCTAGCTCTCCGGTGCGGCGGGGGCGAGGTCCCAGGCAGTGATTCTGCAGAGCCAGCTCGGGCTTTGCCGAGATTGTGCAGAGCAGGCATCTTCAACAAGCAGCACCTCTTAGGAGGGGCCCAGGGGCCTCGGGCCCCTGAGGAAGCTGGGCCGGAAGAAGGCACCTGGGGACCGCAGCTCTGAGTTTACTTGTAGGCAGGGAAGCCTCTGGCAGTCTAGGAGCTACTGGAAAGTGCCTCAGGACCTGAGTGGTGGCCTTCTCCAAGTCACTGATCCGAAGGCATTTTGTAATGTCTTTTAAAGGAACAAGATTTTTAAATTCCCCGACCCCACTTAGAGAAGACTTTTGTTTTTGTGTGAGAGATTATTGCTTGAAATTGAATTGTCATTTTGTCCTTTGTACACGTAAAGTCATACTAAATATTTACCAAGTACCTTGAAAACCTCTGAAACTTTTTTTTTAAAAAAAATCTTTAGATTTGATAGGCTATATTATTTTGCACAGCTTGCTGCATTTCTCCGGCTGTTCTCCCAGGGGTGTGGGTGAGTCATTCTCTGGATGCAGAGGGAGAGGTTGAATTCGGTACATAATGGGGTGATGGGGATCAGTTGCCTTGTGGGCCTGTTAAGAAGGACCACCCTAGTGGGTCTTGAAATGTTGGCTGACCAGCGTCAGCTGTGAAAAGTCACTGTTGAAATTTTTGACAATTTTTGTAGCTGCCAGTCATTTAAATTTTTTTTTTTTCCTCGAACTGGGAATTGAAGCCAGCAATGTTCTACCACTGAGCCACACCCCCAGCACTTTTAATTTTTTATCTTGAGACAGGGTCTCACTAAGTTGCTTAGGCTGGCTGAACTTGTGGTCTTCCCGCCACATCCTGCCAAATCAGGATTGTAGGTGTGAGCTACAATGCCTGGGCCCACTTAATTTTTAAGCTTTATTAAATATAATTTACATATCATTCGACTCCTATCTGTAATATAAGTCACCTGTTTTAAATAGTACAATTTCAGTTTCTTTCTTTCTTTTGTTTGTTTGTTTGTTTGATGTTGGGGATTGAACACAAGGCCTTGTGTATGGGAGGCAAGCACTCTACCAGCTGAGCTATATCCCAGCCCTCCGTAATTTCAGTATTTACAGAAAATTTAAATTTGTTGTACAGCCATCTCCATCATCCTGCAGACCCAGTCATCTCTCCTCACTGCTCTCCCCAAAGGCAGAAGAGATGATGGCTTTGGTGGAATCCTTGCTCTGGTGTGTGTGCCGAAGTCCAGTTGACTACATGTATGTACACAGTATGTACATGGACACAGAACATACACATTCATTTTTTGGAAATAGATATCAATGACATCACTTTGGACAGATCATTTGGCATTTTTTCTTCTCAACAGTAGGTTTTTAAGATCTGTCCATATTGATATCTATGTGATCTGATATCAGTATCAATAGATACCTATATCAAAATGGATAGATATATACCTATCTAAGTACACATATAGGTGTGTGTGTGTGTGTATGTATGTATGTATGTATATAGGTGTATAAATGTATGTATGGATTGATTATAATAGCTGTATAATATTCCATTATATGAATATGCCACATTTGTCCTTTGTCTTCTTGAAGGGACATTAAATTTTCCCCTTACAAAGCTTACTGCAGTAGTCAGCCCTATGTCAAGGGCCCATTTAAGCCACTAGATCTCAGCTGTTCAACCCTAGGACCACTTTACAATTTTGGAGACCCCTAATAGTTTTGTTTATATGTCTATCGACATCAACCATATTAAAAATAATTTAAAAATATTAATTCATATAATGAACAATAACAGACTTATTGCACTAACATAAAATTTAAAAAAACTACATTTTTCAAAAACTAGCAGGAAGAGTGGCATTTTTAACACAATATTTGCAAGTCTGGATTAGCAGAAGGTAGCTTCATTCTCAACCTGCATCTGTGTTTCGTGTTGTGCGGTTTTGTTTTGGTTGGAGTGTGTGGATGAACACCAGCCTTACACAGGTATGTAGTTGGTAATTTGTGGCTTTTCCTTGCTGCTATGGCGGAACAAATGGTGACTTATTAAAAATTGTTACAAAATAAAATCTGAAACAAAACCATAGTGAGCAGAGGAAACAGCTCCATTCCATTCCAACCTCAGAACTGCCTGTGAGTGGGCCTTTCACCTGGGTGTGATTTAGTGACATTTGCCCTGGTTGTTGGAACGCAGTGTTCACCTGTGTTGCAGAATGCTGCAGTCAACGTGCTCAAGGCAAGTTTCCCAGAATCCAGTTTTCGTCAAATTCTATCTTTGACAACAAATACTACCACTGTTTGTCTTAAAAGAACAGGCTCAGTTTATTAATTTTCTAGAACAGTCTGCCAGATCCCAAGTTGGAATAAGCAGTACCCTTTTCTTTAGTTCCACTTATGTCTGTGTTAACTTCTGGGCTCATCATGTTGTAATTAATGGAATTATGTGCATAATTAGTGGAATTACGTGTGCGGTTTATCCAGATACAGGCTTGGGTGGTGATTTGGTCTCCAGGGAGCTTGGTCTGCTGCAGAAGGCCTCTGGTGCACTTCCTGTTGCCTCACACAGAACAGCACAGAGGGGTGTACATAGGGATTAAGTGGCAGTAGATTTAGTCGTTCTATCATTTCACCACAGATGTCCCTAAGAGGAGCTGGCATTGTTTCTCTGAGTGTGCAGTGTTGAGCAACTCAGTGGCTGGGCTGTGGTTTGGAGTCCTGCCTTGACCACTGGTGATAGTCTGGCACTTTCCCTCCATTGCTTTTGGAACATCAGTTTAAACGTCAGTATGGTGAAGGCCAGTAATGTCTCAGCAGTGCTGTGATAGTCATCCCCTAAAAGGGTCCTGGAGCCCAGGCTGTGGCCTGTCCTAACAGCCTTTGGGCAGTAGGGTGTAACTGACCTTTTTGTATTATTTGTGGCTACCTACTTTTTAAAAAAAAGTTTTATTATGGAAATTTCAGAAATATATAAAATTAGACTGGAGTGCTGAGTACTGATGTCATCTCCTAGATTGTCCTCTGGAAGCCTCTCAGGTTTCACCTGTGTCCCCACTCTCTGCCCCTACCCCTGGGTGATTTTTGGCAAATTCTAGAGTGATGGAATTTTTTCTTCATGTAACACCCCAGCTGTGCCTAGAGAGAGCAGCCCCAATGTGGAAACCAGGATTGTCCTTACACCTTCCCTGGATTAGCCACCCTGGCACAGATGATGCCTGGTGTCTTTCTCATCCTGGGGGGCATGTGAAGGTACAACTGCATGGGGGACCCATCCCTAGGTGGGAGGCAGCAGAGTCCTCCCTCCCTTTAGGGACAGGGTTCGCATTCCCACCATTGTCTAGTGTATAGCTGGAACTGCTCCTTCTAAAAGTAAACTTCAACAAATTCCTCATCTTCCTAAACCTGGAGGTGGGAGTGTGTTGGCATGCCTGTCACCAACCTTTCCAGATGAGTCACTTCTGTGACTGCTGTGCCCACCAGCACTCTGTGTCTATCATACTCTTTCCATCCCTTGCTCATGCTAGACTGGAGCTTTGCCAGTTGAATGGGTATCAGACTGTTGACCCAACAGGAGTGCTACTGACTTGCTGCTTAGATCTTATAAAGATGTTATGGTTATTGTACCCTTTTCTTCAGTTTTACTTATGTCTATGTTAACTTCTTGGCTCATCATGCTGTAATTAATGGAATTATGTGCATATTTTAAGCAGGTTATATTATATTTAAATCATCAACCAAAAAGATGCAAAAGTTTTATATAAAAGAACCATCTGTGATAAGTAATGCAAATTTGGGCTGGGGTTGTGGCTCAGAGGGAGAGTGCTTGCCTTGCATGCATGAGGCACTGGGTTTGATCCTCAGCACCACATAAAAATAAAGCAAAGATATTGTGTCCACTTATAACTAAAAAAATTTAAAAAAAATAAGTAATGCTAATTATCTCTTTGCATTTAGATCATTTTAGGTTTTATATTAGAAGATGTAGTCTGTTCTGCTTAAAGTAATGACTTTTATGGAACTCAAACCAGAAGTCCATGGGTTGTTTATGGAGAAGGCCTTTCTTGTGATTAGGACCTTTTCTGCTTTTCAGGCATTTAGATTCTCTTTCCTTATCTAGATCTAGGATTGAGTGTGTCTGTGCTTGGCTCTCAGGATGCTCTAGAGTGATTGAGACCAGCCAGTTCTCTGTGCCCCCAGCCCTTTATGTTAAAGCCAGTGGCTGCATTAACCTAGTGACAAGATTCTGTGGTTTGAAAACTGAGCCTATGCAGTTCCTTGTTAAAGAGAGGATTCTAGATTGGGTCCTCACAATTTATAGGCTACTGAATGCCATAGAAACAGGACAGGGATCTGGGAAACCTGGTTTTAATCAGGCCTGCTGCAGACTTTTTGACCTATACAACAAGAGTTGTATGAGAATAAAGTAAATTAATGGCCAGTTGTATTAAAAACGACATCAGATCTGAAACAAAACTTTAATATGGTCATAATTTCTGATATTGGATTTATTACTTCCATTTCTAGAACTTTATCCTAAAAAAAAGTTAGATACGTTAGAAGACTACCTCCTATACATATCTACACTCTTCACTTCTGTCCTGACTGAATAATGCAAAATTGGTAGCAGTCAAAATAAGTTACCCTAAGAGACTGGTTGAATATTCATAGGATGACCTATTATACAGCTGTTAAAAGTCATACTTTTGAAAGAAGATTTGTGATACAGGAAAATTTATCAGTTATAAAAAGTGCTCAATAGACTCTTATTGAGTATAATCCCAGTAAGTTTTTCTTTTTTTTTCTTCTTTCTTTCTTTCTTTTTTTTTTTTTTTTTGTACTGGGCTTGAATTCATGGACACTTAGCTACTGAGCCACATCGCCAGCCCTATTTTGTACTTTATTTAGAGACAGGGTCTCACTGAGTTGTTTAGCACCTCGTTGTTGCTGAGATTAGCCTTGTACTTGAGATCTTTCTATCTCAGCCTCCCCAGCTGCTAGGATTACAGGCGTGTGCCACCATGCCTTGCAAATCTTTCTTTTTTGATGCTGGGGATCATCAGTTAAATTTTTTAAAAGATGAGTGTATATGCACACATGCATTGTGTGTGCATGTGTGTGTACCTGTGTATGGGTGTGTGCATGCACCTAGGGCTTAGGCAGGGTCCAAGCTTGCTGTTCACAGTTGCCTGGGTGCATCTGGAGAGATATGGCATTGTGGAGGTACATTCTCTTTGCAGGCATCCTGTGGAGCACATCCAGGATAGGTTGGCAGACTTGACAGCAGCCCCTCAGGGTTCAGAGGGAAGGTGCATGCCCATTATAGGGTGGTGGCCCTTCTGGTTGGCTCCATCAGATGGGCCTGAAGCCTGTGAGTTCAGAAAAGCAGTGGCAGTGGTGTACCTGGTTTGGGGCTTGTCTGATGGCAGGAGACAGACCAGGGGGAAAAGTATTCACTTTTCTCAGTTGCAGGGCTCAGGGTCAGAGAGGGAAGTGGTGTCCTGCAGGGGAAGCTTTACAAAGAGCTTGAGGACACCTGGGGCCCCCACAGGCTCTGGGAATGTGGTAGGATTGTGAGCCTGTATGAGCAGGGGGGAACAGGGTGGAAGGTGACCTTTATATGGTCACTGTTCCTGTGGCCCACCATCTTCCCAGACTGGCTAACCTCCAGGAAGCCGAGGTGTTTGTGCTGATGGAAGGGGCAGATGCATATTAGAATGTTGCCATGGTTATTGTTAGAGAGGGCACCTTGTAGAAGCTTTTAAATTTCTTCACACTTCTCTTTATTTTTAAAAATTTGAACACGTTTTTACAATAAAAGTGGCTGCTTGGGGTTGGATTCGGTGGTGTTGGCCTGTGATCCCAGTGGCTAGGAAGACTGAGACAGGAGGGTTGCGAGTTCAAAGCCAGCCTCACCAAAAAAAATTGAGGTGCTAAGCAACTCAGTGAGACTTTGTCTCTAAATAAAATACAAAATAGGGATGGGGATGTGGCTCAGTGGTTGAGTAACCCTGAGTTCAATCCCCAGTACCAAAAAAAAAAAAAAAAAAAAGTGGCTGCTTGGTCATATACCATTTAGAAGCTGGAACAAAGCAGAGCTGCTCCTCAGTTCGTGGGGTCATGTCCTAATTAGACACATCATAGGTGACAATGATTGCCAGTTGAAAATACATCCAGTATGCCTACCCTACTCCATACCATGGTCTAGCTGCCTAAAATGTACTCAGAATAGTTGCCTTAGTCTACACCTGGGCAAAACCATCCAACACAAACCCATTTTATGATGAATATCAGAAAACACAAGCACTAAGTGTTTCACGTAACTTTATGGATACTGTAAGTCAAAACTAGAATGAATGGATATGCATTTGTACCTTCGTGAAATTGGAAAACTCCTAAATCCAGCTGTGGTAAGTGGGGGACTTCTGTAGTTGATTTTTGATAGCACTTGTTTGGCTGGGAGCAGTAGCCTGCTCAGGATGCATATAAGACAGGTGTGTTATTTATTATTATTATTATTATTTTTTTGTACTGGGGATCGAACTCAGGGGCACCCGACCACTGAGCCACATCCCCTGTCCTATTTTGTATTTTATTTAGAGACAAGGTCTCACTGAGTTGCTTAATGCCTCACTTTTACTGAGGCTGGCTTTGAATTTGCCATCCTCCTGCTTCAGCCTCCCAAGCAGCTGGGATTACAGGCATTTGCCACTGCACCCGGCAAGTTGTAGTATTTATTCTACAATAATATTCTTAGCTACCAGATGTCCAGGTGGTCATGTAGGACCCCAAGGCCAACTGGAAGTTAGAGTCCAGCTTGTATTCACTGTGGCAGCCAGGCAGGAAGGCACACCCTGGTGCTGGCTGCCTAGGGTTCTCTGTCCCCATGGAGCAGCACCAGGGAGGGCCACATACCATAGAGATGGGAGCATTTACTCACTGCTGGGACACCTCTTGTCAACAGTATTTTGCCTCCCTGAGTACAGAGCGAGGCCTGAGAGAGGAAACAGCCTGGGTCAGAGGAGGAAAACCCTGTAGCCCAGGGCCCACCATGTAGCAACTGGGCTAGGGATGCAGGTGTGTGGGGGCCTGGTGCCAAGGGTAGCTAACTGTGGCATGCCAGGCTGGGTGTGGGAACTGCTCTGCCCCAGAGCCCACCAGCAGCAAGGCTCACAGAATCCAGGGTTGGGCCTGGAGTAGATTCTCTGCATAGATTAGTTTGGCTAAAGCGTTGAACCCCCAGGAAGGAGCACTGCATTGCCGCCCATGCCCTGTAGATATAGCATCCTGGCTCCGGTGCCGCTCTGCTGCCCAGCGTCCCCAGGTTGCGACTTCTCTGGCTGACTGTGTTTCTCCCGCCAGCCACCCGTGGGACACGGTGATCAAGGCAGCCATGCGGAAGTACCCGAACCCGATGAACCCGTGCGTGGTGGGCGTGGACGTGCTGGAGCGCCGCGTGGATGGCCATGGGCGGCTGCACAGCCTGCGCCTGCTCAGCACCGAGTGGGGGCTGCCCAGCCTCGTGCGCGCGGTGAGCGCCCGCCCGGCCACCGCGTCTTGGGGCCACCGCGTCCTGGCTGCGGGGCCCCTGCGCCCTTCTCTGCCCCACCCTGCCTGCCCCATTGGGCGCAATAGCTTCATCTGCTTCTTCTGCTGGGCTGCCTGCCGAGATGCCGAGGTGCACACGCAGCTCAGGCTATCGGCTCTCAGTCCTGGAGGCCAGAGCCCCAAGTCAAGGTGTCCGCAGGCGGGCTTCCTCCAGGGCCTCTGCCCCTCTACCTACATGTTGACTGTTTTCTGGGAAGGACACCACTCATCCTGGAATAGCGCCCACCCATAGGACCCCATTTTTATTTAATGAGGTCTAGCAGCCAGTCCTACAATCTGAGGTCCTGTGGGTTGAGGCTTCAAAATATGGATTTAGAGGGGACACAATTCAGCAGATAACTGGAAGAGTTGCTCTGGAGGTCACTAAATGAGTAAATCTGGCCCCTTATTGCTACTGGCTCTCTCAGAGACTCTTCCATGAGGGTTTGTACACCACATTGGATCTGACATCCCTCGTGCCTGACCCTCCCACAGAATTCATCCCAGAGGCCTTCCCAGCAGAGGGGCCTTCTGGGCCACTTTGGTCCCCATATCTCACCCTACTTTTTTGTCAAAGCATTAGTTACTGACATGCACTCAAGCTCTGAACTCATTTAATTTTTTCAACATCTGTCACCTATGGGAATGGAAGTGTCCTTAAGACTAGATTTTGTCTGTTGTGTCCATTTCCCAGTCACATCATTGTCTAGTAAATAGGTGAATTAATTAGCAAACGGAATTCTAGCATGTTACTATATTAGTTTCATTTTGTTTTTTAGATTTTGGGGACCAGTAGGACTTTGACATACATCAAAGAGCATTCTGTTGTGGATCCAGTGGAAAAGAAAATGGAACTTTGTTCCAGCAATGTAAGCAATGGCCTAGGAGAGCGGTGCTTAGCCGTGTCCTGGTGATGGTGCGTAGCGCCTTCATTTAATCTTACTTCCAGCTTGGCTCTGGCCTCAGTGAGCACTGAATTTCATAGGAAGTTCAAATTTATTTGAGCTTTTAAATTTGCTTTTTATTCTAATATAATAAAGACAGGTATGGTGGCATATACCTGTAATCTCAGCTGCTTGGGAGTCCTTCAGCAACCTAGTGAGACCCTGTCTCAAAATAAAAAATAAAGCACTGGAAGTGTGGTTCAATGATAAAGTGCACTGGGCTCAATTCTCAGTTAAAAAAAAAAAATTAAAAGACAAAAACAAATATAAAAAGCACGTAGAAAAATGCACATTTCCAATTAAGGGAACCAAGTCTGTGAGCTGTTTGTTGCTCCGTGGTGTGATTATGGAAGACGACAGTGGACTGTATATTTCAGAAAAGCCAGAAGAAAGACTGTGTGCTGTAAACACAAAGGGTAACACCACTGGAGGAGACACTGTGCCAACCTGATGTAGCCCTCTCACAGTGTGTGCATGTGTTGTATATGACATGCCAGCCCATGAAGATGCACAGTATTCACGTGTCACTTAAGAGGGATAAGACAAACAAGGCCCATGTTGATAACTGTCACCACATGAACACACTGGCTGGTAGATGAGGTGACAGGACACAACTAGGGCAGCAAAGAGAGACCTGGTCTCAAACAACAAACAACAAACACTATCTCGATTCCTAGAAGCAGATGTCACTTTTAGTGGTTTTTCAATTATTTTTATTTATGTGGTACTGGGCTTGAACCCAGGGGTGCTCTACCACGAAGCTACATCCTCGTCCTTTTTAATTTTTATGAGAAAGGATCTTACTCAGTGGCCCAGGTAGCTTTGACCTTGTGATCTTCCTGCCTCTGCCTCCAGGTCACTGGGAGTACAGATGTGTGTCACCGAGCCTATTTTGTTTTGTGTTTTTACAGTGCTGGGGATTGAACCCAGGGCCTTGTGCATGCCAGGCAAGAACTCTGCCATTGTGCCACACCTTCAGCCCTACTGATCATGCTGAAAGCCATGTTCTCTCTTCACTCCTCTTTTACTACTTTTAATTAAAATTGTGTAGATGGTATTGAGCTGATGCAGTTTCAAAGAGCATGTTGGGGAAAATGCACAGGATGGGAAAATGCACAGGATAGGAAAATGGCTCATTTTACAAATATCACTTATTCTTAGTAACCACAGAAATGAGCCATTCTGGGAAAAAATCCCATCCCAGTACTCCTCTGTGGAGCTTTACTTCTCCATCATCCCCCTCTTCTGGTTTGCCTGTTTTGTCCCTTGGGAATCACTCATTGATTGGTTCCATTAACCACATCAGGAGTCTGCTGTCTGCCAGGCATCATGCTAGGGGCAGAGAATGCAAGACAGATACTCCTGCCCTCGCTGGTGTACCACCCCATGTGCAGCGTGACCAACTATGCAGGCGTGTAAACAGTAAGGGCAAAAGCCCCCGATGGGGCCATGAGGGAACCTTGTAGGGGAGCTAAGGGGAGGCTGGGGCTTGAAGACTGCAGGAGTTTCCCAGATAGACTAGCAGGTGTACCCTAGTATCAGAACACAGATGGGCCGGGCAGGCAGAGGCTGGCTAGCTGTGGAGGAATAGGGAAAGTACAGGATTTTAGTGAAATTATTACATGAGCAGAAAATAAGTGTTTATCACTGCTGAAGGGTTATCTTGCTTTTGACAACTTTTTTTTTTTTAAATGGTCTTGCTGGGCACAGTGGTACATTCATGAAATTCTAGCTTCTTCAGAGTAGGGAGGATTAAGGATTGCTAGAGGCCAGGCGATGGAGACCAACCTGGGCAAAAAAGAGAGACCTGGTCTCAAACAACAAACAAAGGTTTTGTGTTGGAACTAGCTCTTGGAGAAGAGGGTTCTATACTAGGTTGCTGAAGGACTCCCTAAGTTGCCTCTCCTGCATAAAAATTCCAGCACTTCCTGGTTCTGGGTGGGAGCCAACTGGCCACCTGTGGCTATTTGAACAAATTAATTGGAATGAATGAAATTAAATCCCATACTTCAGTCAAACTAGCCACATTCTAGGTGTTCATTCACTTCATGTGTCTGCAGCCACCACGTCAGGGAGTACTGTCAGCTCCTGTTCACAGTGCTGTGCTGGAGCACCAGTTCTCCAATAGGCCTCAGCAGAAAACCTAGCTGAATGAGGCACTTGGCTGTTTACAGGAAGTGATGTTGAGGAGACAAGGCCTCCACAGTCTTTATGTGGCTACTGGGGTCTGTCCCATGTAGTCCCAGGAGCCAGGGCCTCAAGACCTGGTTCTGGTGCAAGGGGGCAGAGAGCTTGCTATTGTTCACATGGGCACTGTCCTTTCCTGTAACTGCTGGTGCATCTGATAGCTTGGAAGTACCCTGGAGGCCAGAGCACTGGCACAGAAGAGATGCCAGCTGCCCACAGGAAGAGCTGAAATATGGTGTCCCTAGAATGTGATGTGGTTGGGCCTTTGGGGCCTATGTGTTTGCTTTGGTTCTGCTCAGTGTTAATTTTAGGGTGGAAGAATATGGGCAGATGGTTTGGGAAGAAGTCTAAGAGAAATAGAACTTGAAGCTTTTTTTTTTTTTTTTCTTTTTGAAGATCACACTCACAAATTTGGTGTCAGTGAATGAGAGGTTGGTGTACACACCTCACCCGGAGAACCCTGGAAAGTGAGCCTTCTCATCCTGGGATTTGCACGTAGAATAGCAGTGGTGGGGGAGCTCCCTTTTCCACTTCTTCACCTATTCTCTCCTGCAGGACTGTGCTCACACAGGAAGCCATCATCACCGTGAAGGGGATTAACCTTGGCAGCTATCTGGAAAGTCTCATGGCAAACACGATATCATCCAATGCTAAGAAGGTTTGTACCAGTGCGGGGTCCTGTTTGTGGTCTGAATATTAAGTGCCAGGTGAAGCAGGAGACATTTTTAGTGCTATAAGTCCTCCTAGGTGCTGGGGCTCTCCATCAGTAGCTGAGCTTATAATTCCACAGCATTTCCCACAGTTACATTCAAAACCAGTGGCATTGGAAGGCTGGACAGGGCCTGAAGGGCAAAATGTCTATGGCCAGGGGAGCCATAGGGCTACTCTCCTTAGTAGGGAAAGTAAGGGGCAGACCTGGAGTATAAACCCAGCCAGGGCAGCTACCCCTGCAGAGAGCCCAAATTCTGGAGGTTCTGCAAAAGCAAACAAGCCCACCACATGACGCTAGGAAATGGTGTGCTCTGACGCTGTCAGGCAGCATGTTCTGTACAACAGGCACCAGGTGCTGCGCTTGAATGCCACAAGCTGTGGTGCCCACTAGCAGGATTTGGGAGTGAGCTCTGTGGAGGTCTCCATCTGTGCCCAGGGGCTGGGGTAGAGGCAGAGATCAACCTGGGAGTCCAGATGTCCTTCCCCTCCATCAGATTGGTGGAATGAGCTTGGAAGTTGGGAAGGGAGAAGTTTCTCAACTTAAAGGTGGTTCTTGCCAGAGCAGGGCCTTTGCTTTCCACCTTGGCTCACTTCACGGCTCGTGTCTTCCCCTGTCCATTCCTCCCACCCTGGCTTCTCCATTTTCATTTTCTGAATCAGCTGGGCTGTCCTTCCTTTCCTTCTGTTACAGAGCTGGGGCCTTCTGAGAAACTGAGGCAGTATGAAGACCCCCTGCCCCCAAGCCCTGATTCTTGCAATCAAGTCAGAAAGATTTCAGGCATGTCACTTAGAGTGACAGAAATGAGTTTATTGAAGGAATAGGAAAAGGGAAAGGGAACATTCTCAAGGGAGAGAGTGAGTCCTCGGAGAGGAGAGGGGCAACATGCCTCTCCTGCATTCATTTTATTGAGGATCCCAGAGAAGTTTCCAATGTTCCACCCAGGTCCACCTCTTGACCTTTGAATGACAGCAGGGTAACATCAGACTTCCAAGTATTCACTGCCATGGCAACTCTAGGTCACCTTGGCCCATGCTGATTGGTTCTAACTGGATCCTTAACCATACATTCTTATAGATTTTATTGTTAGGAGGAATTATCCTTATATCCTGGAGTTTCAGGATCTGGTTATGTTATTACCAATAATAATGTCTGGGTGCCTCTGATGAACATTATTTTGGGCTTGGATTTCTTATGCAGATAATAAGTAGTTTCCTGAGGAATGTGACATAGTCTGTCCTCTTAGACCAGTGAGGATGCATGTAAATTGCTTCTTGGAAAAGAAAGCATGTGGGGGTCAGTGCAGTGCGCCCATTTTATAGAATTGTTCTCTTGACCTCATGTTTCCTCCATCCTCACCTGTCTGTCCTCTGACATTTCCATGCTTAAGTCACCAATTGGTGAAACCACATTTGGCCTGCATTTTAACTAGTTGTAAATAGAAGAGCCTGCCTACCCTATTATTATTTTTTAAAAGAAAAATTAGATTTGAGGCAGGTTCTGCTGTACCCACCTGTAGACCCAGGAACTCAGGAGGCTGAGGCAGGAGGATGTCAAGTTGGAGGCTACCTGGGCAACTTTGTAAGACCCTGTCTAAAACAATAAGAGGGGCTGGGGCTGTAGCTCAGTATAAGAGACCCTGGGTTCAGTCACCAATACCACCCCCATCAAAAAAAGAAAAGTCCAGATTTGAGAACTGTAGGCAGTTACTTTGCTCTACTCAGGGGAGGTGGGGCAAGAAACGTGTGGACTTCTCATGGAGGATATGCCCCTCAACTTCTTGTCCTCAGGTGCTTGGCTTCAGAAGTCGACTGGAACAAAATATTCCAGGAGGGTGGGGACAGGGGCTGCCCAGTGATGTAAACCCCTCTCAGAGCTTCGTGGAGAGCAAGCAGGGTGAAGGCAGAGGAGCCACATTGGCTTTCTTTTACTTCACTTCCTAAGAGGTGGAATGTGAAAGGCTTAAGGGGTCACTGCCTGTACCTAGGAGGAAAGGAATCATCTTCTCTGCTGGAACTGCCTTTTGCCACCCAGGAGGCAGATGGGCTAGTCTTTCCATATGTCTAGGAACAGCTGGTAGCCTTGTGTAGATGGGGTGGGGGTGGGGTACAGGTAGGCCTGTGGCCGGGGCCCCCCTGGCCTCTAGGCAGCAGGCTCAGGGTTGGGACTTGGGACATCAGGGTTGCATTCGCAAACCTCTGGGGGAATGAGGACTTCTGTGTTATACTAAGGGGGTGCCGAGGCTGGGAAAGCTGGAGCGAGGGTGTCAATTTACTAAGATGGTAGAGAAAACATTCCGGCTGATTTTGAGCTTGAGGGTGATGCTGGACAGGTCGCTGCTGTGTCTTCACCACAGTGTCGCCCCTCTCCTGCCGCCCGTGCAGGCCCGCAGTGGAACTCACAGTGGACCTTGTTCTGTGTTGCTGCAGGGATGGGCTGCTATTGAGTGGATAATCGAACATTCTGAAAGCGCTGTGAGCTAACAGGCGTGGACCTGCACCTCGGGATACACGGTGGTCACTGCAGTGCTCGTGATCCTGGTACAGACGTTTGGCGTTTCGTTAACCGCGTGCATGGGGCGTGTGCCAGAGGATGCTCAGGAGCCCGCTGTGCTCCCCTCTGGGCCTGTGCTTCTCAGTGTCTGCCCCCAGGTGGAACCTCCAACCCCACTGCTTTGCACTTCCTTGCTTCATGCAGGATGTGTTTTCCGGGGACACTTGAGCTACTGTCCTCTGGTGCCTGCAGGTTCCTCCTGCAATGCGCGGCTAGGGAAGAACCCTCCTTGGGTAGGTCAAGATGGGCTTAAAGGCTCTTCTGAGGCAAAGAGATTTCATTTGGGGTAAAATTTGTTCTCTTTTTTTTTTTTGGAGCTGGGGATGGATCCTAGGGTCTCACACTTCTACTTCTGAGCTCCATCCCCACCCCACACATAGTCTGTCACCTGCCAGAGCCAGTGCTCAGCCCCTGCCTGCTTCTCTTCAGTGGCAGAACCATCCGTGGAATGTCTGAAAGTGTCACAAGCATTGCTTGATTTGTGCCCATGAAATTGATACTGGGTGCCCAGCATCCTTGGCCACGTCTCACTTGGGAAAGGAGACCAGAGCCCTGCTTCCCTTTGTCCAGGGACTCCTCATGCTCCTGGTCCCTGTCAGGCTGCTCTGGGCCCAGCTCCCCACTGTCTGTCCATCTGTCTGTCCCCAGCCTGCCTGCTCTCGTTTGGCCGTCCTTCAGCCAATAAGCTGTCTGGTCCTGGTGTCTTTAAGAACTTGTTGCTGATTTTGCCTCAGTCACTGAAGCTGCAGTTTGCCAGTGACCTTGACCTTGAATCCAAGGCTGAGAGCTGCTACAGTCTTTCCTCTTCCCTGGTGGCACTGAGCTGAGCACTCTCAGGGAGGTTACCAGGCTGGTGTTGCAGCGTGTGTGTGTGTGTGTGTGTGTGTGTGTGTGTGTGTGTGTGTGTGTGTGTGTGTGTGTGTGAGAGAGAGAGAGAGAGAGAGAGAGAGAGAGAGCGCATTGATGTGAGTCATGGCTCCTCAGGTTCTGTTTCCTCCAAAGCCAGAGCTAACCTGCCTCCATCTTCAACCAGATACCTGACCCAAACACTCCAAGAAGACAGGAAGGAAGAGAAAGAAGATGGAGAAAGGCGAGCTAGACGTGGCTCCGGCCTGTCTGGAGGGGAACCTGCTGGCACGGAAGCCCTGGTGACCTTGGAGCAGCCCTCAGCGTGCAGGCTGCGATCATGGGCATGCGGAGGCTGCCGGAGTGCTAGAACCCCAGCGCCAGTCCACACCATGTCGCCACTGTGCCCTGGGCCTGTTCTGGGCCTTTGCTGCCTTTCCCTGGCACGGCCCCCAGCGCTTTTCTGCCAGTGCTGGGACCTTGCTGCGAGAGCTCCTTCTTATGTCCCCACTGAGCCCTGTCCCTCTGCAGAGCTGACATTGTCCCTGCCCTCCACCTGAATGTGCCCTCCATGTTTCACAGATACAGTCTCTGATCCAGAAGCTTCCTTCTGCCCCAGGTTCCCTCTGTACCCCTTGGCAGGGAGCTCTGCTCAGATGTCGCTTCACACTGATGGGAGCTGAGCCCTGGGGGCCACTGGACTTGCTGTGGGGTCCTGTGGCCTGGTGGGTTTGTGGTCAATTACCAAATGTCTTTTCTCTGGAGTGGTTTGGCTTCTGACGAGACTCCCCAGCTCCTGGGGAGGGGAGGAACACAGTGGCCTCCCACTTCCTATAGGCTGGGCAGCAATTCCTCCAGCCTGGCACTGCCCTCTTGGGACACCTGGGGTGTGGGACCTGCTGGGCTCTCACTGGTGGCTTTGGGCCCTGCCTGGGCTGGACTGTCCCTGCCTACATCTCCAGCCCCAGCTCTGCTCTCCCACTATAACTGATGGCCTCAGGGTGCCAACACCTCCAAGTTTTTGAAGTTTGTTTTCCTGGTTTTCTCCTCATAGTTTCATGGACATTTCAGGGATCAGGGCAAAAGGCTTTTTCTCAATGTTTTGAAATCAAAGTTTAAAACAATACTAGTTAAAAAAAAAAAGTCAAAGCAGCCCATATTTAATTGGTTAGAAGAAAAGCACAGGACTGTGTTGAACAGAGTCCTCAGCTCTCCCTCTGCAGGTGAACCCCCCACCCTGTTCTCACAGACCCTTCCAGAAACTCTCTGTGCCTGTGAAAGGTCACATGTGGGGTTTGATCTTTCCCTTCTTTCATTAAACTTAGATAGGATCGTGCTGTGTGTACTGTTTCGTGACTTGTTCCCCCTACTTTTTAAACATAACCTTGAAAGTCCTTTGGAGGATTCCCCCTGGAGGATTCGCTGCGTGCACCCAGCCCCCCATCCCTGGGGCCCCGAGGGCCACGTTCACTGGCTCTGCTGTGCCCAGTCCACTGGTGGGTGAGGGGGGGCCACCTCTGGGTCACTGTTCCCCACTCTTTCCAGTGCAGCCTCTTGTTCCCAGGATGACTCTGTCACTTCACAGGGTCATTGTCTAAGCGTGTCACCTTGGGAGTTGTGTTCTGGAGGGAAGCATGTGAGGCTGTGATTTGGAAAGCATGTGCTGAAGACAGCTTCTCTGATCTGTGCAGCGGTGAGGCTGCAGAGGTCCCGGGTGTTTTTGGAGTAAGATGGCATTTTTAGTGTGAGGGCTGTTGTAAATGTCAGTCAACTGATTCTGCCCAACTTCTGGCAGCTTGAGGGAGGTAAAAACAAGCCCCTGCATGCACTAAATTCTCAGTCTTCCATGCTTTCAGTTTTTGTTGTTGTCTTTTTCCCCAAATTTCAGTTTGGTTTACTAGAGTTTCAAGTAGGTTTACAAGTACTGCACTCATCATTCAGCTCACAGAAGGCCAACATTAAGGGAGATATTTTTCTCCAAAAGAGATAAGTTTTCAGAATCTTTAGTATGTTAAAATTACACAGGCAAAGATAAAACCTCATGTCCCATTCCATACCCCTTCCTGCTTCCTGCTGTTGTACAGCTTGCTGCAAATGGGAATTTTAGTTGTTTGGATAATGGTTTAAAAGTCATCCCTTGCTCATTAAATTACTTTTGAGTAAAACTGGATGGGACTTTTCTTTATGCTTTCTTCCTTACCCCAAACACATAGAAAACACAGTGCTCATACTACAAGATCAAATGTAATCATAAACCTTGGAGGTGAAATTCAAATACAAATTCCCTCCCTTGGGAATGTAGACACCAGACCAAGGAGATCAATCTGGAGGACCCCAGTGGGGCACTGTGTAGCAGGTTGGGCTGGGAATATGGGGCTGCCCTAAGCACATCTGTAGGGAGGGTATTTTTAATTTTTGTAACTTTTTTTTCCTGGTACTGGGGATTGACCCCAGGGGCACTTTATGATTGTGCTACAACTCCAGCCCTTTTATTTATTTATTTTGTTTTGAGACAGGGGCTGGCTAAGTTGCTGAGGCTGATGTCAGACTTGTGAACCTCCTGCCTCAGCCTCCACATTGCTGAGATTGTAGGTGTGCACCACCACAACCTGGCTTACTTTTTGTAACTTAGTCACTAATAAGCGGCACCTGTCAGCTGTAGAACCTTCTAGTGAAGTTACAGGTGCTCATGGGGATGGATGAGTTTTGGAGCCTCTACTTCTCAGGTCTAACCATGCTGTGTCCAGCGGTCCCAGGACTGCCCAGCAGGGCAGGCTGGCACTCTGTGGCCCCGGGTGACTTCAGTACCACCTGTGAGCCGAGAATGGCTCAGGTGTCTTTAAAGGCTGGTTAATGAAAACCCGCAGCAGGAGGGAGAGGAGACCTGGGAGGCCCATGCGGCCCTTTGTGGAAAACACTGCCTGTACCTCCCCAGGACCCCACTCGACCCTGGTCGACATTGATTGAGCCAAACTTTCCTCCTTCTGCCAGAACCTTGCTCTCGCCTCCATTTCCCAGACACACAGCCTGCGCGACTTGGGGCATCCTTCTCAGCTTCTCCAAATGGCTCAGGTAGGTCTGTCCCCATGTCACTGTCGGGCTCCGTGCTGAGTGCTCCTCCCCAGGCCTCACCACAGGGGCTTCTCTGGCCTCTGCAGAGGCAGGGAGGGCTGGCCTGTGTGACCTGGGAATGTGGTCACGATGGTGTGACTCCAGAAGCCGGTCACAAGAGACCCTGCGCCCTGCTCCCTCTGTCACTCAGGGCCTGCGGGGGCCTCAGGGTACCGGCCTGTGAGCAGCCACCTTGGAGGCAGATCCACTAGCCCAGAGCAGCCTTGGGATGACAGGAGCCTCCGCAGACTTGGCTGGGAGCCCGAGGGGAATCCCTGCTAAGGCTGCTCCTGAATTTGTGACCCAGGGGGAATTGTGAGATAGTAAATGCTTGTTGTTGAAGCTGGAGTTTGCGGCAACAGTAACAGATAACTCGTATGTCACCTCATTTCCATCGTCTCTTTCACACTTTCCCTCTTGCTGTCAAATCCTTCCCAACGAGTCCTGGGCTAATTGGCTGTCAATCTGGGAGGTTTCTTGTTCCATTTTGAAAATGTCAAAACCAAGGCTGAGGCTTTGGCAGAGATGGCCCAGGTGGTGCCACATGGCCTAGAAGTCTGGGCTCTCTTCCCTCTTTGAACCGCCTTAAAATCTCCTGTCCTGGAGCTGGCCTTGCCTGAGTGCAACTCATGGTCCAGGGCAGTCACCCCGGAGATGTACATGGCTTCCCCCGAGACCTCCTTTTCACCTGTTCTCATGTATATTTGATTGGTTTGTACTGAGATTTCCTCCAGAGCGAGATCAGGTGTTCTGCTTGGCGTGCACAGTCTGGGTGTTCGCTAAGGCTCTTGGGGACTGATGGCCAGTCGCTGTTAAGAGGAGCAGCTGGAGGTGCAACAGGGTGAGGCAGCTTCTGGAGACCCATGGTCTGTTTCTAACTACTGGCAACCTCACTGTTCCCCCTTCTTCATCTGTAAAGAGGAGGCTAGTGTCTGAGTGCTAAAGGAGATGCTGTGGACTGGGGGCATAGCTCCCAGTGGAATAGAATGTTACCTTGTTACTAGTTGGGTTGGGGGTTGCACCCAGGGCCTTGTGCATGGTGGTATGTGCTCTACCACTGAGCTATACCCACAATTCAGCAATTCTCAAAAATTGGTGAGGCATGGTGGTGCATGCCAACTTAGAGTCCAGCAACTGGGGAGGCTGAGGCAGGAGGATCGCAGGAACCCAGGAGATCAAGGCCAACCTGGGCAACACAGCAAGACCCCTGCCACAAAAGCAAATGTTGAAAAAAACCTATATTAACCATAACAAACTAAGTGGGGAATATCTTCATATCCTAAAGCTTACTTTCTTATTGGTAAATAATACAACAAATTTGGAATAGTTCAGTTAAGTTGGAATAAAATTGTTAATGAAAATTTATGATTCCTACTAAGAGTCAACCCCACTGTAAGAGTCAGGCAGTGAAGAGGATGGGCCCAGTAAACCTGGCGCATTTACGCAGCCGACTCCTGACAGGCACTGGGCCCTGGGCATCTGCACATCTCTTTGTTAATGGAAGGAGACAGGGGTGCAGCCCCCACCCAGGGCTCTCAAGCTGGAACAGCCTCTGGGAGAGTGAGCCAGGGAAGCCAGGTGGCGAGTCAGGGTCCTGAGAGAAAACTCCGTGTTTCTGAGCTAGTGCTTGAGCTGCTTCTGGCTCTTCCCTTAGCCGCTCAGGGCTGCAGTGACTCGGTGTAGAACTGTCCTTAACCACTGTACCCCCTGGGCCGGGGGCTGTCAGCACACTGCCAGGTGCTCTGACATCTTCATGGATCCATCTTTGTGTTTCTCACTTATTCCCATCTTGAACATGCTGTTAACTCACTCTGCACTTACTGAGCACCTGCTTCATGCCAGCCATTTCTTTCAGAAACTGGGATACATAGGACAGGGAAGAAATGTGGCCGAGATTCTTGTTTTCATGGAACAATGAAGTGGGATATGGGGTGCTAAGAGCCGAGGGGGAAACACACAGGCCCACGTACAGCGGGGAGAGAATGTCACGAGCAAGTCAAGGATGGGAGCAAAGTATATGAGGGTGGAACTTGCAAGTGTCTGACCTCTTGGAAGATGGCACTGTGCAGGGAAGAAGGTGCAACTTGTCCATTCAGCACTGAGAGTGCCCATCAGCAGAGGCTGAGGACCATTCTTGCGGGGAATATCTTCATATCCTAAAGCTTACTTTCCTATTGGTAAATAATATAACAAATTTGGAATAGTTCAGTTAAGTTGGCCCAACTGGAATAAAATTGTTAATGAAACTTTTATGATTCCTACTAAGAGTGCAGGAAGGAGGCCACATCAGCTCTGAGCATCAGCTGTGGAGAGGCATCAGGTGGGGCTGGAGAGTGCCGCATCGAAGGCCAGCCACCTCACTGGGGACGTCATCAATTCCAGCCAGCAGGACAGGGAACATTGGCAGCCATGCCGACTTGCCTGGATGTTTGTTTCCAAAAATGGCATTTGTGTTGCCATGTACAACAAGTAAGTGAAAATAGCCTGCTCATGTCGAACATCACCTGCTTCTCCAACAGGAAGTAGGCAGCACAGCATGGGTCACAGAGACCAAGCCCCTGCTTCTGCCTTGAGCTGCTGATAAACCAAGTCCAGTTTGCACTTTTTCCTGCTTCTAGGTAATGTTCACAACCAGCTTGTCTTCAGACAGAGAGGTACTATTTAAAGCCAGGCACTGTGGCACAAGCCTCTGATCCCAGTGACCTGAGAGGCTGAGACAGAGAGGATCACGAGTTTGAGGCCAGCCAGACTTTATCTATCTTTATATATAAAAATAGAAAGGACTAGAGGTGTATCTCTGTGATAAGCTCTTGCTGGGCGTTTCATGGGGCCCTGTATTCAATCTCCAGCACTGTGCAAAAAAAAAGAAAAAAAAAAAAGAAAGAAAGAAAGAAAGAAAAGAAAAAAGAAAGACTGCTTAGAATCAGCCATGCTGCACTTGGTGGTTGTGAAGGCTGGCTGGGGCTCCACAGACTCCTCTCCACTTCTAATCATAGCAGGTCAGGTTTTAACTGCAGTTGCTGTTTGGTGCCTGTGTGGTCCTGGTAGTTTAACACAGTAGCTCTAGTATCTCTTCGGGTGAAAAGTGACATAGTGACTGTCTAGGCTAACATCCTTTGTTTTAAAAATTGAAGAAATAAGCCAGGCACAGTGGTGTACACCTGTAATCCCAGCGCCTCCAGAGGCTGAGACAGGAGGATCGCTAGTTCAAAGCCAGCCTCAGCAACAGTGAGGTACTAAGCAACTCAGTGAGACCCTGTCTCTAAATAAAATACAAAATAGGGCTGGGATTGTGGCTCAGTGGTTCAGTGTCCCTGAGTTCAATCCCTGGTACCTCCCATAAATAAAAAAGTAGATAAATAGGTAGATAAATAAATAGAAGAAATATATCCATAAGTGTTCAGGAACCTTCCTGAGCTGAGCAGGAGCAGTCTCCTTAGTACCATTTCTGATCTGTGAGAACCGGGTGCTCCTGAAGACTCTCCTTTGCTAGCTGGGCTTTTCTTTTTTTCCCTTCAGTATCAGGATGGAAGCTCTTGGGTCCTGCAAAGTCCTTTTTGCTAGAGATGCCCCTTGGGAGTGGACAGGGCTCCACCACCTACAAGGAAGCTTCAGCCACTGCTGGACCTGGGGGACCCCTTGGACCAGATAACCCCGGGCACTTGTCCACCATGCACTCTGTGCAGTCGACTCCCCAAGGGACCTTGAGTGGGAGCCAGGGGTCCTGGAGCTTCATCTAAAGTTGTGCTTCCTTGGGTGGTGGGTAGGAGACTGGGAACGGTCGACCTGCAAGGTAACCTCTTCAGGCTGCCCCACAGGCCTATGGGGCTTGGTCGTTACTTTTCAACAACTGCGAACGAACGCGCAGTTAGCACCGGGAAGACTGCAGAAACTCCGAAGGCTTTGTCTCCTGTTAACAGCTTCCCTGCAACCAGCACGGAAGACGCTGATGTAACTGATCCCTCTGCTCTCCATCCGGCTCTGGCGGATCTAAGGGAAAGACAGACTGGTCTGGGGCACTGGGCCATGCCTGGCTTCAAGGGGCCATTGTGGTTCAGTGACACTGAAACTGAATGTCCTCAGGACAGCACATCAGGATTCACTCCCACACAGCCAGCACCAGGAGCCAAGAGAGCTGTGCCCGAACGCAGTCAGTTTACAGAGCACTAGCCTCTGGCTCAGTCTTTCAAATCAGAGGGGAACAAAAGTAAATCTAGGTCGCATACTTGACAAACATAGCATTTACTAAAAAAAGTACTTTGAGAATTACTGCTTCCTACTAAAACTCAATACAAAATCATCTCTGTTCAAGCAAACTTAAGGAAGATTAAATCAACATAAAAATGCTTTGGAAAAAGCCTTAGATTGAATTTTTAACAAGAGGAGCTCATTAGTATTTGGAGGGCATGGTTTGTTCAGAAACACTGTATCATTTGCTCAAAGATGTCCAAAACATTAGGGAAAAAAAAATCACCCCTCACAGAGTTTTCTATCTCTGGGAGCAGCTCACAGAGATGATAGGATAAAATGGACACATTCAATTATCCACTGTGGTTCGCTCTGCCCTGGGAAGAGAGTGGGGCCAAGTGGGAACAGTGAACCCCTTTGAAGGTCAGGTGTTGAAACTGCACTAAACAAGCAGAGCTGGCTCGACGCAGCTAGCGGTGGCCCTACTCGGCTTCATCATATTTCAGAAGTTTTCTGCAGTCATTCCTATTCATCAGTGGTGAGCGTGAGCATGGGACCTCGCTGCTGGCTGAGTCTATGATAAATTTGCTAAGCTACAGCAAAATAAGTGTGTGTGGATCTAGTAAGTAACCGGGTAGTCACTCCTAAGTCTGTCCCCTAGCACAGTGCCACATAACACTCATCACTGTGCAGGAAGACACTCAGCAGTGCCAGTTTCATTGACTTCACAACCAGCATACCTGGGCTGCTACACATTTCAGGTAGACAGCAACTCCTTTTTATTTGTGGGGACATGGTACCACACACAATTCACCTGACAGCTTGTGTTGCCCTCTCTTTAATCGCAAAAGGGCTTAGTCAAGTGTACCTGCGATTTCCTGCTTTAAACCATCTGCAAATCCAATGCTTCATAAGAATCATAGATTACAGTTACTTTTTTATTTTTTCTATTTTAATTTCAAGCAGACTAACCTTTGGTAAAATAATATTTGTCAGGTAAAATGCTGATGTTTTCTAATTCTGGAGCCTTCCCAAAGACAATAAGACTTTGATGCAACATGAAATAAAATGACAATAAAAAGATAGTTACTAGAAATTTTTTTTCCCAATTGAGAAACACAGTAATTTGACATATCCAGCATCAAATTAAACTCTACAGACCGTGCTGAGCGGCTACTGCTCCAAATGTGAAGAGCATCAGGGGTTTAAGGGTGAGTGAGTGCTATCCACGGGGACATTGCTTTGTCACTCCTGCAGGGGGCACTGAGCTCACCTGATGGCTAGATGTGGGCAAGTGGATAAGGGCTGGGGTCATCACCCTTCTGTCCCTCTGCTTCTATGTGCTTTAACACAACTTTCAAATTTAGGAAAGGAAGGTAGGTCTTAGAGTCCAATAGAGGTCACATTCTGCTACATGGACAGACATGCCTCAGAACTTAACCTGAGTGTATGTCACTAAGATCGCAGAACTTTTATTGAATATTCTTGTCCTATTTTGCTATACGAAGGGGGGCAGTGTTAGGCAGCAGAGATCAGAGTGTAAAACTCTAGTAACTGAGCCAAAGAAATGGGAAGAGACTTCTTTTCTATAATGTTCTTGATTAGCAAAAACTTCATACGTAAGTAGCAGATACTTGAAAACTATCCAAAATAACCACCAATTTTCAAGCTTTTATATACCAAAGGGAGGCAACTTTAAATAAATAAGAATAGCAATTATGAAGTTTAGTTAGGCTAACCTTTTTAGAATTCAACCATAAAAGTCAAAGTGAATCCTCGTGTTGCCTAAAGCACTACCTGGTTTTTGTGCAGAGATCTCTCTGTTGGGAGGCTGGTCATAAAATGCTGACCCGCAGGATTGGGAGGCACTGAAGGCCACCCTGTACCTGACCATACTCTGCCCATGTCATGTGTAAAATAGAAAAAGGCTGAGATCTGACCAGAGCAAGTGCACATGTCATTCACATTTGGGGTCTTTTTCTACTCCAAGACGAGTAATAAAAAATAGGGAAGGAAGCAGCTGCTGGGTCACCTCAAGGGGGAGCCTTGAAAAGCCAGGACCTGGGGATTCAGTGGCACCTGCTCCACAGGGGACAGAGAAGTCTTTCCTGCTGTCCTTAAATCATGAAGGCTCAAATACCAGTAAAATGTGTCCTTCTGTGAGAAAAAGCTCTAAAAAATGTAATGACATGCAGATTTAAAACATTTAAAATATCCACATCAATACAAAGAAAGTGAAAGTCTCTCTCCACAGTGAAGCAGCACCCTGCCCACCACAGTGCCATTTATGACAAGTGCTGGCCCCGCGAGACTGCACCCTGCCCACCGCGATGCAGTTTATGACAGGTGCCGCCCCAGGTGGCCGCAGCACCTTCACAGAGGGCGGAGCCCCAGCGCTGCCTGGGGGTGGGAGGCTGCTGAGCCCCCCCAGGTCCTGAGCAAACTCTTCTGGCTGCAGGGGAGGCCCCCGGAGGAATGCAGCTGGGACCTCCCAGGAAGGGGCACTGCCCCTGCCAAAGACTTGCTCCAAGAGAAAAATGCCCACTAGGCTCTCTAATCCCTGCTGCATTTTGAGTTTGTTGTCCTTTCCCCTCTGGAATGAGATCATGGCACGACCTACGCACCCTACACAAGCTTGGAATCAAGGACCAGAAGCAAAGTGCCCAGGCTGTTAATTCTTGCGGAGGACAGGAGCTGAGGCATCACCCTCAGAGAGATGGAAATTCCCACACCGGCAGAGAGAGGCCAACCTTGGAGGAGGTCCACCTGCTGGTAAAAGCTCTCTCACACACGGCTTTAAGTTATTTTCATAACTTAAAAAAATATGTAAGCAGGAGTTTCTCTGTGATATTTGGTAGGTCTAATATCCCCATCCAGCTCTTCCCCTGGTGGGGCAAGTACTCTTTTTCTTTCCTTCACTCCTAATTCCACGTGAAGTTATATAAAACCTCACAGGGAGCCTTCCCAATCATTGCTCCCAATCTTTTTTTTTTTTTTTTTTTTTTAATAGTTGTAGATGGGGCTGGGGTTGTGGCTCAGAGGTAAAGAGCTTGCCTAGCATGCGAGGGCACATGAAATAAAATAAAGATATTGTGTCCACCTATAACTAAAAAATAGATATAAAAAATAGTTGTAGATGGACAGCATAACTTTATTTTATTTATTTTTTTTATGGTGCTAAGGATCAAACCCAGTACTTCACGTGTACTAGACAAGTGCTCTGCCACTGCGTTGCAGCCCCAGCCCATTGTTTCCAATCTTTAAAACAGCTACTCAGTGTTTGATAGTCTTGAAAACACTTTGAAGAAGCAAAGCAAGTTAATCAGGAGCATTCATGGTACACTAGAGAGCCAGCTTTGCTCCAGGAAGTCAGCAGGGCCAGGGGAGCTCCACCCCTTTCCCATCTGAAGTAAGGTGGCTGGAGGAATACCCTTCACTGACCCTCACAGGTCAGAGTGTACATTCAAAGTAATCATCTTTCCTGACTTCTAGTTTTCAAAGTAATACTAAAAATGTGCAGATATGGTTCCAGGGGAATAAATATTTCAGTTCAAGTAAATTTAAAGGTAACATTCTCATTTTTTCCTAATAATGGTGTATATTTTCTTTCACTATTGTAGATGCAACAGAGGTAAGGGTGAGAAAGGAGCACATTCAGAGCAGAATCTGTGCTACTTTTTTTTTTTTTTTAAGATTTTAATTGCAATTGGTTAAGACTGCCAATTGTGGAGGGGCTGCCATCTTTCCACTGCCTTCTCTGGTTTAATGGTGAGGAGCCTAGGTGTGATTTGCATTCCAGTAGTTATACATCGCGCTTGAGGTTTGTTGGGAATCCTTAAGCTTTGTAGATTGTAAACATTTTTTTTTAAGAGAGAGAGAGAGACACAGAGAGAGAATTTTAATATTTATTTATTTTTTTAGTTTTCGGCAGACACAACATCTTTGTTGGTATGTGGTGCTGAGGATCGAACCCGGGCCGCACGCATGAGCACGCTACCACTTGAGCCACATCCCCAGCCCAGAATCTGTGCTACTTAGAAGCTGCATTCTCTATTTAAAATGCATTCACTCAAGATTAAAGAGCAACACAAGAAGACTACACAGTGTACTAATTTTTAAGTCCTTTAATTTTCTAATTACTTTTTAGTTGTCAATGGACCTTTATTTTATTTATTTATATATAGTGCTGAGGATCAAGCCCAGGGCCTCCACATGCCAGGCAAGTCCTCTAGCAATGAGCCACAACCCCAGCCCTTAATTTCCTTTTGAAAAAAGGAAATAACCAAGGTTTGGTGATAGAATCTGATGTTCTCTTTATGGACATAGAGTAAATGAAAATGTTAAAATTTTTTTAAATTTATTTTTTATGGGTTGGGGATGTGGCTCAAGCAGTAGCGCGCTCGCCTGGCATGCGTGTGGCCCGGGTTCGATCCTCAGCACCACATACAAACAAAGATGTTGTTTCTGCCGAAAAACTAAAAAATAAATAATAAAAAATTCTCTCTCTCTCTCTCTCTCTCTCTCTCTTAAAAAAATTATTTTTTAGTTGTAGTTGGACACAACACCTTTATTTCACTTGTTTATATTTTTATGTGGTGCTGAGGATCGAACCCAGGGTCTCACACGTTTGAAGCGAGCACTCTACTGCTATAACTAAAAAATAAATATAAAAAATAGCCCCTAGAATTTTTTTAAATAGTTGTAGCTGGGGCTGGGGTTGAGGCTCAGAGATAAAGTGCTTGCCTAGCATGTGAGAAAATGATTAATGTGCTAATGTCATAACGAGGTTTAGAGGGAGGCACATCTCACACAATAGGGCGAACACCCAATCATCATACTTATGAACTGAGGGATCAAAAATGTTAGAATTTTTAACCTCTTGCAATGCTAGGGATAGAACACAGGGCCTTGGGTATGCTAGGAAGTGCTGTACCACTGAGCTACACCCCAGTCCTTATAAAGAATTGCTTTAAATTTAAATGGCTCCCCAGAAGTTGCTGATGGTCCTCTATCCCCCTTCCCCCATATGCCCATGACAGGAAGCTGCACTCAAACTTCTGACTGCTTGACAACTAACCTTCTTCAGGATAAGCTCCTGCTTCGGGGGGCCACCAAAGCCCAAGGTCCCAGGCTAGACTTTGGAAGCAGGAGATGTGCATGTGGGCATGTGTGTGCACCTGCTTGTGGTTGTCCTATGTCTGTTTCTGTTGAGTAGCCAAACCTGGTACCTGTCTCTGCCTGTCTGAGGGGTTCTGATGGGTCTCTGGCATCTCTAGAACACCAGTCTCCTCTGCCTGGCCTGCTTTCTTCAGTCAGCTTGAGTTGCTGATCCCAGGGACCTGACACTCAGGTCTTCTCTAGTTCAGAACTTCACTGTAAGACAGCCTACGGCATGGCTCTGCTCCTAGGGTGGCACTGATCCTGCCTGTGGGTCCCTAACTCACGGTTGCAGGAGTGGAAATCTTCCTTTTCCTGGAAAAAGGCCCAGAGCATCTTTGCTTAGCTTTCTCACTGCAGTTCTGGTACAGCAACAATTGAACCTTTGAGGAGAGTTGTCAACATAGGTTAGCAGCAGTTATCAGAGCTAAACCAGAGACCCCACAGCTCCATTTCAAGGAACTGATGCAAGGCCTGGCAGGGAGGTGGAATTAAACGGAGGTTCACTAAAATTGTGCATGACTTTTGTGACTTGGTCTCTACCTTCATCAAGGGCTGTTTTCTCATGGAAAATTAACGATGTTGGACAAAACTTCTTTGACCCAGTTAAAAAAATTGTTTTTATTTTAAATTCAAGCATTCTCACACACTGCTAGTTGAAATACTAGCAAGTTCACATGATACATGAACTTTGGGGTTAGACAGATGGGTTTCAAATTCAACTTTGAACTTATACAATCATTCTGTGTTGTTTTTTAAAAAATAAAAGGTGAAAAATTTATATGATCTGAAAAAGAACCATGTATCCCTTTCTTTTTTTGCAGTACCAGGTATTGAACCCAGGGGTGCTCTACCACTGAGATATACTCCCAGTCCTTTTTATTTTTTATTTTGACACAGGGTCTTGATAAATTGAGCAGGGTGACATTCAACTTTCGATTCTTCTACCTCAGCCTCCTGGGCTGCTGGGATTACAGATAGTGCCACCATGCCTGAGTCCTTATTTTTAAAATAAAGATTGAGTTACTTTCTAAGATCTTTGTGAAGATGAGTTAATTGATATCTAAAGTCTATCTTAGAGTTAGCTCAATAGAAAGTAGCTATAAGAGGGGAAGGGGAGGTAGTGAGGAATGAAACTGACCAAACTTACATTATGTACATGTACACATATATCACAATAATTCCCACTATTTTTTTTTTAATTTATATGTGGTGCTGAGAATCGAACCCAGGGCTTCACACATGCTAGGCAAGTGCTCTACCACTGAGCCACAATCCCAGAACATCCCCCCCCCCGCCTTTTTTTGTACTGGGAATTGAATCCAGGGGCACATAACCACTGAGCCACACTCCCAGGCCTTTTTTGAATTTTATTTAGAGACAGGGTCTCACTGAGTTACTTAAGTCCTCACTAAATTGCTAAGGCTGGCTTTGAACTTGCAATCCTCCTGCCTAAGGCTGCTGAGCTGCTGGGATTACAGGCATGTACCACCATGCCCAGCCTGATTCCCACTATTATGTATAATTATAATATACCAATAAAGAAAATAAAAAAAGAAATGTGACCTCTTAAAACTGAAAAAAATGTTGATATTATTTCCTTTAAGGAAACTGACAATATGTAAGCTATAAAAATGTACATTCTTTTATCTCCCAAATGTAGTTCTGTTGTAGGGACATATGAGGCAAGGCACCGAAGATAGCAGGAAACAGTTTTATTTGGCTGCAGCCAGGTTCAGAGGGCACAGCTTTGGCTGTAATCAATCCATCCCCCGAACCCTGAGTTCAGGGAGTTTCAGAATTTTATACCCAGCATTTAAGGGGAAGGGCTCAGAAGTTCACAGTCTGCAGAAGTTCACATAAAAGCAACTTTTTCTTTCACTGTTCTGGGCAAGTTAACTCTTCAAGGACAACACCTGAGAGGGGGAGAGCTTCATCTCCCTTTTCTTTCCTCCCCCTGCCAGCTGTTACCATGGGCCCATTTGTAACTTATCTTAAAAATGTAGATATCTCTGTGAAGCCCAGCTCAAGGCCAGAGGCCTTGTTTACACATATCTTCAATGTACTATAGTGGATACATTTGTGAAAAACTAGTAAGGGGGTATCCAGCACCTGGAGTGCTGGTATCTTCTCGGCCAGTGGCCAAGTAAATAGGGCGACCTGAAAATAGAAAGTTTATCTACAATGAACTCTTTTGCAGAGACTCTTTTGCTGACAGTCCTAAAATCAGCCATGGTGAAGAGGGCTTTTCTGTGGAGAAAGGGGGTGCCACTTCAGTTCTAGAAATATTCTGAAATAACTCAATGTAAAAATGTAATATAAAGGTGTTCACTGTAGTATTTTTACTTGTAATGGCAATACATTTGTGCCAATTTAAATGTTCTAAAATGGGAGACTGGGCAAATAAAGTACAGTAAATTGCAAAAGATGGCATACCATATGGATTTCAGAATAGCCTCATGTTTGAAAAGAACATTTAATCAGACAGTAAAATGCTCATGGTATTTTGGTAAGTAAAAAACATAGGTTAGCTCTAGTTCTGGCAAAATGACAGATTAGACAAGCTACTTCCAAGCCCTAAGAGAGGTGTGAAGCTTCTGGCCACCACCAGTGGACAAGTTCAACAATAGAAATTCCCAAGTTCCCACCAATGGCTCAGTATCAGTTGGCTAGCATCAAGGAGGCAGAGCCAGGAGGTTATGTCTGACAGTAGAAACTCCAAATACAACAACCCCAACTTGAACTAGTGCTTACTATGAATGGACAAAGCTACTGGGTAAGTCCAAGAGAAAAAAATATTGGTTTGCCACTTCTGGCAAGTGGATTTTTTTTTTTTAAAGAGAGAGTGAGAGAGGAGAGAGAGAGAGAGAATTTTTTTTTTTAATATTTATTTTTTAGTTCTCGGCGGACACAACATCTTTTGTTGGTATGTGGTGCTGAGGATCGAACCCGGGCTGGACGCATACCAGGCAAGCGGGCTACTGCTTGAGCCACATCCCTAGCCCACAAGTGGATTTTTTAATGGAAAAGAAAAAAATTAATTTTCCTTGGTTAAAACACAAACTTAGGACTTTAAGAAAATGAAAAGACAAGTCAGTGTCTCACAGTTCTTAAAGTGATTAAGAGATCCGTTTTTCTGCGTAAAACAACAGAGTTTATCATTGATGTACAAATAATTAATATTCTACTTCATAAGACCATTTGATCAATAATAACATATTACAAGGATTACAAGGAACTTCAGAACAAAATAAGAATTACTTAAACAGTAAACTGCTCTTTGTGATCCTACAGACATAAGTTAGCCTCACAATCAGCAGTGAGGAAACTGCTGGTGGGTGATGTCATCAACTGAAAACTGCCTCTCTAGGTGACATCCTAGATGTTCAAAAGAACGTCAAGTCTCCAAGAGAAAGACACAACCATGATCAGAGTTCCCTGCGCAGGAGGTGTCCTAGTGGCCTTAAAACGGCAGGACAAAAGCTCTCTGTGGGGTAGCTGAGAAGGGCGTTCACATTCAGGACAAGGTGCTTGGTTTGCAGTGTTGCTGCTTCTCCTCCAGCCATTTCCAGGGCTGCAGGATATGGGGTGGCAAACAGGTAGGGGGCAGAAGTGCAGTGCTGGCCACATGCTGTCACTTTTGGCACAAACACTTCCCTTAGGAGGGAAGATGAACTTCCTGGTGCCCTACGAGGCCCTCAGCGAGGCCAGGAAGATGGACAGTGAAGGTGGAAAGACTCTGGCCTCCACCTCCATTTCTAGTCACAGACACAGCAGCTTTCTGTAACTCTGGGGTAAGGAAAAGTTCTGATGCTTAAAGAAAGGTCTGGAAGCTTTTCCTTAAACCAGGAGGGAAGGAGCAAAATGGGGAAGAAGGTGATTAAGAGGGGGACGCAAGAAAGCAAGATCAGCCTTCCCTGAGATTTCCCTTGACTCAGCCTCTGCAGCCCTGAGTCCTGACCTGGCCTTTGCTCCTGGTGCGACTTGGCCAGGAGTTCACTAGGGAAGTCAGCAGAGCCACCACAGGCCAGAGGTGGAGCAGAGGCTCCATGGTCTCCTGTCCTGGAGCACAGGCCTGCAAAAGCATGCTAGGCCCTTTCAGGCTCTGGTCATCGCACAGCAGAAGGGAAGGCCCCTGCCTGTCTGCCATGTTCATCTAAGTCTAACACCCAGGTCCCACCTCCTGCCTGAGGCTGCTCCAGCCTTCCACCCTCTGAGACCACCAGACTCCCATGCATTCAGTCACACAGTCCAAAGTGCCCTCAGACACTGTGCTCAGAGAGGCTGTAAGGATTCTTGGCTGTAGGTTTTCATTTCCTATTTAAATGACAAATACCTAGAGGACAAAGGCCATGGTATTTCTGCCTCCACCTCCAATACTTATTGCAGTCAGTCAATAAATATTTGATCAGGAAAAAAAAATGGAAAAAACAAGTTGGTGAAAAGGCCAAACAGAAGAGATAAAGAATATGTTAAGAAGCAGAAAACAATAACAAAAAAATTACTAGAGAATGCAGACGAAGGCAATCTGTGATGTGACATGAGACACACTTCATCTTCATATTTGTGGCCATTTTTACTAGAGAGCAGAGATGAACAGGAGTCAATCTTGGTCTAGGAATGCCCTGGCATCAGAAATAACAAAAGGGCTGGGATTGTGGCTCAGTGGTGGAGCACTTGCCTAGCACATCTGAGGCACTGGGTCTGACTCTCAGCACCACATATAAATAAAAAAATAAAGGTCCATAAAAAACTAAAAAAAAATAATAATAATTTAAAAAATGCCACCCAGTTAAAAAAAAAAAAAAGAAAGAAGTTCTAAATGGGGCAGAAGAATACTAATCACAGGTTAGAAAAGGCAGGATTCTTCAATGTCTTCTCCAGTTCCATACTTCTGGGGTTGAACTGAAATGTTCTAGAATGGGAACTCATCAGATAGAGGATACAGAGATTAACTCCAGGTGGAGGATACCTGATTGTACTCCTCCCACTAGCTAGAGGGCATAGGGATCTACTCCCCTTATGGGTGAAGCACATAGGGACCTACTTCTCTCATGGGGTGGAAAGCATGGAGATCAACTCCCCTGTGCAGCAGAGGGCACGGGGATCCACTTCCCAGACTGAATGGAAGGCACTGGAATGTACTCCCCTCACTGGGTGGAGAATGTGAGGATCTACTCCTTGTGTCAAGTGGAGGGTACAGGGATCTACTCCCCTCATGGGGTGGAGGATGCAGGGATCTACTGCCTTCATTGAGCATAATGCCCTCATTATGAAGTGGAGAGCACCATGATCAATGACTCACACTGAGCAGCAGGCACTGCCAACAAGATGAAATGTCTTCCAGGTCCCAAGAGCTGTGATCCTGGCCAGTTTCTGTGTAGACAACCACCTATACAAGGCTGGGTTTGTAGCTCAGTGGTAGAGCACTCACCTAGCATGTGTGAGGTACTGGGTTTGATCCTTGGCACTACGTAAAAATAAATAAATAAAATAAAGGTATTGTATCCATTTACAACTAAATTTTTTAAAAATAATACATACTATATGATTCCATATATATATAAATCTAAAAAATATAAGTGAATCTGTAGTGACAAATAGAATATGAGTGGTGACCGTGTGACTGGGGTTTCTGGATTGTTTCAACACACTAAATTGCACCCTTTAAGTACATACCATTTATTTTCTTAAATTATACCTCAATAAGGCTGTTGATGAACATTAATTCCAGACTTTCCTGTTCTCCAAAGCCCTATTTTAGGCTTTCCCCCTCAGGAGTTCTCATAGTTTTTCCCCATCTTTGATTACTCTCTCTTCCCCTTTTCTTATGTGAACAACAAAAATTCTCTCTTCATTTCATGAACAATTCTGCCTTTGTCTTTAACTCTTAACTTGTGACCCCAGCTCTGATTTGGACCCCTGGCACTTATCCATCTTGTGATTGAGACCAGAAGTTCTAGAGCCAAAGCATATGGATTCAGAAGCACTGCTTTCCTGCTTCTTAGCTGGGAGCTTCAGCAAGTGGCTTACATCTCCACATGTCAGTCGCCTTTTTACAAAATGATGAAATTGATAAAACTCATGTCATACAATTTGCTGTGAGGGTTAAATAATTAAAATGAGAGAGATGTAGACTAATACATGGCACTTGGTAAATATTCCATACATGTCACCTTCTATTATTACTTCTATGATGAAAGGTATTTTTCCTAAGCTCAGTTAGTTACAACCTTAGAAGAAATTATGACAAATGCTGAGGGGCATTTGCTTTCCCTTCTGCCCTGAGCCAAGAGCTCCAGTTGCATGCCCCAGCCCTAACAGGCACCTCCAGCAGCCTCTTGCTGCAGATCACTCTGCAGCCACCTCATGATGGCAATTGCAAAGACCATGACAGAAGTATTCATAAGTGGCACAAATCATTGCCTGATCTTCCATCCCAAACAGATACTTAGCTCTTGTCACACTGACACATTTTGACCCAATTTTATGCTTCATTTACACACATTTAGCTCCAGGAAGTAAACATCCTTTCTCTTCTTTCCAGGTCTGGGCACCTGTCTGTCTGTGGTTGTCTGGAGGGTTGGTGATGTCACCTGGATGTCTTCCACAGTCATGTTTGCTGCTCCAGGGCTGTGGATGAAGCACTAAGCCACATGACACAAGTCATGTCAGGATTCTGCATTTAGACCTTCTATCTACTAACATGAAGTGTTGAATCAGTGCTTGAGTACGGGGCTGTGTAGTGTCTTTATTCTTATATCATTATTTTATCATCAATTCAAAAAAGCATGCATATTTTCCTATTAATTCCTTTTCCTTTTATTTTCCATTCATTTTTCTTTCTTATTACAGCTGATACAAACAAGGTTTTTTGCTTCTCTCTTAACTACTCTAAACTAAAATGTGGAACACATGAAAAACACTTTGAGACCTGGTTAATTTGATTGAAATTTCTATCATATCCATGCTGTGTTATTTTTTGAGAAATAATTGTAATTTGAGTTTATTTCACTTTTATACAGAATATTTTTTCAATGTTATTTCCAAATCCTTCTGTATTCCACACCAGAGACAACCTTTTTTCTGGAATGTATTAGATACTGTTTTAGGTTTTGTGAGCTGAGGGGAAAAATCATTATTATGTGAGCACTTATAAAAGGAGAGAAAAATACAAATTTCCAAGAGATTTTTTTTAATTGGGAATATATTTATACAAATTTTATTGAAATTTATTGTAAATAAAGATTTTCTCAGTGGTCTAGAAAATCAACTTGAATGTCATTCAGCTTTTATTGAACAGGGATGACATCCCTTCCACTTATTGCATAAACTTGGTAGCTTTGAGAGAAAAACAGTAGCACAGTCCATTTGAAGATCTGTCTGAAAAATCAGTCCATATTTGAGTGGCTCAGTGTCAGAGCGTTCCCTCCCGCTGCCCTACTGTTGCTTCTGCCATGACATGGAGGGGGAAAGGTTAACTCTTGACTGTCTTAGAAGACTTGAACACAATAGTTGGGCTATTGATAAAGAATTGAGAGAGGTCATAATTTACTAAGCCATTGGAGTGTGTGGCTTGGGATCTATGCTTAAAAATAATGAGAGACAGCCACTGTGTGTTGCTCTCCAGTTTCATGGGCATCGTCTTGCTCCTCCCAGACACCCCACCAGCGCCCCACTGGGCCTGCCCCTCATCCGGTACTGCCCCTGACCAACTCAGGCTCTACAGATGTGGCTGGCTAATGGAGGGGCAAGAGGACCTCCAAAGTGAAGCTGTTGAGCGAGCAGGGCTAGTCATCTCCAAACAAACTCAGCGGCACAGTGAGAACTACAGGCGCCAGAGTGAAGTCAGCTGAGGGATCAGGGTCAGAGGCTGAAGGTACAGATCCCGCCACTCATGCAGCTGAGGCTGTGGGCCACCAGCCTCAAGAGTAGTGGGAGCCAGCCAGGAGGTCGGAAGGGAGAGGGGTGGATCCAGCACCTCAGCCTCACCCAGCTGCCCCCTTCTTTTGTCAACACCTTTGGGCCTCCTGTCCTCCCCTCTGGTCCTGGCTGCAGTGGCTGGGTGGCCTCTCCCAGCCTCTGCCCCACCTGATTGCCTCTGCTTAGGCCCAGCTGTCCCTCTACCACCTCTTCACCACTGCGCCATCCGTCAGGGGCAAGGGCATTTCCTCTCCTGCTCTCTGGTGCATCTCCACTGCCTGCAGCACAGATGGCCTAGTCAGCCACCCCTCCCCACCCTGCCCCAGGCCATTGCTTCTTGTCTGATGCTGCTAAAAAGGAGGCTCCCTACAGCTCCCCGGGGCTCTAGAGAGTGGATTAGCTCAACAGGGGAGTTGCTCCAGCAGGACCAGGAGGCCAGAGCTGTGCCTCCCACTATGCTTGCTGCTTGCCAGCAGCTCAAGTGCATGGGGCCAGCACTCCAAAGTCATGCCAGGGCTGGCCTCCGACTGGTGACCCAGGATGACACTTGAGCCACATTTTGGTGATGGTGTAGAATGTGCATACAGTGGTTGGATTAAAAACCTGAGCTAGCTCACATGGGACAGCTTGAGACGCAGGCCAGCTCCACTGAAAGCCACCAACTCCTGCCCATGAGAACCAGTTCCTGAACTTGAAATTCACCCCCTCTTCCTGTGCTAAGCACCGGCTCGCAGGGAGCATCTGGTGGCTTCTTGGTGAAGCCACACACCACATGCAGGGCCTTTGAAGAGATCAGGGACTTTTGAGATGGGCCATAAGGAAAATGAAATCCAATTCCCAGCAGGTGGGCGCTCATCAGAGAGGAAAGGGGGCTAACTTGTGAAAAGGGAAGAGGGGGAAAAAAGCCAAATCTCCACCTCCTCCCCTCCAGTGCAGAAAATATTAAATACAAAAACAAAACCAAAAACTTGCTCCTGGGCCAACTGGGTCTCAGCTGACAGTAGCCACCAGAGCTCTGGTGCTCCTCTGAGGATCTGTGACTTTAGCAAAGCCTGTGTCAAGATGGGGTACTCAGCATGCTCACAACCAGGGGGGCAAGACACTGCTCTGCTACTAAGACGCCTGGCAGCCCTCGGGACGCTTGCCCTGACTCATCCTTCACTAGCTCCCAAGCAGGTACGTAGCTTCCTTGCAATAAGCTGCCATCAATGGGCGCAGTTAACAGCTTAACGGCTGCATCTATCTGGAGGAAAGAGGGAGGGGGCGTGGCTCTTCATCCACTACCAGCCAGAGAGACATCACCAAAGCACCCAGACTGGTCAGCCAGAGACTTCAAACTGACCTCCCACTTCTTTTACATATAGGCAGGTAGGCATCAGAGACTCCTGCCAGGTTCAACCCTGGGCCTTACACGTCCAAGACCCTCCATGGTCTTGCCCCTGCTCATCGTGAGTATGGCCATAATCAACGGGTCCCATGTGCTCAATATGGTATTTTTAAAATTCAGCAAAAAAAGGCTTTAAGCAAGTGCTTCTGGGGCCTATGTATAGTTCACAGGTTTGTTAGTTCATGCATTACAGTAGTAGCTCTGTCAAAAACAGGCTCAGCTAAACATTCAAGTAACAAAAGCACTAGGGGGCCACAGCCCCAGCGAGGCCCCAGCAAGGTCAAGCCTGCCCACTGCCTGCAATGGGCAGCCCCACCAGGAGGCCAAGGGGAAGCCCAGGACAGCCAGGACCCTGGAGTCAGTGCATGCGATGGCCAAGCCGGAAGAGGCCATGCCAGCAAGCATCAACCCTTCCTCTCAGACAGCAGCATATCTGTGTGGTTCCGCCCCTCCTGGTGCCGCTTGGCTGGCTGCAAACAGGACCTGAAGCCTCAAAGCCCAGATCAGCCGTGCACCTCTGGGCCGCTGGAGGTCATCAGCTTGGCCTTCCTCTCCACACACGGTCCCTTGGCCGAGTACTGCACCAGCAGGAAGGGCTCCTTGGTCTCGCCATCGCCCACAATGCTCTCCTCCGACTGGCTGATGTGCTGTAGCTGCAGGTAGCACCAGCAGCCCAGGATCAAGGCCCCCAGTGCAGCAATGGCGATGAGGATGACAATGACCGTGACCACGCCTGTGGTGAGGCTGTGATCCATGATAGACATGGTCAGTGCTCGTGTGGCTTCCTCAGCAGTAAGCTCCTGGGGCGGCTGGCTCAGTGAGGCTGGAACTCCAGCTGGACGTGAGGGTCCATGGCGTGGCCTGCAGCTGGCCCGATCGCCACGCAGCAGGCCCGCTGGTCCAGCTTCGCCCGCTCGCCAGCCAGGTCCAGCCGCAGGCCGCCGCGCACCGTCTGGACGCCACGGGCCTTCCAAGAGATTTTAACTGGTGGAATTAAAATATAGTAACCATAATTGCATATAGTATGTTTATCTTCATTTATATTTTGGGGACCATCCTGGGGATGGATCCAAGGGCCCTTTATGCACTAGGCAGACGCTCTTCTTCTGAGGTCCACACTCAGTCCCAGAGTGCAGCATTTTTAGGTGATGTTGCTTAATTCGGTGGTCACAGCTCATGTTTCCTGGTATCCAACTGGTGGCACACGTGCAACTGTAAAAACCAGTCTTAGCTGGTACACAGACATAATTTGGCCCTTAATTTGATGACCCCTGATCTAAACTCCAGCTCCCCTGAATTTGGCTTGCCTCTTCAAGGTAATACAGGGCAGATTTATTATAATTTTTAGGATAGCTGATTGAGTGATAGCATGTGGAATGCCACCTCTGAATTATTGGAGCTTATTTGAGGTCTTCACTTGGCCTGGAGCCAAGGAGACTTAGGTTTGGCATTGCAATCTACTTTGTGGCCCCTCCCACTCAATGGACTGCACAGTGCATGGGACCTCTGTCTCCGCTTGGCAGGGAGACCACTCTGTAGCTCCAGAGTGGGGTGTAACCCATTGGAAACTGGACTGCTCACCTCCTACCTTATTTGGCAAAGAACATTCCATGGAAAACCTTTGATGCCACTTGTCATCATGCCTGATCCTCTGTGTGATCCTCACAACTCTCAAACTCTACTGCCTCATCTGGACCTTGGTGAGAGCTGCAACTTCTCCCTAAGACCCTCTCCTCAACTGGTCGTCCACTCCACGCCAGAAAAAGCCTGCCTTGGTTCTGGACCTGATCACTGAAGTCTAAGTGAGTGTGCATCTGCTGGACTAAAGCCTAAGGCTTGAGACTTTTGAACTTAGCATGCAGAGGGAATGTCTATCATTAGCCTGTCATGATTAAGTATGTTTGCAGTGCTTAGAATTAATCTAGAATTGTTTGCTGTGAATTGATTATGTCTATTGCAGTGCCTAGCATTAAGGATTGTCATTTTCTTGATTAAGAACCTATAGAGTGAAATTGTATTTAGTAATTTGAGTGAATAAAGCATTGAAAGGGGCAGAAGTACATGGACATTCTTTATTTCTCCCCTTGACTGCATATGTCGCAATTTTGCCTACTCGTGACAGAAACCAAATCCAGTCTCCAAAGGTGTGTTTTGAATCAATCTTAGCCTCCCATCTCACTGTTAGTCTCCCTCAGGTCCAAGAAGATTAACAGATCTAAAGGAGAAAGCAGGAAAGCAGAAAGGATGAAGACTCCCTGACAGGTCCTCACAGAGGCTTTGTATTGGTCAGTTTGTTGCTGAATTTGGGAGCCTTCCTGCCTACTCATATCTTCTAGAAGTTTCCATACATCTTTTTTGCACATCACCTTAGCAATTTTGCCACTTGTATTACTTTTTTGTTTGCTTATTTTTCTTAAGTTATACTTACAAAATATCTTGCCTGTTATACTTACAAAAATGTATTTAAAACCTGAACTTTTTATAACAATTGTCAATCAAAATGAGTTCCATTTGCCTCAACTAACTTCAAAATTACATAGAACTACTAGAGCAGTTATTGGCAGTTACAGTGCACCATTCAAAATCATCTCATCTGAGGAAGAGTGTTCAGACTCAGTATGGATAATTAGAGCTACCAGGTCACACTAGAACCCAAATGACCCCTCTGCTCCTCTGCCACATGCAGTTTTCCAGGCATGCCTGCAATCTCCCTTGCACTCTGAGAGCAAGGTGAGGGAGGTCCCAGCTCCTCTCAACCAGGAGACCAGGATGTTCTACCCCAAATATGGCCAAGTCCACACATCCCATCACCAGACTCGGTCCTGGCCACTGAATCCTTAGTTTCCCAACACATACCCTTGCAGACATATGATCTTATTTGGGGCTGTGGTCCCTTCCAGCACCTTCTTGCCTGATCACTGAGTCATGTCATAACTCCCAACATAACTCTTCTGTGATTATTTCTGGGTAAGTGCTCTGGGAAGAAGAAAACAATTTTGCATAGTGTCCCCAGAAAGCCAGTCTATAGTAGGCTGAGCACAGTCACATATTTGCCCACTGTCTTTCTGTCTAGCTGCTGCTCAACAGAGACTAATCTCCATGGAAAGACAGAGGAGCCACCAACTCCAAAGGCAACATGAGAGCCTGTAGGAGAAGCCCCTTACACACACAGAGGGAAGCCAGCCATGGGGGGCCCTGTCTCCCACTCTGCACAACCAGCTAGGGCAGAGCTATATTGGATCATTGTCCCTTGACTCCTGGCACAAGATCAGTTTTTATTCAACTGAGACTGTTTCCACCTCAAATTATATTGAGCTTCTAGCTCCAAGGACAGAGAATGAAAACCCCTCACTCTAGAATAATCTAGTCCCTATGGTATGGTCATGCAGTCACAATGACATTCTCTCACATGGTAGATGAACCATTTTACCTGCTAGACTCTAATAATCCTATAGAAGTAGACATCAGAGGCTTGGGTCACCTCAGACGATTCCCAACAGCCCCACCCTACCCCACCCTCATCCTGAAGACTCCAAGACTTTCCACCCTGTGGATGGGGAAGGGTTCATTTGACTTCTTAAACCAGATGCTGCACATAGACTAAATTTCACCTCTCTCAGAAAGCAACATGGAGTCGTTGTGTCTTCCAGGAGCCAGGCTGTGGCCTGGGCTCTTTTCTTTCATAATGGGGGTACTCCCTGCTTCTCAGCTCTATTTCACAACTGAACTTTGGTCTGGCCATCGCTGGTTCCTCTCCCAGTTCTAATGGTGAATGGCCAGGAGGGGGCGCTGCTTCCCACCTTCTTCATTCAGCACAACTACCCCAGGAAGAGAGCTGAATAGGGTCAAAAGACACAAAGAGGGTAAGGGACACAGATCATTCAAGGGCAGAGCTTGTGCCAAGGAGACAGGATCCAAGGAAGTCTGGTCTTGTGGGAAAGGGATGGGAGAAAACCCAAATCCTCCCCCATTCAAAAACACTTCCTCTACCCCCACTCTGTTTTTACTATTTGGGGGTAAGATCTTTACATTTTACAGATTATTTTTATACTGGCTAAAAACTCGTAGGAACCTCAATATTCAAGAGGAGCAATATGGCTTGATAAACCATGGTATGTCTTTTCTACAAGCTCTTATGCAGAATTAAGAATGATGGTTGAAAATTATGGATGGTTCAGTAACTCAGATAATGCTCAAATGTAAAAAAAAAATAGTGCATTGAGTGTGTGATGAAATTACTACTGTGCTCTTTGAGGCTGCACTTCTTGAGCTAAAGGTCTCGAGGCATATACAACTACACTGGTGCTAGTGAACTTCTGGGATGGTGTGTAAATATATAGAAAGATATGATCCAATTACAGTCCCTGTTCCCACTCAGAGCCTCAGAGCTGCCTGGACACCCAAGCCTAACTCTTTCCTGCATGCCCTGCACAGCTGTCACTGAGAACTCGGGCTAGAAAGCTCTTCCATGTGTGTTCAGCATGTCCTGCCTTTTGGGAGTTGCCATGCCAAGAAGAATAGCTCTGGATTTTGCAAAATCCAAGTGATCTTGGGGTTTTTTTCCCCTAAATATTCAGGCTTGCACATTCCTATGGGGCTGAATGTTTCAATATTGCCTGGACATTGAGCCCTGACCCTAGTCTCAGGGAGTTTACCACCCAGGGTGAATATTCACAAGTGAATGCTTTGCTTTTGGCTGCTCTTCTAGCATTGTAAAGGCACCAGATCATGCTGCCAGCTACTGCCATAGTTCTCTGAGTCTCTTTCTGTATCTCTCCTGCCTGACCCCTCATCAGGACCCCACCAGGGAGTTCCTTCATCAGCACTGTTTAAGGCCATATGTTGATATGCTGTTGTTAATACTAGGATGAAACTAGAGCCTGGTCCCCTATTGTCATTGCTTCTTGTTGAGACTGCTACTTGCACTGTCCAAAAAATCCTAGGACAGAGCAGGCCATGTCTGCCATGCCAAGAGTCTGTGCTAACCTTCAGCACAGCACCCAGCCCAATGTGCCCAGAAGAGATGACTGCATTGATTGAATCTCAATAAGCCAAGACCTCAAGTTGTGACTCCCAGAGGTACATGGCATGCCGAGGCTTGAAGGATATTGGACACATTTGTTACCAGTCTGAGCTTGGCTTAGCTGGGGAAATGGGCTTCAGGGAAATAGCCTTAGTAAGTGCCTATTCCTCTCACCAAGACCCAAGGACCATGCCTAGCTCCTGTTAGCCTACACTTCATGGGGGCAGGCGCATTTTCTGTTCTGCCTTCTGGATCCCTTCTCTCTTCTCACCCCATATCCATTTTTCTCATCATCAAGGGTGAGACATCTGTGTACTGGGCATCCATGAATCCTGGGCATGTGCCTTAAGTTTCCCAGTCAATGCTTCAAGAGAAACATTGTTCTCATTTCATAAATGGAGCAAACTGATCCCCAAAATACATTGGTTAAAATGCTGTTACTGACAAACAAAATTTAAAAATTATTGAAAAGGGCCAGTCCTGGTGGTGCACGCCTGTAATCCCAGGGGCTCAGCTGAGACAGAAGAGTCATGAGTTCAAAGCCAGCCTCAGAAGTGGTGAGGTGCTAAGCAACTCAGTGAGACCCTGTCTCTAAATAAAATACCAAATAAGGCTGAAGATGTGGCTCAGTGGTTGAGTACCCCTGAGTTCACTCCCTGGTACAAATCAAAAACAAAAACTGAAAAGTAATAAGGAACCAAATTGAAGGCATCATAGCCTGATGATGAAATGTTTCTAAATACACTCCAGTATTTTCTGAATCTCTCCCAAAGTGGAGGCTGCCAAAGGTGTCAGAGACTGAGAGGAAGGTAGAGGTTCAGGGTGCAGCACAGAGGAGCAGAAAAGACCCCAGGCCCAGCTGCATCATCCAATATGAAGGGATCCTAGGGAGTAGGGAGTCTCAAGGTCTCCCATATTTAACTAGGGCAAAGAGAAGCAGGGTGCATTTTAGTGGATTAGTGAGTCTTTATAACTTTATCTATTGGCATGTCTATGGGATTATTTACAAAATTAGGAAAGTCTGGAATCAGCTTTCCTGGACTCATATTGAAAGTCAAATATTTTTTTCTTAGAGACTTAACTTGTGCCCCTCTTGATGATACATCTTCTCTGTGTTATGTGACTTTTTGCAGCACTGAAATTTGGGGAGCAAGGCAGCACACAGTTCCCTTTGAAACAGACCAGCTCTCTTTGCATTAAGACAGGCAGGGGTGGGCAGTGCATGATGCTGTGTTTTCTCTTGTAAAGTGCAGAGTGTCCAGCTGCAATTAAGGATGCACCTTGGGCAGGGTCTCTGAGGTTTTTTAGAAAGGCAGGTGTGCACCCACTGCCTGGGATCCCTGTGACTGGAGGGAACCAGGGAGAGCTCTAAGGTTGGCCTCAGTTTGTGCAAGGCTGCCATCATGTGGCCGTCGCAGGCATTTCTCTTCAAAAGTGGCCTAGCACTGAGTCAGGGAGCCCAGGCCCAGCTGGGTTTACATTGGTACACGGCGGGTTTTCCTCTTCTATGATGATGGCGGTTTTCTGCCTCCACACAGAATGCAGACTCAAGATATGGATTAAACTCGGTTGGAGTTTAATCCGGTTCTCATGTTGCCATCGAGGTCTGAGTCTTCCCCAGGGCACCTGCCAGGCCTGCTGTGAGCCTCCACCGAGGTGGGCAGTGACACATTGACAGCTTCCCAAGGGGCAGAAAGGCCATTTCTGTTTGTACCATTTTGCATGGAGAAGCAGATGACAAGTCAGCATCCCAAAGGACACTTTAGGGAGGTCTTAGTACAGGAAGAGGTCCAGCTCATTGCACTTGGAGGAAGCGACCTCAATTTCTCAGCGATAGGACCCAACAGAACGTAGAACTCTGGTGACCAGGCACATACATTCTGGAGACAGTCCCCTATTCAGCTCACGTGAAGGGAGATGCACAACAGAGCAAGATGTTTTCTTGATGGGTTCAAACCTTCGAAGGTTCTAGGCCCCAAAAAGTTTAGAGTGGGAGCATTTTCACATGTTGACTCAGCCCTGACCCAATACCCTTGTGGCCGCTTATCAGGAGGCACCCACAGGCAAAAGAGCAGCCCAGAGAGGACCAATCCAGGCCAGTCCTGTGATCACCCCTGGGAAGTCCTTTAGCCTTCCCCCCCACGCTCTAGTGGAAGAGACTTCAGGGGACCTATAACGACAGGATATCTCATGTTGAAACTGGCAGAATGTTCATGTTTGCACCACTGGACATGCCTGGTAGGGTGAATATTAAGTATTAAATCCTAGTTTTGCTACTCAAATGTTTATCCAGAGACCTTATTCTGATCTAGCATCACCACTGGATGGAGGCCTATGTACATATTCACATTTACCTGATCTGGGTATAAAGATTTTCAATGAAAGTATCCCCTGTGGAGTCAGCCAGGATGGTCGGCGTTAATTTTTGGCCTACATGTAAGACAATCTCTTTGCGAGTTCCATGCAGCTCCTTGTTAATTCTGTCTCCTTGGGGAAAGAGGAAGTCCACCACACCATGAACAATGGTATCTCTGGTCTGAGGTTAGATGAGCCTACTGGGGAAGGGTCTCCATGGCAGGAACGGGAGATTTCTAGGATAGGCCAGGACAAATGGCCAAGTATGGGGACTCCTCCAGTCTCTGTCTGAGGACTTGACCACTTGAGTGACCTACATTCCCATTGCCCAAGAAATCTAGACTGCATTCCTCCCTCTGGCAACTGAATAGGTGTGAATCTCCAGATTGCACACTTGGAGAAATAACAGAGAAAACATTTTCAATGTTTACTGGGCCCTGAATGTTCCTTTCCTGTGGCTACTGTTTTCGTTTTAGCTACCTGCCCCAGGTAGCCCATATGCCAGTCACCTCCACTGTACTTACACTCCTTTACAAGACTTAAAAACTCACACCTTTGCCAGGAAAGTGTTGGGACAAAGAGGAGTGAGGGTTGCACAAACAATTGAGGTAAAAGTACTCTCTGAGTTTTTCAGGACTGTGCCACACCACAAAACAAATCTCTAAAGCCCCATCAGGCCAGCAGCTGTGTCCTCACCTGCCTTCATAATGTTCCAGTGAGAAATGTCATTTCTTGCAGCAGTGCAGCCTTTCAGTGCTGGTGGAATGTGACGTGATTCAACTGCATCTTCATTCAGACACGCCGCAGGGACAGAGTATGTGTGTCCTAGTGGTCTGCCTCAGTACCATGTGGTATCAAAAGACAATGCCCAGATGGGGTTTTAGGACAGAAGTTTATTTTTCCTAATTCCCAAGACTACATATCAGGGTGCTGGCTGGAAGGATTTCCTTTGAGGCCCACTGTTTGACATGGAGATTGCCATCTTCTTCTATGTTTGCATGATATTTCCCTGAGCTTCTCTTCATCCTTATTGCCATTTCCTATAAGGGAAAAATGTTAATTGGATTAGACCTCACCCCAACTAACTGGATTAACACTGATCATGTCTTCATGAGCCATATATTCAAATAGAGTCACAGTCTGAGGCACTGGTACTTAGAACATCCACATAGGAGATTTGGGGAGAGGACACAATTCAGCTGATGACCTAAAACAATCTCCTGCTGAAGACAGGCTCCCAGGAAAGGCAATACTGAGTGAAGAAATATGCACAGAGAACAATTTAATAGCCACAGTCAGATTACATCACAAAGAGCTGCAGAAGTTACATTGCTACCAGAAATCTCTGACTGTAGCTGCTTCTCTGCAGCCAGGATTCCCTGGCTGTTGGCATTTTTTTTTTTAACATTTATTTTCTAGTTCTCGGCGGACACAACATCTTTGTTGGTATGTGGTGTTGAGGATCGAACCCGGGCCGAACGCATGCCAGGCAAGCGCGATACCGCTTGAGCCACATCCCCAGCCCTGGCCGTTGGCATTTAAATTTTTTTTTGATTTGGCTAATCTCCTGTTTATGTGGCATATAAAATCACACTGCTCCATTCTTTTCCAATTTCCCAAACTGACAAACTTGAGTCACTTTCAGTTCATTCTCAGTCATTTGGACTTTTTCTCCCCAGAGTTGTCCTCAGATTCTGGGCCCCGTAATGTGCTTTTTTGCACCCTGTGGTCTCCAAGCATTTGCCTCTAGGAGGAACCTGGGCTGACAAAGCTTTGTTTCTGAAGACTTTCCATAACATAAAAGACGGACAAAGAATTGTATCTCTTAAGTCAAAGAGACCTCCTGGGATGTCTTCTCTAGGCTTTCTGTGTTTTAAAAACACAGGACTTGGTGGTCTTACACAGCCCTCTAGATCAGCCTGTTTTATAATTGATAAACCCTGATTAAATGGACAACATTTTCAATATCAACCTATATTTTGTTGTGTAAACGTGGGCTGAGATTAATTCTAGCTAATGTTTACCTTTGATATAAACCAAACCAGGATTCCCTGGATCCTGGAATGGGAGCCCCAAGATGACTCAGACATATGAGAAGGTTCTGTTTGTGTTACAATATGTAATATATAGTACTATTATATGTGTGTCTTTAATACACACATACACACACATATATCTCTCAAAAATTCAGTTATTTGAATAATTGTCACTTTTCAAGTCTGAAGAGAACAAGAAATATTGCATAAACCTTGTGGTCTGGTGGAGGATTTTTGGCTTTGGAATGAAATGTAGCTCATCAGGATTACCAGCCTAGCTGCTTATCAGTGTGGACCACAGGAGGAAACAGATATCACAGCCTGGCCATTAGGTCTAAGGCCAAATTGCCAAACTAGAAGTTTGCATTTACAGTATTTAAACTATGGAGTCAAGGCTGGGGACAGATTGCAGGGTATGTGTCTTTCACCTCCTGGGACCCCATTTTCCTTTGTTTGCTGTCTGATTTCTGCAATCGGAAAGAACCTGTGACCAGCATCAAGTGGACACTTCCTGGTTGGAGGTCCCTGCTCTCACTCAGGGCATTGTGTCTCCTGCTCTTTAGACCTGAGAAGAAATACTAGTAAGCAATTGTATCCCTCAATGCTAGCATATAGAGGGTTAGAGCAGGCCCCTTACCTCCCTAATGGAGGGCACCCATGGCTCTCAAATCAGGAACGTGGCTGCTGTGAACTGAGATACGCTGGAGAGAGATTTGAGGGTGTTGTTCCAAATAACATAAACTTCACTACTAGTATTTCTTTAGTCACCTAAAGGTAATATTCTGGATATATTGGGTTATGTTATTAAAATCAATTTCAACTGTTTCTTTTCTTTTTAAATGTAAATACTAGGAAAAAAACCTGTGCTTTGCGTATGGTTTTCAGGGGATATTGTTGCTTTAGCGGTTTACTTCCCAGTTCAAAGTTCAATCTGTCTCCTCACAAGAGCAGAGAGCAGAAAAGTTAAATGACATTTTACAGTAACTGTCATTATATTCTTTTCATTTATGAATAATATAGCAACATATACAATCCACAAGTTGAGATGACCTCATATGCAAGTGCATATGTTATGGTTGGGCTTGTCCCTGCTTCTGGGAGGAAAATTTCCCTTAAAAATCACTGCAGCCTGGAGCTCTGGGGTGTCCTTTCCAGATCTCAAAGGAAAAAGAAAAAGAAAAAGAAAAATAAAAAGAAAGAAAAAGAAAAGGAAAAAGAAAAAGAAAAAGAAAAAGAAAGAAAAAGAAAAAGAAAAAGAAAAAGAAAAAGAAAAAGAAAAAGAAAAAGAAAAAGAAAGCTGCAGCCTGTCATTCTGGCCTCATGCATGCCTGGATTGGTTGTCCTCTTCTGTCACTCAGAAGGCAGGCTCACTGGGCTCACACTCAGGGGGCGCGGTCTGTAGCCGTGTCCAATAAGGAGCGCGTAGAGTAGTGAGCGCTGTCCAATCCTGCTCACGGCCGGCGAGGAGGGCGGGCTCCGCAATCCAGCTGAGGCGCTTTTCCCGGACTCCGCCATTCCTGCCCTCAGGCTCGGGGCTCCCGTGGGCGCTCGGGAGACCCGGGCCGCTCTGCCTGCAGGTGCTGACCGTCCCTGGGAGCCGGCCTGGCTTGCGAGTGCCGGGAAATGGTGAGTGTGCGGGGGCGTCTGGAGCCTGCGGAGGGGGTCTGGGGAGGGAGACCCTGGGTGCCGCGGGGTCGCTGCGGCGGGAGCGGAGCTAGCCGCCCGGACGCCGGCAGCCGCCGGGGTCTGCGGGCCTGCGCCTCGCTCTGGGACAGTGTCCATGAGTCCCACTGGCCAGCGGGGCAGGGACCCCGGGCAGCCGGCCCCGAGCCGCAGGGCGTCCAGGCTCCGGCCGCAGGTCGGTTCTGGCGTGAGTGCGGGCGCCGGCCTCTTCCCTGACGGCGCGGTGATCGGACGGCGTCCGGGTTGCCCTGCACGTGGGGTTTCCCTGCCGGAGAGCTGCGGTCTAGGGACCTAGCTTTCCCCTGGGCTAGCAGCTTCCTCTCCTGGTTCTTTTTGGTCCTGGAGGCTGATCGCAGGGGTGCTTTACCACCGAGCTACGTCCTGGTACTTTACCTTTTTTTATTATGAGACAGGGACTAGCTAAGTAGCTGAGGTTGGCCTTGTTATGGTTCCATTTATAGAGATCTTTCTAGTGTCATGAAGAATGTAATTCTTACATACATTTGGGTTCCTATATGGACTTGTTTATATTGTGATTCCTTGCTTTTTTTTTTTCACATAATGTCTAATATACGGGTGTCAGGTAATGTTAGCTACTTGTTTTGCCCTTGTAATTAAAAAGTTTCTTGGCTAACAACACATATTTAACTGTGGATGTGTTTTAGAACTTTGTGCTTCGCTTTCTTTTATTAAAAGTAAAACATGCTGATTTTTTTTTTTAAATCAGTGCATTACAGTTATACGTACTACTGGGGTTTATTTTGACATAATCCAACAGGCATGGAATATAATTTGCTCCATTTCAGTCCCTAGTAATTACCTTTTCCCTCTGCTCCTGCCTTCCGCATTCGCCCTCTCCTGGTTATCCTTCTATTTATTTGTAGATTTTTAAATTTCTGCTTTATAAATACACATAAAGTGAAATTCACTATGATATAGGAACTTTGATGGGAAAATATTGTAGATTAATTTTGGAGAAAATGGTCAACTTTGTAATGATTTTTATCATATCTACATATGGGATGGGTAATTGGTTCTTTTATGTGCTTTTGTTTATTTTTTCATCATTTCTACATATTTTATTTTTCAACATGTATATATGTGAAGGTACCACATGCAGGTGACACCTGTTTAAAACTTAAATGTGGTGCTTTGTACTATTTTAAAACTGGATATGATATGAGCAAGAGTGTGGCTGGCCCCTAGTAACCATTTTCCCCACAGTTCCTTGTTTATCTCTTCCAAAATGTACATTCTCCTGAACCATCCACCTGGGTTTCCCATGTTTGGATGAATACAGCTGTGTTCCTTCATGTTGTTGTGGGCATATGTGATTTCCCTAAGTCTCTGTGCTGGTGGAGTATCAGGTATCTTCAATAGCAAAACAGTTTCCACAAATAAATAATAACAACTTAAACTTCTTCAGTTTATGGGAATTCATGTGCTTCACATCTTCGTCTATACTATTTAGTTTTGTCTACTGTGGGGTTTTATTTTATATTTCTCTAATGTCCGAAGATGTTGATTGTTTTATTGAACAGAGATAGCTCATATATGAATTGGCAGTTTAAGTCTTTACCTTGCATTTCTTTGGTGTTTTCTGACTTCAAAGATAAGAAAATCCATCCAATGAGGCAGGATAGAGTTGGATTCCAGGGAGAAAATTATTTTGCTTTTAATCATTAAAAATGTTTATTTGAAGCTGGGCATGGTGGTGCATACCTGTAATTCCAGCAGTTCAGGAGGCTGAAACAGGAGGATCATGAGTTCAAAGCCAGCCTCAGCAAAAAGCAAGGTGCTAAGCAACTCACTGAGACCCTCTCTATAAATAAAATAAACAATAGGACTGGGTATATGGTTCAGTGGTTGAGTGCCCTTATAAGCCCCCCCCCCCCCCAAAAAAAAGGTTATTTGCCTTTGCCTGTTTTTCTTCTTCTGAGTGTGTATTGTAGGTTTCTTGTCTGTTCTATTTTTGGAGGCTATTTCAAATGGAATTCTAGGGAAATTCTAAGAGGAAAAATAAATAGGGAAAACCTCTCTTCCCTATGACTTCAGAAAAATGAATATATTTTCTCAAAGTCATCTGGTAAATAAATTGGTGAATGACACATTCCCTAAAATATCTGCTTCCAGTTTGGAGATGTCATCACCCATTTTTCCACAGAAATGGAATGAGAAATTGACAGTGGGGAAATGCAACAGTGGTCCACTTTAGGCTGTGAATATAGCCCTTACTGCTCTGCCTTTGCAAATTATTTTTAAAATGGACATGTTTTTCCCCTTTCTCTCTCCATGTTCCTCCCTGATCTCTCCCCTTCCCTAATGTCAGGGGAAACAAACAAGATTACCTTTATTCCCCATTTTAGGCAGATTTAGCTGTTCTTGAGTACACACCCATCATAGGAATGAAGTTATCCAAACTCCAACAGAAAACATGTGGAATGTAGCCTTTGAATCACATTTTTAAAAAGCCCAATGTTCTTGCTGATGGGAGAGCCACAGCCTCTGGAAGAGTCGTCCCCTGTGTTTCTCCTTTGCTAGCAAAGCAATAAATCTTCCTTTTCCTTTTACTAAATAGAATAGAATAGAATAAAGTAAAATTCTTCTCTTCCTTGAAGGTTTTTTTTTTCCTGGAATTTTAAATAATTAATTTATTTTATAGTAGAATGTATTTTAACATATACTACATCAATGGAGCACAACTTCTCATTCCTCTGGCTGTACGTGGTCCAGAGTCACTCCAGTAGTGTAATCATACAAGTATTTAGGGTAATAATGTCTGTCCTGTTTACTAACCTTCCCATCCCCACAACTCTACCCTTCCCCTCACTCCCCTCTACACAAACCACAGTTTCTGCATTATGCCCTATTCCTCTACCCTACTATAGATCACCATCCGCTTATCAGAGAAACCATTGGGCTTTTGGTTTTTTAGGATTGGCTTATTTCACTTAGTATGGTATTTTCTAGTTCCATCAGTTTACCTGCATATGCCATAATTTCATTCTTCTTTAAGGCTGAGTAATATTCCATTGTGTATATGTACCACATTTTCTTTATTCATTAATCTGTTGAAGGTAGTGGTAGTATGGCCATTTTGACTATTTTAATTCTGCTTACCAAAGGCATGAAAGATTTTTCCATCTTGTCTGAGTTCTTCTTTGATTTATTTTAGTGTTCTGTAGTTTTCATTGTAGAGGTCTTTCACCTCTTTTGTTAGACTGATTCCCAAGTATTTTATTTTATTTTTTTGAGGATATTGTGAATGGGGTGGTTTTTCTAATTTTTCTTGCAGTGTAGATTCATCACTTATGTAGGGAAATGCATTTGTTTTATGGGTATTGATTTTATATCTGGCTACTTTGCTGAGTTCTAGAAGTTTTCTGGTGGAATTTTTGGATCTTCTAAATATAGAATCATGTCATCAGCAAAATAGTGATAGTTTGAGTTCTTATGAGTATTCCTTTAATTTCTTTCATCTGTCTGATTGCTCTAGTTAGAGTTTCAAGGACTGTATTGAATAGAAGTGGTGAAAAAGGACATCCCTCTCTTGTTCTAGTTTTTAGAGGGAATGCTTTCAATTTTTCTCCATTTAGAATGATGTTGGCATTGGGCTTGGCATAGATAGCTTTTACACTGTTGAGGTATGTTCCTACTGTCCCTGAGGATGGGAGAGTTGTGGGGGGAGTGGGTTGGTATGAGAACATGAGCCTGTAATAAATGGGAGAAAATGGGCTTTAAACCCTTGAGGATTGAGTAAGTTAGAGAGAATTGGGGAAAGACAACATAGTGAGTGCTGTCTTTAAATTGTATTTGCATGGGGCAATGTTGTTCAGTGATGTTGGGTTGAGAGGTGTCCCAGATTGTGGGGTTGATCTCAGCTAGTAAGGGATGATCAGGAGGCTTAAGGGGTGTGGGGACAAGTCTAAGCTGGAATGTACTAGAAAAATGGTGGATTGTAAAGGGGAAATGGAGATGGAAGTCTTCAATTTTTGAAGGCAATCTTGGGGGAACCCACTAGGGAGACCGAGAGATCTAGGAGATCTGGGTCCACAGGGCAATTTTGCATGATAATGAAAGAGTGGGATAGTGAGAGGGATCCAAATGTGCAAAAATGGGGGGTCTTTAATGGATATAGAGGGGTTCTGGAGCCTCCCATACTGGAGGTATTTGCTTTGAAAGTGGCTCTATGCTGTTTTGTCAAAAGAAAAATCCTTGCCCTAGTTTCGACCACAAAAGAATTGTGAAAGAGGTTTTCTCCAAATTGCTGACACTAATGTCTGATTTGCAGTCTCCTGAGTTTCTGGGATTACAGCATGTGCCACTATAGCCATCTTGACCTTTCTTTGGACTAAAATGGAATCGATTCTCAGTAAAATCCTTTTCCCATAAATACCAACCCCAGTGTCCTGTACATAGTGTAATCTCAGTAAATATGAACTGACTTCAATGAGAAAAAACATGGCTCTCAAAAATGACTTTGTGCAAAGAATAGAAATTAGGTAATGCAGGTGCTATGTTTAAATAGTCTTTCCCGAAGGATGGTGCATTAAAGGCTTGGTTACAAGGATACTTTACCCTATTAAAATCAAAGGATGACTTCCACACTACTCAGGTGTTGGGTTAAATTGTAGGTGGAGGAAATGTCTCCTCAGCAGATCTGTCTTGGGCACTTGCTTCCCTATTGCCAGGTTGTTTCATTGAGTCTAGGTTAAAGAATGATAAATGGCCTACAAATACCAAAAAGGAAGGAAAACATTGCAAATTTATGGAGTGCAGCAAATACATTTTCAAATTTAACTCATTTAAAGAAATAAAAATATCATTGAGATTTTATTTCTCAAACATAGCTCTAAGCTACTTATTCATATTATTCCAGGTTTTCCAAAACTTTTGTTTCTAATAATAAGTACTCAGGGGAAAGAACTCCTGCATTTATTGGAGAAGTTTCTCTTCACTTCCTTAATGTGCTAGAGAATCTGCATGATTAGGGTGGTTGAGCAAAAGGTATTTGAGTTTTGGAGTTAGGCACTAGTAATTCTGAGTTTTACCTCAGACAAGCCTGTTAGCATATATGGTGAATGGAAAGTTTTCTTAATTTGGAAAAGTCATATATAAACTTCATCTGAAAGAAAAAGCAGAATGAAAGATAGCAAAAAACAGCTCCATTTCTTCATGCAGTCAGTTTCTATGCCCTTGGCATTGTTTTTTTTTTTTTTTTAAACAATTGTTCCCATTTACATTCAGAATTTCCTTTCCAAGCTTTGCGTCTAACTTTGCCAGTAGAATGCAGTGAATAGGACAATGTACCAGTTTTAGGCCTAGGCCAAAATATCTTGAAAGCCTCTGCTTTTCCTTTTCAAACCCTACCTGCTCCATGAAGACTTATGAAGGATAAGATGCCAGCAAAGGAGGAAAAAAGTGTCCCAGGGGACAGCCAACTCTCTCCCAAAAGCAGAGATACAAAGTCAAAGAATAGAACATATTCCTGATGGAGCCCAGCTGAGACTAGAAGAGTAGCCTAGATAAACCCAGTCTAAATGGGCTTTCTTAATCATGATCTAACAATTTTAATCATAAGCTATTAAACTTGGAGGTGGCTGTTATGCTTGATATCTATCCAGTACACACACCCACTGCAAGCAGGATGCCAGGAATAATGACATGCTGATTTCAAGTAAACTGACAAGCAGAAGACATGTGATAGGTACCTTCCTGTTCCTCTGAGTTAATATTTACTATCTTGTTAGATCATTTTGAGTGACATAGAAATGCATGTAGACATGAAGATTTTAACAGTGCCTAAATTCACACAGTACTGCATACTAAAGATGAAATAGACAACCATAAGAATAGAGCTAAAGCTAAAATGTAAAATAAGTGTGTCTTTAGTCTGCTCCCTTCCCCTCTAAACTCTGGTGTTCAGGGTGAAGACAGATCTGAACTCCACATGGGATTCATTCCTTCAAAGACCACATCATGCATTATTCACTGATATCTGAAAAGGGGAATGTGCCTCTGCCAAACAGCAGTTGGGGAGCAGTGTTTTACCTTTGAGGACTTAATTCTCTCAGGGCACCATCTCTTCTCCACTTGGGCCAAAGGGTAGTTCTTGGGAGGAAAGTCATGTTTCCTCACCTCTGATGGAAAAGGGGTTTCAGGTCATTTACTTCCCTGAAGTCTGGAGCATTTGCAACTTGCCACCCCTTGATGTCACACACCTAGAATGTGGGTGGTCTGTATCGAGAAGTGCTAGAAACTTAAAACAGAGGGAGTTGTAAAGGTTTAGTGTCAAAAATATGTATAATTAACAATTCTTGGAAAGGTTTCAGATACACTGTGATAAATAAATTATTATAATTAACTTCACTTGTTCCTTTTCATTTATTATGTGACAACTAAAATTTCAAAGTTACACATGTGGCTTATATTTAATTTTTATGGATAAAGATGCTGTAGTGGGTTGTCTGTCTTGCAAAGATCAAGCTGCCTTTTCAAATTATAAGAAGATGTGCTGGTAGTGGTGGTTTTTACCTATAATCCCAGTCACTTTGGTTCCTGAGGCAGAAGGATCACAATTTTGAGGTCAGTCTCGGCAACTTAGACTCTGTCTCAAAATAAATCTTAATAAGGACTGGGGATAAAGCTTAGTGACAAAGTGCCCCTGTATTCAAACATGCACACGTGTGTGCGCACACACACACTCATGCACAACCAGAACATGAAAGTTATAAAACCTGAAAATTTAAAGTAATTCTCACAGTATTATTTACATTCGTGAATGCACATTATTGATATTGATAAATTGATACAACTGTACATTCCAGGTGAAATTCAAATGTCTTCTTTGCAAGGTCAGCTATTCCTCAAGGTAGGAAGCTCTCTCTGAAAAGGGTTGTAGCTAGGAACCTGTCAATCTTGTGTTCTGTTACCAGACTTTGAATTTTTTCACCTGTCACTCAGGGCCAGAGGTATCTGAGCCTGGAGCTTTGTCCAGTTAGGGATGATGGGATGAGAATTATCCAGTCAGAGGCACAGGTGGATAAGAGGGGTAAAAGGATAAAAGGCAGATAAGACTTCCTAATCTGAAAGATTTCTGTCTCTGGCTCAAGCAAAGCTCTGAATCCATCTTCAGATTCCCTGATGTCTGGGTGTCACAGGCCCTGTCACTCTTGACTTTTCTTGTGCTGGAGCATTTGTAGAGAGGTTGCCTGGACACAGCAGGAGTCAGGAAATGGTAAGTCTCCAGGGTTAGGTGTGGTGTAACATGGGCTCAGCCAGACTGACTGGGGGGACCTGGGCCTGAGGTTAGATATTAAATCTGTGAATTCCATTCCAGCACAGGTACAGCTTGATATCTGTTCTTTCAGGCCCACATGATTGCTTCACCCTGTGCCTGATTGGATATCTTGGAGAAATCTGGAGCCCTTTTTGTGCGGCTCCTTGCCTATACCTTACACTGACTCAGAATGGGTCATGAACACAGGGATGGTCATCATGGGAGAATCCTGACTTATGTAGAAGATTTCTATTGGGAGCATCTGTGGTCTGTAGCAATCCTTGTCACTCATTCCTACCCAGAGGTCGCCTATTTTGTACTGTTTTCCAAGTCTGTGGAAAGCATGGTCTTTCTAAGTGCTGTATTCCTCCTTCCAGTTCACTACATAATTAAATGTGTACCCATGCTACATTTCAAATGGCAAAGTATTTTAATTCATTTTCACTGTTATTCGTGGCATTTAAATTTTTTTGTTTTGTTTATGATTATCCACATAACAGGAATTCAGGGACTATTTCATCACCTGACACTCAGATGTAAAATATCTTTGTATCTCTTCTCCATTTATCTTTCTGAGGCACAGATGCCCTATTGGAATGTCTTTTTGAGTCTCCCCTTAGGAAACATGATAGGATGATATGTCCTCGGTCACTGCTGTATCTTTTCCTGGTTCTCCATTAAGACCTGCAGGAGACTGACACAGGTTCCAGTAGCTGCCGTGTCTCAGTGTTCCTAGAGGATATCAGCCCCTGTTCATTCACCTCCTCCTACAGAGCAGCTTGAGTTTCTGGAATGGAGCCTCTTGTACTAGCAACTGAGTAATCTGGGGAGCATAGGAATGTTTGGGCAGAGGTTTCATCAATGTAGATCATGGATTGGACATTAGGATTATCTTCCCCCAACTCTAGTTTCTAATCCTTGCAGACACATTTTTAGTCTAGTATTGAAGAGAAAGTCAAAGGTGATCCTTTTCTCTAGGTCCTCAGAGTTGTGAAAGGAGATTAAACTATTCTAGAGAACTCAGAAGATTATCCAGTGAATTCTTATGGATGTTTCCAAGGCAAAACTCACTTCATGCAGATACAAGGGCACAGGACAATGCCACATTGTGAGGAAGGTCATCCAGTCCTTACATGAGCTGGATGTTTATGGGAGAATTTTCCATTTGGTCAGATAACCTGACTTGACCCTTGAGTCAGTCATGTTTGTGTTCCAGTCAGCAGTGCCCTTCTCTGGGTTTGTCAGTTTAAAAAATAGATGTTCACTAATTTCATCCTCATTTTTCATAAACTATGTATTTTGTCAGTACTATTTTAAAGATATGAAAATGTTTTCTAAGAGGCAAGATACAGGTCGATTTTACCCCCAAAAGAAATAAACTAAGGCCAAACTTTGAACCTATAAAAATGATATTGTTGAAGGCCCAGTTCTCTCTGGGAGGCTCCCCTGCTGCTGTCACATTCTGTTGCCACCAAGCATGGAAGGGGTCTTTTACACTGAGAGACGCACAGAGCACCAGGAGACCGGGGATCCAAATGTAGATGTGTTTCTAACTATGATGGAATGGGGAACTTGATGATTTTTGGGGGGTATAATTTTTGGTGTTGTGGGGCTATTTCTATACTGTCAAATGTTCCAATATCAGATTTGGGTAACAAGCAACTTTATTTTAAAGATGAATTGAATTACTGGAAAAGTAAGCATCACAAAGGTTAGGCACAAAATGACTTGCCTTCTGTCCTTGCCCCCAAAGCTGATCCAATAATGAGGACAAGGTTTTGAGAAAATGGAAAAAGAAGTTTTATTGCTTTGCTAGCAAAACAAACAGGGGATCCCTTTGTTTCTAGAGGCAGTGATTCTAATTGTCCTGGGGAACAATGGGTCTTTCATTAAGTGATTCTAAGAGTTACTGTAGGTGTACAGGAATTGTATTTTATTTGTATCCTCGAGGAACAGCCATTTCCTAGATACTGTGCTGTCAGCTCTGAACTTTTAATTTTTAACTTTAAAAAAAAATTATTTACATATGACAGTAAAGCTCATTTTGATATAATTGTACAAGCATGGAATCCGTCCTATTTAAGTTAGGACTCCATTATGAATGTACATGATGGCAGGATTCACTATGGTGTATTCATATAAGCACATAAGAAATTACTTTGATTCATTTCACTCTCTTTCCTTTCCCTATTCCCCACCCCTTTTCCTTCATCCTTGAAGTCTTGATTTGTTCATTTCCATTGTGCAGAAGCTGAAGGAGAAATAATTAGCCAAGGGCAGGAGGGTGAATCTTGCTCTTCCTGTGTTTAGGGAGATGGGAAAGAAAGGAAAAAAGATGTCAGTTTTAAAATAAGACACAGTAGCAGAACAAGGGTTATGTTCAAATCATGGAGTGGACAACTCCTGTTATATGTCCCCCACTGTCGATTTTTATGGACAAATGGGTGTCTACATTTCTAAGCTCTTTTAGGCTTAAACTGGGTGATGAAGGAGTCCCTAGAATGGAAGTGTTTTCCCTGTTGTAACTTTTTCTTTTGGATTTTTTCTACAAGGATGGAGAGGAAATTCCAGCCCTGGTAGTGACCTGGAAGAAGCAGACTCTTGTAGAACAGTTAATGTTTGACTGATTTTTGTTCACATTGTATTAACCTTTTTTTTTTTTTTTTTTTTATTTAGCTCTTGCCAAGTTTTTCTCTGTCCCACCATGGTACAAGGAAGGGTCTTTAATATACTATATATATATATATATATATATATATTGTGGACTCAATTTAATCAATTAAATATATGTATTATAAATATTATATATAATATATAATATATATTATATATATATTTTTAAAGACTGCATTTTTTAAAATACATATCACTTCCATTAGCCATTCAGTGTTTTGCACATTCATGGGGTCACTTCTGCAATGAAATACAGTCCATGTTACTTTGCATTAAGAGGATCCAGTATCTTGAGATCAGCTCCTTTAAGAGGACACTAGTTATTTCTGAAGTCTTTTCTGGTAGAATAAGCCTGACTCTCACAGAGAAGGTGTCTACAAGTACAAGCAAATATTTACAGGTTTCTCAGTGATAGGCTAATCAAGCAAATCCCACTTGCCGTAGATCTCCAAGTTCTCAGAGTAGTCATGTCATCTACTGGTAACAGGTTTTTTTTGATTTAAGGTGGCATGGTTTCTGTTGAGGTTGACATTTAGATTGTCAGATAGGATGATCTGTGATCTCCCTATCATCCTAGGAGTCAGCTGACACCAATCCTTCTGTTTAAGTAGGACAGGACTTGATGAGCAACAAACCCAGTGATGGATAGTTCTAGAGTGTGTTTCTCAACCTCTTGTGGTAAATCACCAGTGTCAATCATACCCCAAAGGCAGAGTACCCTCCTTTCACTGTGTGGTCAAGACGTTGTCACACATAGGCTACTGGTTGCAATATGCCTTCAGTGTGTGTAAGAGAACTTCATGGTCTGTGTTTTGTTTCTCATTCACATAGAGTCAGACAGGCCTAGGGAGGGGCTGTCATGAACCTTTGTTTTAACTTCTCAAAGACAGCTTGGCATTCTGATATATAAGTGAAACGTTTTATTTGTTCCTTTTAAGGCTTCATGCAGGAGTTTACCTGTTAGTCCAAAACTAGGGACCCAAATATGGCAGCATGCTGAGTGTTTTAGTCAATTTTTTCAGTGCTGAGACCCAAATTCCGAATAACAAGAACAATTTTAGAGGAGGAAAAGTTTATTCAGCGGGGTTTACTGTTTCAGTCATAGGTAGCCAACTACATTCCTCAAGGCCTGGATGAGTCAGAATATCATGGCAGAAGACTGTGGTGGGAAAAGCAGTTGGGAATATGGTGCCAGGAAGCACAGAAAGCTTTGCTCGACAGGGACAAAATATAAACCCCAGGGAGTTACCTTCTCCAGCTATACCCTACCTGCCTGCATTTACCATGCAGCCCCTATCAGGGATTAATGCCCTGAATAGGTAAGACTGTCATAACCCAATCACTTTATATCTAAACCTTTCGTAGTCTCACATGTGAGCTTTTGGGGGACACCTAATATCTAGATCGTAACACATTTCTGGGAACCCATGTATCTGTCTCTAGTTCTTTAAGGCTCAAGCTAGCTTGATTTTAATCTTGACATCAAGATTTAGGTCATTGGCTAATCAGGAGTCCCAGGTAGGTGATTTATTTACAAAATAAGTCATTTTAGTGGACACCTCATATCCACATGAGGGGTGGTGGTTTCCTGCAGCAATAGTATTTGAAAATCAGAGTTCGTAGTTGGCTACAAGCAGATCATCCTTATATCATGAAAGGATTTCTTTATCCAGCTGTAACCCTCACAGCTAACTCTTTTGGTAGCCATCCATTAAACAAAACACAAAAGATTTTGAATTCCTTATGTAAGAAAGTCTGGCAATCCTGAATAGTTACTTTTGTATTGAAGTCCTGTCACTCAAAAGCAGTGATTAGGAATTCTTTTTAAGAGGGTTGCAAAAAGAACTCACCTTTTAATTCTAGCACTGTGAACCAGGCAGTTACCTGACATCACCATTAGTAAGGTGTATGGATTAGGTACTGTGGGATGAATATCTGCAACAGTGTAATTTGTAGCTCTCAGGTCTTGCCCAAATTAGTAGTCACCAGTGTGTTTTTCCTTTGTTAAACAGGCAGGATTGGGGTATTGCAAGGTATTTGCCAAAATCAAACTTGTACGGTGGAGGCTTTAAATCCCTATCAATTTTTCCCTTTTTAGGGGGTATTTTTTTTTTCTTCTGGGGAAGGTTATCACCTCCTTAAACAAAATCTTGTTTATAATAACATTGATCATTCTTCTCAGGGTCACTTTGACCCATAGAGTTATTTAGTCTTTTTTGTTTTGATACAGGGATGGAACTCAGGGGTACTTGAAAACAGACCAATATCCACAGCCCCCTTTTTAAAATTTTGAGAGAGTCTCACTATGTTGTTTAGGGCCTCACTAAATTGTGGAGCCTAGCTTTGAATGTGCTTCTTTCAGCCTTCTGAGCCTCAGGGATTACAGACATGTGCCACTGTGATTGGTTCAATAGTGTGTTTTTCAAAAAATCACTATCCCAAATTGATTTGTAAGTTAAAAAAATTGAATATAGGGATGGGGTTGTGGCTCAGTGGTAGAGCGCTCGCCTGGAATGTGCAAGGCCCTGGATTCGATTCTCAGCACCACATAAAAATAAATAAATAAAAATAAAAGCATTATGTACAACTAAAGGAAACAAATATTTTTTAAAAAATGGAATATATTTCTTTTTATTTACATGAAAATTTATTTTAATGCATAAAAGTTGACATTTTTATGTCTGTGTATATAAAATATAAATATCACTTAATCAATTTGATTTTGTTGTCTTCTTAACATGTTTTCATTACTGTTCTTATTCATAATAACTTTCCTGCTCTGAAAATTCTTTGTAACATTCATACTTTCTTTTGACTTGAATGTTCCTTCTAAATTCCAGCTCAAATAAACTTGGGCAAAAGTCAAGCATTACCATTTACTGGATGCTTTATAAAATATCATAAAAGATGAATACTCTTACTGCTATCATATTATTTTCATTTTTATGAATTAAGATATGAAAAACCTCTTAGAGTGATATGTACACATTTGAAATTATCAAAAAGGATTGTTGCTATTTGCTATTTTAATAACATGCATAAATCCCATAAAATATTTGAATGTAGACTCATCAATGAATGTTTCATTTAGTGGTCTAGCTCCTTGCAATTCAAAAATTTCTCTTATACCACTGTTATTGGAATCACTAGAGAGCTTGCTGTACATTTAGACAACCAGGTTTCATCTCAGAACTACTGAATCAAGAGTGTACATTTTAGTAAATTGCTGATTTGTGGTTGTACAATTACAATTTTAGAATTACCCTTCTAAATCACCATAACTCACCTATATGAGGCATATGTACAATTTATCTTATGATAACTAAAATAACAATTAAAATGTATATTCTTGTGTTGATGCCATAATTTTATATTTTATTTCACAAAAGTAAGGTATATGCACTTTTTGTACTTATGTCACTTTTTCCTCAGAATTAGATCATAGAGAGTATCACTGTGTTTAAAATTATCTTATTAAATACTAGAAGTTCCTCACCTACATGAGAGCCATTTCTATTCTCATTTCAACTTTGGTTAATTAAAAACTGTGGTCAATGTGCTATTTTTATACTGATTTTTCATTCCAGGAATTGTTGGCATTCAGAGATGTGGCCATTAATTTCTCTGAAGAGGAGTGGGAATGCCTGGATCCTGCTCAGCGAAATTTATATAGAGATGTGATGTTAGAGAACTACAGAAACTTGGTCTTCCTGGGTGAGGATGACTTCCCTTCACAATTCCTAATTAATTAATTAATTCCTAATTAATTCCTAATTAATTATCAATATTTAATTTCCTTCCTCTTTTTGGGGAACTTCTCTGCAAGAATGAATTTCAGATTTGTGCTTTCAAGAAAAAAGATAGGGCATGTTTGGGTATAGATAGAATATTAATTACATTTCTTTTAATCTTTAATCTCTCCCTTTCTTGTTGTGATATATATCCTTTGCTCTAGATAAATTGTACTTAGAGTAGAGGCCACAGTTGAAAGGCCCAAAAGTCAAGGAGGAAGCCAGACTTCAAAATGTTGATTGAGAAGTTATCCCAGCAGAAAAGATTTTTCAGAAGCTTAGGTTTCTTTCTGTTGTTGTCATAGAACAACGCGTACTTCCCTATGCTTTCAGTTTCAGTTTTAGTCTCCTGTTTTCTTCCAGTGAGGTCCCAGTTCATTCCAGTTAATCACCAAAGCACTTCCCTTTGCTTGTGAGGGTCTGCATGATCTTACAGGTCTTCCTTATTTGTGGATCTCTAAGAAAGCTGTGCACATTTCCAGAGACCTCCAGGTCAAACCATTGTAATATGTTAATGTCACAAAGCAGTCTCTCTGATATTGTTTATGTATTTATTCATTAAAATTCCCTTATCAGAGCTCTTTCTGAATACTTAAAATGGATTTTCTGTGAAATCTTCTGCCATGTAATGAATGTCAGGATTCTCACAGTGACTGCAATTTTTTGGGTCTGCAGTCACAGATATAAATGTAGTTATACAAAAGGGTTTGTAAAAATAATACTTCTGTTGTTATTTACAATTTTGTTGGTTGAATTTTCTCTTTTTTTCTTTCATTTTATAGAGTAGTTTCACATTGTAGAGTAGAATTTTTCACATCTGTTAATACTGTTTTATTTGTGATTAGATGGCAAAATTCCATTACTTCAAAAATTCCATGTAAGTTGAAATATGCATGAACATTGTTTCTGTTGCCAATAAAATTAAATGTGCTTTTACTTAATTGTATAAATATTACACCTGTTTTTTTAAAAAATGACTTTAATATTTTATCTGGACTTGTTTTTTATCCTTTCTATGTGCATAGTAATAGAAATTTCCTATACATAAATATAATGGAGACTGAATTCAAAAGTGTGCTAGTAATGAGCTACATCCCAGCCCCTTTTTATTTATATTTGGAGAGATGTTCTCAGTAAGTTGTTGAGGATGGCTTTGAATTTATAATCTCTCGGACTCAGAATTGCTAGTAGCTGGGATTACATGCACTCCCATAATTTATATTGACGAGTTTGTTCTTATTTATAGGATAAAGACCATAGCTTTCAAAATTTTGCAATTTTGTTTATCTTATGTATTGTTTAAAATTTTAATTTTGATCAAAACCACAAAACAAAACTTGCTTTCTCCAACATTTCAAGTTTACTGTTCAGTAATGGTAATTTAAAGTATTATGTAATATATCTCTAGAAAGTTTACATCTCAAAAAGTTCCCATCTAAACAAGGCCTTGGTCCCTCTTCCGTGTGGCTTGAGCGCCCGGCCCGACCCCGGCCATGGGGTGCTGCTACAGCAGTGAAAACAAGGATTCGGACCAGGACCGAGAGGAGTGGAAGCTGCTATTGGACCCTAGTAGCCCCCCCCACCAAATCCCTCAATGGAGTTGAGCCCAACTACCACAGCCTGCCTTCTGCTCGCACAGATGAGATGCTCTCTTCCATCCTCGCAAAAACAGCTAGCAACATCATCGATGTGTCTGCTGCAGACTCCCAGGGCATGGAGCAGCATGAGTACATGGACCTGGCAAGGCAGTACAGCACATGCTTGGCTGTGCTGAGCCTGACCCATTGGAAGAAGCTGCCACCACTGCTGTCTCTTACCAGCCAGCCCCACCAAGTGCTGGCCAGCGAGCCTATCCCCTTCTCTGACTTGCAGCAGAGAAAGAAAATGAGACCCAAGGGGTAAAGGACTTGCCCAGAGTTAAGCCAGTGAGTCAGTGGACTGCAATAACAAGTCTCCTGAATCCTACTCTGAGAGTCTTTCTGCTACTCCATAGTAGATTCCATGGAGACCATCTTTATACCTACCCTCTGGTGACATCAACTGTGTTATTCTATTGCTTAATAAACCCTTGAGGGCCAGCACTGAATCTGGTTGGTATCTGAGAGCCCTTCCCATTTCTGATCCAGCTGGGGATTTGCTACCTTCTTTCCTCAGCTTGTTAGTCAGCCACAACACCTTTCTATCCGAAGACCCTACTCTCAACCACATCCAGAGTGTAGCCATACATATAAACACACTTTATATAAAACCAGATTCTACTTCTCACTCACCTTTCACTAATGACTGAAACCCCACCATCCTTTGGGTTCAGGGATTGTTTCCTGTTAAAATGGAAATTCCCTCTGAGAGGGTAAACATAAAGTTACCAGTTATTTGCCATGTGGTGTGAATTGTCTTATCAGATCCTTTCCAGTATATTAGCTAAAGTAAATCTGAGAACAGGTTTTTCCTGGAGATGGGCAAGCTACAGAATACTACTTACCTGGGATGAAGAGAGCTGAAAAAACTCATTTTGCCAAGGAGGTGTTTTTTTTTTTTTTTTTTTTTTTTTTTTCATTTTTTGTGAATCATACAAACAAAAGACAAATAGATGGACAAGTGCATATCCTAGTTAACCTCCCCCTTTTGCACATCATCTACTGCTGTCACCTCCTCTTCATTAATACTTTCCCTCCTTTCGAAAAGGATGAGGTTTTCAATAACACACTGTTAAAAGCAGGATGATCTGTAGAACAGTGCTGTCCAATAGAGATGTAATAAAAATCACAATTGCAAGCTTTGTATATAATTTTTAACATGTATTTAAATTTTTCTAGGAGCAATAATACAGTAAAATCATACTAAAAAAATAAGGCCTCATTTCTGTCTTCATCACAAACACCATTCTCATTTCTGTTCAGAAAGGGGTTTTCTTTTTGTTTGTTAGATTAAATATTTTATATCAGTACAGTTCTGCCGTATATGTCTTTTTGGTAGTGACTTATTTCAGTAAACATAATGTACTTAAATTTATCCTTATTACAGATTTTAGAAAATTTCTTACTTTTTTGACTTTAAAATATTCTATAGTTTCTATAGTCTGAATTGCTCCATCTACTCATTTCAAGGGACATTTGGTTTGCCTCCATATCATGGTCCTGTTGAGTAATATCGTAACAAACATTGGTGTGCAAATGTCTTTATTTGCCATATATGGGAAGGCTTATTATACCACACCCACTCAGAACTCTATATGCCTATTTGTCTAACTTGATGTCAATATTAACAACTGAAAAAAGCTGCCGTGTTCACTTGTTGTTTCTGCAAAAAGTAACATTGGGAGTTTGATAGATATTACGTGGAGTCTCCAGATAGCTTTGAGTATATTCAATCCATTGCCACATATTTTTGAACTTTCCTTCCACTTTTGATTTCTAATTTTATTCTATGATGTCTACAAAATAGTTTTAGTATCTTCATCTCTAATTAACCTTTATTTTATTCCCTGTAAGTTAGTCTATCTAGTATAATTTGCCAGTAATACCTTTGAGTATATAAGTCAAATTGGTTTAAAGTATTTTTCAGTCTTTTGTGATTACCATTTTGTTGGACTTCACAGCAAATGGGAATTTGTGTCTCCTAGTATTATAGTATCGCTTTCTATTTCTTTATTCACTTCCTTCATTCTTACCCTTTTCTATCTGGGAAGTATTATTTAAATGAGTTAAAAGTATATCTATTCTTATTGCAGTATCCAAAGGAAAAGTACCTTTTATCTTTATATAGTATGCTACTTTGCCTCTTTTTAATTTTTTTAAGTTGAAATCTATTTTTTAATCTCATGTAACTTTTTGTTTAAAACTATGTTTTGCATATCATAGCTTAGTGACCCAGCTTTCTTTTGGTCACTTTTGTATGTAACATTTTTATATTCTTTTGCTTTCACTTTTTTTGTGTCTAGGTATAGAGTCTCCTGTAGATTACATACCATTGTATTTTTGTAGTTTTAATTCTGTTACTCAGGCTTTTTGTTTTGATTGAGGTTTGGTAATAATGCATTTGTAATCAAGTAAATTTCTCAGTATTTAGAAATCACTACTCCTAGTTTGTAAGCAGTTTTCTATATTTCTTGTAATTGTTTTCCCTACTTTTCTTAATGGTTTCATTTGTGGTTCATTGCTTTTCATGGTGACATGTTTTCATTCCTCTCTTTCTTCTGTTTACACATTCTATGGGGTTTCATTTTGTCATTTACATTGAAACTTTAAAGTTTACATTATATTTTAAATTGGTGACGAATTAACTTCAATTCAATATAAAAGTCCTGTATATTTATATATCATTTCAAAATTATGTTACTGCAGTTTTATATCACATTCCCATTAACAGGTTTATGATGATTTTTATACTTTTGTCTTTGAAATTTTATTGCAAAATTATTATTTTTTAAAAACCATCATTATAGTAAAGTAGCATTGTATGGGACTTTTTGTTTGCCAAGAAAACTTTACAGTTTCATATGACTTGTTGTTGTGTAGATTTATTTTTCAGCATGAAGAATTCCCTTTAGAGTTTTTTCGAGGATAGATCTAGTGGTGATAAACTTTTGGGTATTTACATATCTTTAAATTCTTTATTTTTCAAATCTAGTATTTCTGCACATAGTAATCTTGGTTGGTAATTTTATTCTTTTAGTCCTTTGGCAATATTCTCCATTCATTTCAGTATTGTTAGACACATCTTTTTTCTCTTGGTGCCCTCAAAATTTCTTCTAAATTTTTAAAACTTTGATTAAATAATTCTTGAGATCCCCCCCCACTTGAAGATAATTGAGCTTCTTGGATCTTGATTTGTTTTGTTTATGATATTTGTAATATCTCAAACTTTTTCACTAGCATAAGGGATGGAACTAAGCAGTGCTTTACAACTCAATTACATCTTCAGCTGTTTTCATTTTGTAAAATTTTTGACAGGACCTTATTATGTTGCTAAGGATGGCCTCCTGGCCCGGACTCTCAGGTTGATGGAATCACAGCTGTGTACAACCTCTGATTCTCTCAGTTAGTTTTTTAAAGGAACTCTTTATGTATACAATTTCTGCTTGTTTCTGTTAACAAATTTTGTCTAAATTGTATTCAATTCTCTGTGTTCTAGATTGGCTCACTAAATCTCTTTCAAAGGTCATTTAGTAATTACTAATAACTCCCATTTTCCTAATGTTTAATTCCTAATTTTTTTGTTACTTTTATAAAACCATGTTTTTCTTTGTGTGCTGTAGTCTTTTTAATTGGTTTGTTCATTTAAAAACCAACCAACAGTAGATTATATACTCATTTTTAAAAATAGTATGGAAGTTTTAAGTAAATGAAAATGAGACAAGCAAAGTGCTGCATGCTTGTAATCCCAGCTAATTGGGAAGCTGTGCAAGAGGATTTCAGGTTTGAGGCAAATCACAGCAACTTAGTGACACCATGTCTCAAAATAAACAATTTTTAATAGGCTGTGTTGTAGTTCAGTGATGCAGCACCCATGGCTTTAATCTGAAGCATTGTACATAAAAAGATTAAAAGTTGAATGACCCTGTATCCCCAAATGCAAGTACTAAATATGTATCCTCAGGAAATTAAATCTGCATGTTGAGGAGATAACTCTACTGCCATGTTCAGTGGAAACATTGTTCACAATAGTCAAATATGGATTTACCTTATGTACCCATCAGTGATTGAATGAGAAAAACTTTGATATTTCTACATGATTAATATTTAACCATAAAAGAGATAATGTGTCATTTGAGGTGACCTGAGATGAATATGCAGAATTTGCATTAAGTTAAATAAGGCAGACACAGAAAGTCTGCTGCAGAAGCATCTGGAAGTTAGAAATGCAGAATAAAATTGTGTTCACCAGGTATTGGGATTTGTGGAGTATTGGCACAGTGTTGGTCAAAGTCTGTGATTTTTTTTTTTAATTGTGCATCAGGTCAATAGTTATAGTTGTATTTACTACATGGTAAGCATAGTGTATTGTACTCTTGATAAATGCTAATAGAATTAATGTAATGATTTCTAAGCACAAAACTGATAATTATATGAAATGATGCATGCATTAATTCACTAGGTTTAATCATTTCACCATGCATGTATACTTTTAAATACATGGCATACTTCATATATACGTAGAATTTAATTTGTCAATAAAATAAGTCTATAAATAACAAACATTTAAAAATGTAAAATACAAGCTCTGTGTCTTGATCACCATGTGTTGGCTTCATCCAGGTAATATGGTCATAGGCTGTGCCAGGTTTTTAATTGCCTCTCAAGCTTTTTTTAATGGTTAATCTTTTTGAAGCATGTGTGTGTTTTTCAATATTAAGAATTTTCTCTGTATTTCTTCTTGAGATTCCGTTGGCTTTTACTCTTCTTGAACATCTTTGTGGTATTGTCATTCAAAATCTCTTTTCTCTAGATCTCTGTCATGGAAGAGAGAAACCAGTTTTTAGATAGTCCTCAAGAAAGCCACAAATGTTTGCTTGTGCTTCATATTTCACATATAATACTGAGAGGGAAGGGAGTTGATAGATTTTTTTTTCTAATTGCACAATGCTGTATTATAGAGGAGGGGAGGGTTGGTTGATAAAAGTAACACAGTTTCCTTCCCCCCTACTATATCACTCTTCTTAGTAATGTACTCATCTTGGACCCTATGTTCTCTAAGATGGTTTTGGACAGTACTCACAGAGTATTTCTATCTCTACATTTTTCTTAGTCTATTTATTTCTGGAGTAATGATGGTCTTGGATTTCCTGCTGATGTCCTGACATGGATATAATTTTATATGTTATGTTTGCAAAATGTATTTATTCATCCCAGTTTAATAAGTATAATAATTGTTATTTTCGTTTATTTCAGCCAGGAGTTCTCATCATATTCATGAATCTCCATCAGAGCAGGGAATAAAATATTTGTTTCAAAGAATGATGAAGGGAAGGTATGGAAATTGGGACTTTGACTACTTATAACTAAGAAAAAAATGGGAAACTATAAGTGAGAGTGAAGGTCAGAAACAATATTACAAAGGACAAAACAAATTAGCAGTGACTTCATAATGAAAACTTCATTGCCAATAGATATTATGAACATTTAACATCTCAGAAAAGAATTCACTTATGCCATTTACATTTTGGGGGCTTTGTATGTCTTTAAAAATTTGTACACAGCAGTCTTTTTTTTTTTTTTCTAGTTGTTGATGGATATTTATTTTATTTATTTATATGTGGTACTTAGAATCAAACCCAGTGCCTCACACATGCCAGGCAAGTGCTCTGCCACTGAGCCACAATCCTAGCCCCTACAGCAGTCTCTGAAACATACATTTCCTCTGAAAGGAAATGTTGAAAATCTGAAAAGAGATCCTAGTACATGCTTCAATTTTTAACTTGACCAATTCTAGTCAAACTTTTGTAGAGAAAAGAGATTTAAAAGTGAAGGACAAGTTTCTAAAAGTGGTCCTTTTGAGAGTTTCTTTTCCAAATGTTCATTATTCTGCCATAAAGCAATAATTTCTCCTTGTATCCATACATACGATTTCAATGATTGTAGAGAGGTTCTTACCCCTTCATGGAAATTCAGACATAGATTTCCAGAAAGTATGCTACATATGTAGTGAAACACCTTTATTAGAGGTGACTACTCTAATTAAAGTACTAGTGTGTTTGTATTGGTGATAAAAATTATGAATAAAAGGAAACTCAAAAATTTTAATATAGGTTGCAATGCCACAAATCATTAATATGCTCCATTTTTCAAAGAACCTTTCTAAAGATGTACAATGTGAAGTCTTACTTCAATGCTTAAAACTTAAGTATCCATCCAAATAATTCACAGGCAATACAAGACTTGCAAGTGTAAGGTATATGAAGAAGCACTTAATTAAATTGCAAAACTTACTCAATAGAAGAGAATTCATACTGGAAGGGAGTCCTATGAGTTTAAAGAATGTATCAAAGCATTTAATCATTCAACCCTTTCTAAACCCCACAGATACCATGACAGTGATAAACCCTACAAATTTAAAGAATGTGGCAAAAGTTTTAATCAAAGATCACCCCCGGTTAAGCATCAGAGTATTTGTGCTGGAGAGAAGCCATGCAAGTGTAAAGAATGTGTCACAGCCATTAATAATTGCTCAACCCTTTCTGAACATCTCAGATTTCATAGCAGTGACAAAACAAAAAGCTCACTTGATAATCAATGCCAGATACTTTGTACTGGAGACAAATCCTGCAAGTGTGAAGAATATGCCAAATCCTTGAAGAATTTTTCAATCTTTACTCAACCCCAAGGTTCTTATAATGGAAAGAAGTACAACTGTAAAGAATGTGGCAAAGATTTTCATATGAGATCATTGCTTACTGCACACCAGAGAAATCATACAAGGGAGTGGCCCTACAAATGTGAAGAATGTGGCAAAGGTTTTCATCAATCATCACAACTTAAAACACACCAGAGAAGTCATACTGGAGAGCGGCCCTACAAATGTGATGAATGTGGCAAAGGTTTTAGTCAAAGATCAAGTCTTACTCAACATGAGAAAATTCATACTGGAGAGCGGCCCTATACATGTGAAGAATGTGGCAAAAGATTTTATCAAAGATCAAAGCTTGCTGAACACCAGAGAATTCATACTGGAGAGCGGCCCTACACATGTGAAGAATGTGGTAAAGGTTTTAGTCAAAGATCAACCCTTACTCACCACCAAAGAGTTCATACTGGAGAGAAGCCCTACAAATGTGAAGAATGTGGCAAGGGTTTTCAACAAAGATCATATTTTAAGATACACCAGAGAATTCACACTGGCGAGCGGCCATACAAATGTGAAAAATGTGGCAAAGGTTTTAGTCAAAAATCAAGCCTTACTCAACACCAGAGAATTCATACTGGAGAGCGACCCTACAAATGTGAAGAATGTGGCAAAGATTTTAAAGAAAGATCATATCTTAAGGAACACCAGCGAGTTCATACTGGAGAGCGGCACTACAAATGTAAAGAATGTGGCAAAAGCTTTTATTTCAGAGCAGGCCTTACTCAACACCAGAGAATTCATACTGGAGAGCGGCCCTACAAATGTAAAGAATGTGGCAAAGGTTTTAAGCAAGGAGCACATCTTAATGAACACCAGAAAATTCATACTGGAGAAAAGTCCTACAAATGTAAAGAATGTAAGAAAACTTTTAATGAAATTCAAAACCTTCCTCCACATCACAGTGTTGATACAGTTGAGAAGCCCTACAAATGTGGAGGATGTGGCAAACCTTTTAATCAAAGATCAGACCTTGTTTACTACCAGAAAAATCATGCTGGAAAAAATCTCTACACATGTGAAGAATGTGGCAAAGGCTTTCATTACAGATCAAATCTTATTATACACCAGAGAATTCATACTGGAGAGAAGCCCTACAAATGTAAAGAATGTGCCAAAGATTTTTGTCGAAAATCAAGCCTTACTAGCCATCAGAGAGTTCATACTGGAGAGAAGCCTTACAAATGTAAAGAATGTAGCAAAGGTTTTGCTCAAACATCACAACTTAAAGCACACCAGAGAATTCATACTGGAGAGAAGCCATACATTTGTAAAGAATGTGGCAAAGCTTTCAGTCAAAGAGCTAAGCTTGCTGACCACCAGAGGATTCATACTGGAGAGTGGCCGTACACATGTGAAGAATGTGGCAAAAGTTTTAATTACATATCAATCTTTACTCAACACCAGAAAAGTCATACTGGAGATAGGCCCTATAAATGTGAAGAATGTAGCAAAGCTTTTCGTCATAGATCAACCCTTGCCAAACACCAGAAATTTCATACTGGAGAGAAGCCCTATAAATGTGAAAAATGTGGCAAAGGTTTTAACCAAAGGTCATACCTTATTGATCATCAGAGAATTCATACTGGACAGAAGCCATACCATTGTAAATAATGTCAAAGGTTTTGATTGAAAATCATGCCTTACACTACATCAAAGGATCCATACTGGAGGGAGCCTCTACAAGTGAAACATGCCACTGTCAACATTTGACAATGGTTCAACACTTATTCCACACCAGAGGAATCATTGCAGATAGAAATAGAAATGTAAAAAAAAAAATTGACAACGTTTGCAACAGTTGTTCACTCATATATTGTTCAGTCCCTGAAGAATTTATACGAGAGAGAGAGAGAGGGGGGGGAGGGAGGGAGGGAGGGAGGGGGGGGAGGGAGAGAGGGAGGGAGGGGGGGAGGGAGGAAAAATTATTAAAGCTTTTAGCCATGGTTCAACCATTACTAAAATCTGGAGAATTTATAGTTTTGTAGAAACCCTAAAAATATAAGTAATGTGTCTAAAACTTTAATCAGTTTTCAAAATTTATTCAAAATATGAAGCCTCATTCTTGGAAGCTAATATGGAATGACATTGTTTCAGAATATATTCTTTAGATAACAGAAAACATGTACTCTAGAAAAATCCATTTCAAATATAAGAATTATACTAAAGTTCTTATCTATACCACATATCGGGGTGCATGTGAAGGCTATTGAGGAAAATTACTTTAATAAAGGAAAAGATAATTAAGTTTTAAGTTTTGCTTAAGATTTATTAAACTTTATTATATTGGGGTAGAAGCAATGAAATACAGAAACAGTGTAGTGCAGATAAGGTTCCACACTGAAAGCATATTAGTGTAGTTTAAATCAAACATTACCAAATGCTCTCACTTTTAAAAACTGGAGAAAACATGATTTTCATAATTTACATCAGAATTATCATATTTGAGGGGAGATTTCCAGATGTCAGAATAGAGAAGGTAATTGTTTTGGTTGCTCCGTGCATGAGACCAAGAAAGGTAGTTTCTCTGCAAGGTGTATGAATACAAGGAATATTACTGGGAATTAATACTGGCCATTCAAAAGGTGGAGGACCCAGGAAGTTGGATGCAATAAAATAAGGAAACAATTCCCAGCACCAGCTGAAGTAGAACCTCTGAGAAAATTGGAGGGATAAGAGCATTGACAGAATTGACATGTCTGGGTACAGAGAGATTAGAGAGCATAATCCCTCCTAGACTAGCTTGAAAGGTATGCTGCACCATATCCTAGTGAAGAAAAGATGCCACATCCCTCCAGCTTCCTGCAGAGGACAGTGACATAATTCATTTTGTAGCTGTGCCATGGAGGCTGTCACCTGGGGGAGCCAATTCCAGGCAAACCCAACATAGGCCTAAAATATAGGCCTGGAAAGCCCACATGCATAACAGAGTGTACCTAAGTGACCAGAACAAAATCAGATGTGAAGAAGCCTTTACACAGGGTAATACAGGATGCCAGCGAAGGATAATATACCCTGCAAAATTAAGTTTTAGAATCATTTACCTCTGAACATTTTCACAGTGTCTCACATGAGAGTTCGGAGACAACTTGTATCTAAACCATAACAGTCTATATTTATATGTATAAGTTTTGGACTCCTACCCAACTCTCCCTGTTCCTTGAGTCCAGCAGCTCACAGGACCAGCTGGGGGAGATTCATCTGGCCAGGAATTCAGAAGGGCAGATGTGGGAGTGATTAAATTTGGAGACCCAACCTGAGAGCCCCGAAAACATGGGACCAGTGGGTGTAGAGGGGAGAAAGGATTAGCTCCTTAGCCATACAAATAGATCCAATGGTATATTTCTAGGATGCAGTCCCCTATCATGGACTAGCAACTGTTGGAGTCCTGGAGGTGAACTGATTTTAAGAACCTCAGATTAATCAGCATTTGAAAAAGAACATAGATTCTACCTCAGTCTAAAGTCCACCTTCAGGGTCTCTGCCTTCGTAATCTACTCTCATATTCCCGTGACCCCACCTTGTCTGTGGAACAAAGATCATACTACAGCTCACCCCACCCAACACTGCAGAGAAGGAAAGCCAAGACTTTTTTGAACTACAATGGAAATAATTCTTTGATTCCACTGAAGTATTTTTAATTTTTTTTCTTTTCTGTTTAATGTGACCTGAGTGTTTCATTGACACTTTACATACACATAGTTGTCTCACTTTCTTGTAGCAATTTCAGAAGGCAGTCATTTTTCATTGTTAAGTATTTTGAGGGTTAAGATGTTTGCTTAGTTATTTCAGTTTTGTTTTGTGTTCCTTTAGTTTTAATTTGTTTCTATTTCTGTTTTACATATTTTTCTCTACTTATTTCCATTGAGACTCCTTTCTTCTGCTCACAAACTATTGTTCTCTTTCATCTTTACTTTTTAATTTCTACTTTCTCTCCTTTTCTCTACTTTCTCTCCTCCCTCCTACTCACTCCATTGCACATTTTTTTCAATTTTTCCTCCCTGTTCACCACTTGAAATTTTAAACCTTTTTGCAAACTTAACTACTTTTAATGTTGGTAACAACTGATTACATAACTCTGTTTATTGTGACAGTTAGCATTCTATATGTTATAGCAGTAAATATTTGGTTTAGTGCTATATATTGTTTGCAGTGGTTGTTATTATTTGTCTTCCTCTAAACTATGTGGTACTGGAAACCTTCTGGGACACTCTAAGTCCACAGTGTAGAAACTCAACTGCCCCAGATCCGTATTGTTCGATGGTAGAGACTCAAACAATATGAAAAGGCATGGGACAAACTTTCCCAAAGCATAACATTATAATAGCAGAATTCTTCAATATCAGAATGGAAGAAATGTCAGACAAGGAGTTTAGAATGTTCATAGTTAAACTGATCTGTGAGGTAAAGGACAATGTAAAGAGTGAAATCAGAGAAAACATAGGAAGTGAAAATATCACTTCAATAAAGATATAGATATTCTAAAAACACGAGGAAATTCTCAAAATTATGGAATCAATAAATCAAACTAAAAATTCAATAGAAAGCATCACCAGCAGAATAGGCCATTTGGAAGATAGTTTCATGCAAAAAAGACAAACTATAAAATTTTGAAAATAAAGTTGACCCTGGAGAAAAGATGTTAAGACTACGACGAACTTCCAAGAAATATGGGAGAACATGAAAAGATTAAATGTAAGATTTATTGGGATTCATGAATCATCACAGATACTAATGAAAAGAATATACAATGTTTTCAATCAAATAATCTGAAATTTTCTCAATCTCCAAGGATCAAATGGAAAATCAAATAAAAAAGGCATAGAAGAGCCAAAATATACAAAATATACAAAACAGAAGCACACCAAGGCACATTATTATGAAAATGCCTAATGTACACCATATGGATACATTTTAAACCCCCTTCAGAAAAAAACAGGTCACATTTAGAGGTATGCCAGTTCATCTCTCAGCTGATTTTTTAATCTAGATCCTTAAAGGTACCATGTCTTGGAATAACATTTACCAATTTCTGATAGGAAATGGATGCCAGCTAAGGCAAAAATTAAATTTTAGAATTGATAGTGAAATAAAAACCTTCCATGATAAAATGATAGAATTCACAACCAGAAAGCCTGTATGACAAAACATATTCAGTAAAATGCTTCATGAAGAAGAAATGGAAAAATAAGATTAAAAAGTGGCAAAGGGAAGGACTGTGCTAGAAGAATATCAATCAAAGGAGAAACATTCAAGTTAAAACAGGAAAATAGTGACAGGCAATAAAAATGATTTCTTGATACCATTGAATGTAAATGGCCTCAATCAAAAGATATAGACTGTCTGATTTGGTTAAAAACAAGATGCAACAATGTGCTGTTCTTAAGAGACTCACATAGGCAAAGACATCCATAGACAGGAGGTAAAAAGGTAAGAAGAAGCATATCATTCACATGGATTTTTCAGTAAGCAGGGGTTTCTGTTCTCATATCACATGAAAGGATTCAAGGAAAAGTCAATCAGAAGGGGCAAATAAGTTTATTTCATACTGCTTAAGGGAATCATACATCAAAAAAAAATCCTAAATATTTATACCTCACATTATGGAGCATCTACATTCATTAAAAACCCTTTTCAATTTCAATACTCCAATAGATCACAACAATAATACTAGGTACTTTAACATGCCTCTTTCACCCCTGGATTGATCTCCAAACAAAAACTAAAGGAGACTATAGAACTAAAAAGGAAAATTAATAATTTAGATTTATTAGACATATATAGAACACTTTATCCATAAATCACTGAACACATTCTCTTCACAAGTACACATCCTTCTCTAAAATAGACCAAATCTTAGGCCACAAAGACTGTTTTAGCAAATACAGAAAAATAGAGACAATACCTTGCAGTATGTCAGATCATAATGGAATGAAATTACAAATCAATGATAAAGCAGAAGCTACTCTAACACCTGGTGACTGATATTGAATGTCCAATGACTAGCAGAAGGAATCAGGGGGAAAATAAAAAGTACTTAAATCAACTGTATTCTTCCACATTAATGATGAGTCAAGTGAAAAAAGAAATTAGAAAAGCTATCCCATTCACAAAAGCCTCAAAAAATATTTGGGAATCAGTCGAACAAAAGTGGTGAAAGACCTCTACAATGACAACTACAGAACATGAAAGAAAAAAATTGAAGATCTTAGAAGATGGAAACCTCACGCACGTTCTTGGGTATGCAGAATTAATCTTGTCAAAATGGCCATACTACCGAAAGCCCTACAGATTGAATACAATTCCTATTAAAATTCCAATGATGTCTTAATAGACATAGAAAAAGCAGCTATGAAGCTCATCTGGACAAACAAGAGGCTCAGAATAGCTAAAGCAATCCTCCATGCAAGAAGCAAAGCAGGGGGCATCATAATAGCAGGCCTTAAAATATACCACAGAGCTATAGTAACAAAATAGCATGGTATTGTCATCAAGACAGAGATGAAGACTAATGGAAAGGAATGGAAGGCACAGAGACAAGCCCACATAGATGCAGTTATCTCGTACTAGACAAAGGTACCATAATCATACATTGAGGAAAATATAACCTTTCCAACAAATGGTGCTGTGAAAACTGGAAATCCATATGTAGGTTAATGAAATTTATCCTCTATCTCACCTTGTATACAAGTCAAAGTGGATCTAATGCCTAGGGACTGTGCAATAGACCAGAGTCTTGTTCCTAATAGAAAAAGATGTAGGCTCCATTATCCATAATGTTTGCTTAGGAACTGAATTTTGCAAAAAGACTCCTAAAGTGCAAGAAGTAAAATCTTGAAATAAAATAAATAGGATGGTATCAAACTAAAAACCAAGGAGCGTGGCATTTAGGAAGTGGCATGGTTATTGCTGTGTCTTTTAGCCAAGTTTATTGTAACACTCAATAGCAGAAAGAGTTGAAAAACTTCGACTTTAAAGGAGGGAGTAAAACTGGGACTAAGGAAGATGCAATTGTTAAGGACCTTACTTTCATTCAAGAAATGCTGAAGACTTTGCCCAGAGACTCTGAGAAAGATGGCTTGAGGGCATCTCAGGAATTGGTATGACCATGCCATCTTAGACTCTAGGGAGTAAAAATAAAAATTCTGTTAAGAAGAGACCACTGGGGCACCCTTCTTCCCCAGGAGTCCTAAGAATTTTTTCCCCCCAATTTGATGGGCCACCTCAGCACTGCAAGGCTTCTGCAGCCAGGGTGCCTGGAGACTTGACATCAACCACATTCTGGTTGTGCAGGAATGCAAGATCCTGAAGTTGAGGATATGGAGGCTTCCTGCAAGATTTCAAAGGAAGGCCTGTGAGGTCAGGAAAAGTGTAGCAGGGTCAGAGTCCCTGTGGGGACCCACTAAGAGGGCCATGCATGCAGTTGTGAGGAGGAAACCAAAGCTGCAGTGGAGACCCCCAAGATTAAGAAATGTAAGTAACCATGGAACATCCTCTGTGGAAAGCTGTAGGAGTGAAGCGGACAAACCAACAGAAAAACCACTTGAGCCACAACAAACCAGGCCACAGGGGCAGAGCTACATAAGCCCTTTTGAGAGAACATCATGACATGTGCTCCAGATGCTGGACACAAGACTACAGGACTTGTTTCCCCAGCTGGATTTTTGGTCTTGCTTTGTTCCCATCCCTTCTTCCTATGCCCTCATTTTTTTTGTTATGGAAATGTTTACTCTCTGCCTTTAGATATTGGATACTTATAAGTTGCTTCTGAATTTAACAGGTATTATGATGTGAGCTTTCTCTGAGTCTCAGAGGAGACTTGGACTTGAGCTTTTGTGCAATCTTTAAGATGTTGAGACTATGGGGACTCTTGGGAATGGACTAAAAGTATTTTGCATTGTGAGGTGATCATGAGCTTTGGAGGGTCAGGGGGCCAAGTGTTATGGTTTGGATATAAGACATCCCCCAAAAGCTCATTATGATGCAAGAAGGTTTAGAGGAAAATGATTGAGAACCTTAACAGAATCAGTGAATTAATCCCCTGATGGTAATTCAGTGAGTGGTAACTGAAGTTGGGTAGAATATGGCTGGAGGAGGTGGATCATTGGGGGCTTTCCTTTGGGGTATATATTTTGCATCTGGCAAGCGGGGTCTCTGCCTGTTGATCATTATGTGAGCTTCTTCCCTTTACCATATCCTTCCACCATGATGTTCTGCCTCACCTCTAGCCCCAAGAAATGGAGCCTGCCATCGGTAGTTTGAGACTTCTGAAAATGTGAGCCCCCCAAATAAACTTCTTATCCTCGAAAATTGCTCGCCAAATCTTATAGTCACAGCAGAAAAAAACAATAAACAAAAACAAAACAAAACAAAAACCTGACTAAAACAACCCAGTTATTCCACTCCTTGGTATTTTCCCAAAGGCTTAAAATCAGCATACTACAGTGATACAGCCACATCAATGTTTATAACATCTCAATTCACAATAGATAAGCTATGGAACCAACCTAGGTACCTTCAACAGACAAATGAGTAAAGAACATGTGGTATATATACACAATGGGCCATTACTTAGTCATAACAAAGAATAAATTTATGACTCTTGGAGGTAAATGGATGGGTCTGGAGATTATCATGCTAAGTGAAATAAGCCTATCCCAGGATTCCAAAGTTTGAGTGTTCTGTTTGATATGTGGACGCTAACACAAAACAATGAGTGGGTTGGAGGGAGAATAGAAGTTCAGTGGATTATACAGGGCAGTGAAGGAAAGGAGAGCAGATGGGAATAGAAAAGAAAATAGAATGAATTTTCCTATATCCATATATGAATATGTCACAATGAATCTCATCATAATACAGAACCACAAGAATGATACTGATTAGCATAAATCATACTCCCTGTATGTATACTATGTCAAAATATATTGTCATGTATATCTAAGAAGAATCTATTTGGGGGGATTTTATACTGAATGTTAATGTTTTCCATTTTTTTTTTGGTACCATGTATTGAATTCAGGGATGCATACCACTGAGACCCTCTTATTGAGTTGAAGGCCAAGTCACTGAGGCAGGCTCTGAACTTGGAAAGTTCTTTAATTAGCTTCCCAAGGATTACAGGCTAAGGATTACAGGCATGGGCCACCATGCACTGCTTACAGGAATTTTTTACTTGTATTAAGATTGTGTATGCAATTTATAACTAAATAAAAGTGAATGTTAAAATGTTAACACTGTCACATAAGGAATGATATCATGTTACAGATACCATACTGTTTCATTTTATTAAAGGATCTGTGAAACACTAAAACATTCTATAGGATAAGTAGTGCCATAACATCTCTGTTAGTTGTTCTATACATTTTATTCTCAGTTTAATTTATTTAGGAAGTATTATTTGCACAAATCAGGTCTTTTTAGTTTTTTTCTGTTTGTAATGATGGGGAAATTGCAAGAGTTATAGGAATGATAAAGAGATATGAAAATAAGCACCAGATTTCCATATCTTGAATTTCAAGTTTAACAACTTACCTCATAAAGTGAGAGTCCTGTGGAGCCTACAAATCTGGAGATCATGCTCTCCCAATCATTGGAATTATGAAGACCCCAGTGACTAGGAGCCAACAGTTCATGTTCTGTGAAAAGGAGGGACATTGAAGAGGGAAATATTCTCTGTGCTTCTGTGGGAAGCCATGTGGTCAATAGGATACTAACCCATCCTGGCTCTTGGCAAGTCTGGTTGGTAGAGAAAAGAAGGCTGAAGAAGCCAAGTTTGTTCTCATGAACAAACTTCCTAAGTAACCCCTAAGGAGACTTGAGTGACCTGCAACAATTTAGAAAAACATCCCAACAGAGGGCCACCTGTTTAGTTTTGGACACCCAGCAGGGAATTATACCAAAAGAAGTGTAAAATGGTGGGGACATACTCATAGGACATTTAAAATGCCCACAGAATTTATTACGTTAGATGTTTTTTTTGAGTTTCAATGCCTCTAATTTTGTTTCATAATTTATAATAGTTCTTATACTTTTTGCATTCTGTACAAATTGAGAGTGTATGGCATAGTCACCCAAAACTTCTCTACAATTTAATCCTTATAAGGTACTATAATCTAAACCTGTTCCGTTTTAGGTCTTAGAGGAACGCATGCCAGCACACAAAGAAAAACAAAATTTTTATTCAAATGAGCCACTAGACTATACAAATCATGTTCAAAAACTAAAACACTAAAAATCACTCTATATTTTCTTCATGTGTTACCCTTTGGGTCAACAAAGTATACATGAACATTAAATTCATTTAAATTGGTTTGGATATATAAATATTGCAATCTGATGATAAATTTTATGTGTGAGAGGATTGTGGAAGTAGTAATGTGTATGATCCTTGAATTTCTTTTTCAGTTATGCTGTCACAGCCATTTTCCTTCATTTCAAGGGGTATGCCTTGAGCTTTCATGCCCATTTCCACCATGTCTTCTCATGACATATAAGAATTTTAACTGAGGTTCAGAGGGAAGTTTTAATATTAAATAGCTAAGAAAAATTTTGAAGATAGTTCCTGTCCACATGCCTGCATGGTCTTTGCATGTCTTTCATGGAACATTCAAAGTATGCAGACTCCTCTATGGGTTTGGCTCTGGCTCACTCATGAGAACAGTCATTCACTCTTCTCAAGGCTATATAACTTCCTTCAGGATCTGGCCAGTCCTTGTGTGGTGATGAAGGATCCTTGAGGGGATCACTAGGTCAAGCAGGTTGTTAGGATGGAGCTTTCTTGGCTCTAACTTGTATTTAAAGAGCCCCACTGGGAATAAGATCTCAGAGTCTCACCTGTGGAGAAGATGCTGTGTCTGGGACTTTCCAATCAGGACCCTGAAAAGTTGCCACAGGACTCCCCTGCTACATGGTTTCAGGTGTTGGTGTTTTCTCATTCTGGTAATGTAGTTTCTTCTCTTTCTTTCTTGCGTATCACTTTTACTTTTTCTCTTTCTTCCATATTATTACTAAAAGAAACATTACCCCATGTAAAGTGAGTGTCTTTGTTGCCTATTAGATTTTATCTAGAAATTCAGCAGCTGTACACGTGTGTAATGCTTTAACCTTGCAAGTACATGTATGTGTTTTAATTAGTAATTACACCTTTCAACTGAAATAATTTTCACTGATATTATGGCATAAATTGAGAATAGTTTCTTGCCTTTGAATACATAGTGTATTATTAATAGCTGTAGTCACCCTTCTATGTAATTTCCCCTCTCCACTATCTGGGCTTGTGTATGTCCATGTGACCTTTTTTTTTTTTTTCCCATTCCCATGCTCTCAACCCAACCTCACACACCATGCTGTGATACAGCAAAGTAGGGATACTGGCTACTGTGGAGCCACATAATTGATGCTCTGTAAGAGCAGAACTTCTGGTTTTGCTGAATACTTTGAGGAGACTAAACCAACTGAATTCTATAGTAATAGGAAATCCAGAGAAACTTGGATCCTTATGAAGATCTGGGGAACATGAGTCCCACAATTGTAGTTCTTGCAATGTTTCTCAGTCCTACTTGGAGAGCCAGAAAATGGGATTTTATGATGGCAGAACTAGCAGGAATCTCTATTTGGAGACGGAATGACCTGGAGTTTTAAGGTGGCAGGACTCTCAGTGCTGATTGTCTCCATGTTCATACACAAGCAATTGTTGTTCTATAATCAGAGGACTCACAAGGCTGTTTTTCTCTCTGTTCAAAGATAGGAATTGATTCTATTATAAGACATCTCACAGGGGTCCTAGAATCCACATGGAGATAAATAGAACTGGAGTTTGATGATGGCAGGGTTTTTAATACTGCTTGATTTTTGTGAATAGCAAGGCAAATTGGATTTTATGATGGTAGGATTTCCAGGGCCATTGATTCTATTGGAATGAATGTTCTATAATGGCAAGTATCACAAGTTTGATAGACTGTATGTGGACATCCAGGGAAGCAGGGTTTAAAGGATTACAGGACACCCAAGTTAGATAGGTTCCACAGGGAGAGTCAGGGACTCTCAGAAATGCTGGGATTCATGTGGGAATCCCAGGAATCTGGGTTCTATGATAGAAGGATACAGAGTGTTGTTGGGCTCTCAGTGGATAGCCAGGAGACTGGGGTTCTATAATGGCTGGACCCACAGTGCTGGTAATCTCTATGAGGAGAACCATAACTTGGGTTCTATTAATGGTAGAATTACCAGTATAGGTGGACTGTTATTGGAGTGACATGGAATATGTGTTATATAATTGGAACAATGTGCAAAGAAGCCAAGCTCATTGTGGAGTGGTATATAATTGACATTCTCTGATAGCAGTACTTTCTGTGCTACAAGCTCTAAGTAGAGAGCAAGGAACTTGTTTATACGGCTGCAGGATTGTCGGGAGTGCTTTTCTTTACTCAAAGCCATGAAACAGGTATTATGATAACAGGATTTGCAGAGACACTGGTCTAAGAGTCAAAAGCCATGTAACTGGATTTCTATTTATTTTTGTGCTCATAGGGCTGCTGAGCTTTGTATGGAGAGACAGGCAAATGTTTTACTAATGAAGGAAGGATTTGCATGATTGTTTAGTTCAACTAACTAATCCAGGGATTAGGATTTTTAGGTCTGCTAGATTTTATATGGATAGACAGGCAAGTTGTTCTCAATGATGCAAGGACTCCCAGCACTACTACTCCTGGGCTCTATGTGAAGAGCTAGGAAACTTGGCTTCTGTGATGGTAATATGTTGGGTCCATGGGTTGGAAAATGGCCTTTGTTTCCTATGTGAGGGACTATCAGGGTTCAGCATACTGAACCCAGAAATTGTGGTTAGCATACTAACCACACTCAGCCCCATCACCATGGTAACCTGACTTCCCTCTGGTGTACCACATGTTCTTTTCCTTCTGCTTTTCTGCCACTGACCTGTTAGCCCATTGGTTGCCTCTCATAAGTGTATTTCTAGCTCATTGGATCATTATGACCCTCGGATACATTTGCCCAGTAACAGGCTATGCATAAAAGTTTGCCTATGCAATTTTAATAAAGTGAATTGAGTTCTCTGATACTGGTCTCTGGAGGTCTCTTTTCGACTCTGTTGCCACACCCTCCTCAGCTGTTCCATGGGCTTCAGCTGGACCAAATGAGCCCACAGAAATACATGCAAGGCTGTTGATCTCTACATGGAAAAAAACAAAACAAAACAAAACAACAACAACAACAACAACAACAATTGTACTGGTGTCTGTGATGATGGGACACCATGGATGTCCAAGTTTTACATGAAGAGTCAGGGCTCTTGTGTTCTTGGATAGAGTGACCCCACTTCCAAAGACTTCTGGCAGTATATGGAGAGCCAGAGAACTGCAGATCCATAATGGCAAGAATTGCAGGTTTGTTAATCTCTGCTGGAGACACAGGGAACTGTATTTCTGTGATGTCACATTCCAAAGGACAGTATGGATTTATGTGGAATTCTCAGAGCCCCAAGAGTCTATGATGTCAGAATTTGCCCTTCAACTGGAAGAGGAGACACATTCAACAACAACTCCCATGACTCTTCCATATGAAAGGGAAATATCTAACTACAGCTGCCTGCAGACATCTTGTCCCATTAGTGAGGAAAATGAGGAATCTGACGTAGCTCCTTTCAGGTCACTGAAAGACTGAGATCAAATCAGGGATAGTAACATCTTCCCTCACCAAGCTAAGCAAACTATACAACACAAACAAAAATCACAGGTATTATATTCAAACTGCAAAATTCAAAAGATGGGGAAGTCATTTTTAAAAGTCCAGTAAAAAATGGAGATTATCATGGTTTGGATAACAGAAATATTCAGAGGTGAAAAGATTGCATTAAGAGATCCACAATATATGTGGATGAATTAATATGAATGGACCACTGAGTGCTAACTGTAGACAGGTGGTTATGGCTGGAGAAAGTAGGTCACTGGAAGTATGCCTTTTGAGGGAATAATGTAACATTAATAAACATTGTGTCAGGCAGGGTCTTGCTCAATTGCTTAGGGCCCAGCTAAGTTGCTCAGGCTGGCTTCAAACTTGCCTCCTGCCCTCCTGCCTCAGCCTCTGGAGATGCTGGGATTACAGGCACACACCACCACACCTGGTTCTCTATGCTTCTTGTCTGCCATGAGCTAAGCAGCTTTCCTCCACCATGATGTTCTACCTCATCCTGCGCCCAGTGAAGGAGATGGCAGAACCCAAAATAAACTGTTCTTTAAGTTGTTCTTGTCAGGTATTTCATTCAGAGATAAAAAGCTGATTAATATAGGAACTATAGTAATATTGTATTGTATATTTCAAAATTGCTAAAAAGTAGAGTTTAAATTTTCTCACAACAAAGAAATAATATGTGAAACAATGAGTAGAATACAGTAATTGACCTACCATAATGTATCATTACATTACATTTGCCCATTATACCTATAAGTATGTGTGATTATTTGTTAATTAAAAATCACTATAATCAATGTGCCTCTAGACAATATATCAAAGAAAAAAGATACAAACTATAAATATCAGATATTAAAAGGGTGGCATCAACATAGTATTCATAGACATTAAAAAATATATTAAGGAATAATACAATTCAATCGTCTTAAACTCAAGAAACTACATGAAATGTACTGATTTCTTGCAAGGAAAATATGCTAGATTTAACACAAAAAGAAATGATCAATCTGAATAGAACTGTAACTTATCAAAGATACTGAATCAATAAGGCCGTCCCAACAGTTCAAGATAAATTCCCAGTTCCTAAAACACATTTAAGAAAGAAATTATATCAATTCTCTAAAATCTCTTCCAAAAGATAAAATCAAAGGAGCTACCCTCTAACTCATATTTTATCAGACCAGCACTAATATAATTACAAAATCAGACAAAGATTACAAGAAAACTATAGGCTAATATCTGTCATGAAAGAAGAAAACATGCAATGAATTATTAGCAAATATGACCCAGAAACAGACCCACATCAGTACAGCTAACCTGTGTACAGTAAAGGAGCAGAGGGGACACAGCAGCATGGAGCAGAGATCCTTCCAGCAAGTGGTGCTGCATGACCTGGACATCCCCATCAGCAAGGCTACTGACACATGTGGAAGGAGAGACTCAGAGAGAATGGAGGGAGAAGGAGGAAGAAAAACTCCTTGTAAAATAAGGGAAAAAAAAACACTTGATATAAAACACAGATCTCTGGATTCAATGTTTCCCATTAGTAAAATAAAAAACAGCCATGCTGAGCCTAATGCTGTAGTGGCTCCAGAAGCTGAGGTAGGAGGATCCTGAGTTCAAAGCCAGCCTCAGCAAAAGTGATACTAAGCAACTCAGTGAGATCCTATCTCTAAATAAAATACAAAATAGAGCTGGGGATGTGGTTCAGTGGCTAAGTGCTGCTGAGGTCAATCTCCGATACCATCCCCCCAAAAAACCACCACCAACAACAAACTGCCATTCCTACACACATCATAGAATGCATAATTGGCATGCATATCACACGTGAATATTTGGGTTTGTGTCTGGGTTTGTATCTCTCTCTCTCTCTCTCTCTCTCTCTCTTTGTTGTTGAAGACCCCCCTCTATGTGAAGATAATAAAATTAACTAAAGGGGTTGTGGATCAATGGTAGAGCACTCACCTAGCATGAGTGAAGCACTGGGCTCAATCCTCAGCACCACATAAATATAAATATAAATAAAAAAGTTTTGTGTTCATCTAAAACAAAAACACATTTAAAAAATTAATTAAATGAATCATGAAGAAATTTTATTCAAAATTCACAAAACTAAATAAGTTTAGAACATTCTTCTATTCTATGTCTGAGTTAATGCAAGGAAAGAAAATATTACTTTGGAAAGCTGGAACTGCAGAGAAATGAGAACCTGAAAGTAATAATCCCTGTGAAATAACAATTACAGAAATAATCCAGTTTTCAAAAAGTGTGATATTGTTGGAGCTAAGCAGAGATCTACAAGGAAGCAGGCTATGTCTGGGTACTAGGCAGAAACAACAGGAAATGAATTAAGGTCTCCTCGGGCAGGGTGAGCAGGTGGAGTCAGAAGGAAGGATCTATAAGGAGAACATGCTGGACTGGAAGGTGGGGCAGGGGGTGGTACTGCCCCTTCTTCTTCCCCCACCCCTAATGTCAGAATCCCTTTGTGATGAGAGGGCAAAGCCTTATGACACAGGCCTAGGACCCATGCCCGAGTCCTAAAAAGAGCTTTCAGGACTCATTTTTCCAAACTGGACAGTGCAATTTAGACAATGGAAAATCCTATTTCCTCTGAATAGTGTTAGTGCCATATGGCTGGACCCCAGCTTCATCACCTGGGCAATGGATATAATCCTTGCCTTTGTGTGTGGACTGGGGCTCTTTCTCCTCTTATTTTTCTACCTCCAGGGTAATCCATCCTTCCTACCACCAAAGAGAAAGGGAGAACTCAGAAAGGGAAGAAACCCATAGGCCACACTCAACAAGAAAAAAATATTCTTTTTTGTCTTCTTTTTTTCCCCCTCAAATAAATAAATGCACTTCAAAAAAGAGAAATCTCAGGACAGAACAGAACGTCATTCTGGGACAGAAATGAGAAATGATTTTTTTTGCTACTATGAATTATATAGTGCAGGGCACAAAACACACAAATAGGAATAGCTCTGCAGCCATCCAGCTGCAACTACAACGAAGGCCCATAATCACTGGCTTCAGCAAGAGAACTGTCAAACCCTCTCTGCACTGAGACTTCACCCTCTGCCCTCATCCTTTAGAACAGTGCTCCATGTGTGGGGGAAAGAGAGAGAGAGGGATAGAGAGAGACTGCACACTTTCTGTTAGTGTAAACTTTCTTGTTCTTTCCTACTTTTCCACTTTACTTTCATAGCTCCTTAAAGACCGGAGCACATTAGAGTCTTCTGGGGTGACAGAGGACACGGCTCAGTCTCCCACATCTGGGAACATTGGAATGTAAGGAACACAAGTGGGAGAGAGAGACCCCTTGGATCCCCTCCTCATCAATAGCTCAGTATCCTTCCCCTCCCTCCCCCTTCTTTCTTTTCCTGTTCAGAATCCCAAAAATCCTTACAGAGAAAACTAAGTGTGTTATGCCTTCCTCAAAATCCTCCTGTGCATGCCAACTGGTTAGAATAACCTCAGGTTCTCACTCACTGCCTCAAAGTCCTGCAGGAGGGTGTGGCCCCTGGGGGCCTCTGTGGCCTTACTCTCACCATGCCCCTCACCCAAGGCATTCCACCCATGAGGGGTTTTCCCTAGTCCATCTGGATGCTGTTCCTTCCCCAAAACCCTGCTTGATTTTCCTGTGCATGGAATGCCCACTCCCCAATGATACAGGGCTCCTTCTCTTCTCAATGGGCTTCTTCCTGAATCCCCATCCCAAAAATCTGCCACAGTATCCAGGAGGGGCAGGTCTGTTTTTCCTAATCCATGCCACTGTCTGGCCCACTGCTATCTACAGTATGTATTTATTCATTGTCACACTCTTCTTCCCCAAGTATAATGTCATGGAAATCTGTGTGCCAGAACCAGATTGGAATTACTTGGAACATGACCACAAGTAACTCATGAGTGCATGAATGGATTCTATGGGAAGTGGGAACTTAAGGCCAGAGATGACCTGAATTTGTCCTTTGAATGCAAGTAGAAACACCATTTCTGAGCCCAGAAATAGCCTGGTGCTGAGCCCTGAAGGCAGGAGAGTAATGATTTCTTCAAGTTCACAGCCACTGTGCAGAGGCTGCTGAACTTGTGGGATCCTGTATTACTCCAAAGTGAGTAGCTACAGAATGTGGGTGGAGAGGCCTGGGGAGCTGAAGGAACTGTGTATCTAGTTTGTCATCAAGATCAGTGGGGTCTAATCCTCGTGTCCTGGCAGAGTCAGATTTTCTGACTGAGACCCACTGCCTATCTGCCATTCTCTGTCTCTCTCCTCTGGGCCCTTGGAGGCTGTGATGACCATTCTTGCCTTCTGCGTTCAGTGAGCCCACAAAGATCCCAGCTAGTCCCATGAGGTTCTAGTCATCACTTTTCCAGCTGCCCATAGTGGCTTAGACCAGGTGCAGGGGACCTGTAGGAGGTGGGTATAGCTGGGAGCCATGAAATTGAGTCCTCAGTGGTGGAGTCAGCCCCTGGCATAGGGCTTTGATGCACCCCAAGAGCCATGTCCAGGCAGGCCATGCTCTATGCCACTGCCCAGCTCCTCTTGCTCTGACCTGCTCCAGTCAGGGAACAAAGGAATGGTGATGACCTGGATTCATCTGTGCCCTAAGTCCTCTTGTTCTGCAACCAGCTCTACTGTAATCACATAATCTATCTGGCTCAGTAGGTTCTAACTACACTGTTCTTTCCCAAGGGTTCCTAGAGTCAAAAGTTGGCCTCAGAGAGATTATGAACTGAGGACCCAGATCCAGGATGTGGGAGGGTGGGTGAAGACAAGGACACCATGGGGACCTTCTAAGGGGAAGGTTGTGCATGGTTTCCTTGGGTTTCTTTCTAGTTAACCTTAGAGAGCTCCTGTTTTTTCAGGGTTTTTGATACACCTGTGCAAGGTAACTTTATCCTATTCCTTACTGTCATTTGACTTTATTTCCAATTCATTTTTTAAAAATATTTTTTTAGTTGTAGTTGGAAATAATGCCTTTATTTATTTTTATGAGGATTGAATCCAGTGCCTTGCATGTGCTAGATGAGCACTCTACTGCTAAGCCACAACCCCAGCCCCTATTTCCAATCCATTTTTACAGTTTGAGAAACCCAGTGCCTTCAAAGATGCACACTCAATGACTTACCATCATCATTTTCCCCTCTACAGAATGCCTATGTATTTCAGCTATTGTTTTCCTTATTATTTACTCAACATACTCCCCAGAATCTGCCCTTGACTTCTGGGCCATGGGCCATGAGGACCTGAGTGTGTGACCATGAGGCATGAGTGTCCAGCAGACCCAGAACCACCACTGAGAGCCTCAGGCCCTAGAAGCAGAGCCCTCTGCAAGAGGATTTTCCCTGGAGTGTGCTTCTTGGTACCTCAAATTGATCAGCAGAATAAGCCTGAAGTTAAATGATTGTCACCAGTAACTTGTGCTCCATTGAGCTTTTTTCCTATTTCTTTCCATTTAAAGAAATATTTTAAGGAAAACACTTCAGAGTCAGCTGCAGCAGCTGCTGGCTTTTCCTAGAAAAAGCATCATTTCACAGGCAGATCATGGGCTATGGAGATTAGCTGTGATTCATGACCAGGGAGATGTTTTAAAATGTCAGCCAATCTGCTCTACTGGAACTGTGCACACCTATCACAAGATGGGGAGTTCATTTTGCAGGTGATTCTTTTGGATTTTAGCAACCCAAACTGTGAGAATAGTTTAACATGCATAAGAACCGTAGTGTCTGTTTAATTTAATATCAGAAACAAATACTGTACCAATTCCTTTTAATTTCCTCACTGTCATTGCCATCATGAAATAAAGTAATTTTCATGGAATCATGAATAAGGTTCATGAAATTGTATAATTAGTCAAGAACTAATTTGAATGACAAAAATGTTGAACTAATTGAAGACTTAACTAGAAGCTCTTAAAATATTTTATAAAACACAAGGCTTTCTATTATAGTCAGCTTTTTCACTGCTGTTCCTAAAGGACCTAACCAGAACAATTGTAAAGGAGAAAAAGTTTATTTGAAGAATAACAGTTTCAGAGGTCTTAGTCCATTAGGAGGCTGGCTCCATTCCTCAGGGTTCAAGATAGGACAGAAAATCATGAATGAAGAGTGTGGCAGAGGGAAGCAGATCACATGGTGACCCCAAAGCAGAGAGAGTGTTCACTCTCTAGGTACAAAATATATACCCCATAGCTATGCCCCCAATAAACTACTACCTCCAGCCACATCCTACCACTTCAGTTGCCACTGTTAATCCCTATCAGAGGATTAATTCACTGATTGGGTTAAGAATTGTACAACCCAATCATTTTTCCTCTGAACCTTCTTGCATTGTCTCACACATGAGCTTTTGGGGGACACCTCACATCCAAACCATAACATTTTCCTATTGACATCTCTTGTCCCACCGCCGTCTTCAGTCCCATCACCATTTCCTGTCTTATCACCTTCTTCTCTTCCATTGCTATCTTCTGTCCCATTGCCTTCTACTGTTCCAGCAGTCTCAGGCCATGTTCTCTCAAGCCTGTCCCTATCTTATCCCTCTCCTGGTGACAGATGCCTCTTCAACTCTTTACACAAAGAATCCCACAGAAATCATGTTCCCACCCACCAGAGGACTCATTCTGTGAAAACCAACCATTCTTACAGGTAGAGGCTGAAGGAACCTTTTTCATCAACTCTCATGAGCAGATACTGCAGGAGATACTGGTCAGCAAGAGAGCAGAACTGAAAATTTGTAACTTGTGAATAAAAAAGGAATCAGATGATTCCCTTCATTCTCTAGGAATTTACTGTGCTCCAGTAAAGTCACTGGGCAATGATCAGGACACTACCAACCACAACCCTTCTCAAACACAAAAGGCAAGCCAGAGCAGCTTTCTATTCCTCAGCAGCTTTTTTACCTCAAGGTCTTGGGAGAACTCTTATAGCAGAAATGCAACCAGGTTTTGTGGGGCTTTCTGAACAGCAAGTCTCTGGTGTCTACTACATCGACCTCTACTGGGCATTCCTCCATGTTATTCAATGGACTCTCTAATTCCATACCAGTACAAGTTCAGAATAAAGAATCTGCATGATATTTTTCTCCCAGCCCACTCTCCATCCCGTTGTCAGACTTCAAACTTTCACTCCAACAGTATGGTGGTCTCAGTCCCCACCACTGGCTCATATTAAGAACCAGGGCTAACTAACATTGTCTCTCCAAATCCTGTTAGTCATTCACCTCTGAATAGTGCCTGTTGCATTTTGTGCCCTACAACCCAAGATAAGGATGCAATGTTCTGTTGTGACTCCTTTTTAATACTTAGAACATCACCGTTTGGAGAAACAACTAAAAAGTATGGGGGCTTCACCCTATGTGGTCAAAACATCTCAGGAAATCTTTAGATATCTCAGAGCCAGCACATGGCCTCCTGAAAACAAAAGTTCACTGCTAGATTGCCAAAGTATTTTATCAGCAATGAGCACCAGAAGATACTGGAGTAAAAGGTAAGAAGATACTTTGAAAAAAGGTTCACTCAACACTGGTGTGGAGTATTTCACAAGATCCAGTTATCTCTAGACCCAACTGAGCCCAAAATTGCCAAGCACAAATATAGCCCCATGATTCTAGGTAATAGCAGACAGAAGGGCAAGGAACAAGAAATAGTACAGGTCGGGAAGTACTCAAGCAATGATCTGGTGCATAGTCTGAGGATGATCTTAAAAAAGCTTCCCAATGAAGGTTCTAGAAATCATCTCTGAGACAAAGTCAGGAAGGGACTTGATAAGATTATCAAGAAGTATCTCAGAAAATGATTCACCAAGAGACCTAGACAAGAAGTATACAGATAGCTTGCAAGTACATGCAAGAAGGAAGCTGGAGCAGATCAAAGAGGGCATGATTCCTATGAGTGGTTATCATTCCATGCTTGCCATGTATCATGTCTCTGCCCTGCCTGACATGGAAACTAGGGATGGGCCATCCTTGAAAGATTGGGAAACCTGCAGGAACACCTCCCAGGAGCTCTCTCTCCCAGATATTGGCACTCAGCAGGTGCTATTAGCACACATTAAAAGCCTCCATGTAAGGCACAGGTGGGGTCTACCCCTCAAGGTAGGATGGAGATTCCTCAGAAAACTTGGGATGGATCCACCATTTGACCCAGCTATCCCAGTCCTTGGATCAAAGAACTTAACTCAGCACATTACAGTGATACAGCCACATCAATGTTTATAGCAGCTCAAATCACAATAGCTAAACCATGGAACCAACTAGATGCCCTTCAACAGATGAATAGGTAAAAAAAATGCTTCAAAGAAGAACAAAGTATAGTGTTTGCCAATAAATAGATGGAAATGGAGATATCATGCTAAGCAAAATAAGCCAATCTCCAAAAAACCAAATACCAAATGTTTTCTCTCTATGCGGATGCTAATTCACAATGCAGAAGTGGTTATGGAAGAAAAGAGTTACTTTAGATTAGGTAGAAGGGAGTGAAGGGAGGTGAGGAGGTACATGGGTAGGAAGGCTAGTAGAATGAGTCAGACATTATTACCCTATGTACATATAGAACTATATGACCTGTGGGATTCTACATCATGTATAACCAAAGGAATGAGAAATTATACTCCATCTCTATATGATGTTTCAAAGTGCATTCTACTGTCATGTATAACTAATTGGAACAAATTTAAAAAAATAAAATCAAATAAAGTCAACAAGAAAACACCTTGGATGAATAAGTAATTATACCCAAATTGCAAGATAGAAGATTAATATAGAAAAAACCTATCTCTTCCTCACCTATGTAGAATATGAATTTTTTTAAATCATATTTTCATTAGCCCCCAAGTTAATTATTCAGAAAGAAAACTAACAAAATATTTATAGGATGTATATGAGGAAAACGTAAAACTGTGATGGAATAAATAAAAAAATATCTAAATTAATGAGAAGGTATTTGATAACATGTACAGGAAAACTAAATATTATTAAAATTTTGTCAGTTCCTCCCAACTTGCTCTATATGTTGAATGTGATTCAAACTTCTGATGAGTCAATTTGTTGAGATTGAAAAACTGAGTTTAATGTTTATAATAAAAGGCAAAATCCCAGAATAGTTAAAACAATACTGGTGATGAGCAGAGCTGGAGGGCTGACAGTACCTGACTTGAAGACCTACTGTGGAGCAACAGCTACCAGTAGAGTAGGATACTGGAGAAAGAATAGACAATTAGGTCAGTGGAAGATAAAGAAGAGCCCAGAAACAGACCTGCATCAGTACAGTCAACTGCTGTACAGTAAAGGAGCAGAGGCAACACAGCAACACAGAGCAGAGATCTTTCCAGCAAGTGGTGCTGCATTACCTGGATGTCCCCATCAGCAAGGCCACTGACACATATGGAAGGAGACTCAAAAAAGGGGGAAGAAAACATACTTGTAGAAATAAGGGCTAGAGGTCTGGGGTTGTGGCTCAGTATTAAAGCGCTTCCTACCACATAGGAAGCACTAGGTTTGAGCCTCAGCACCACATAAAAATAAATAAATAAATAAAATAAAGGTTTTTAAAAAAGAAATAAGGGCTAGAAACTTACAAAAATTATATAAAACATAGACCACTAGATTCAATGCTTCCATTTTGTAAAATAAAAACAAACATATCCATTCCTGGACACATCATGGACAAACTGTGAAAAGGCAAAGAGAGAATCTTAGATGCAACAGATAAAAACTTCTCATGCACAAGACGACCACAGGGAGATTATTAGTTTTCTTCCAACCAGAAACATTGGAAGGAAGCTGTGGGGTAGCATATTCCAAGAGTGTAAGGGAAGATCACCTGAAGAGTCTATGTCCAGAAAATCTGTCCTTTAATAATAAAGAAAAATAAAGATACTGCCAGATAAAGACAGCCTGAGAAAATTTGCTGCCAGCAAAGTAAACCGTCTAGATGAAGATAGTAAAATAAAATTGAGAAAAATTTAGTTAAAATTGACATAAATAAATAAGCATGAAAGAAATTTGATTTTTATGATGAGTTAATGCAACACAGGAAGAATTGAAATTTCAGAAATCATAAAAGAAATAATTCCTGAGAAATGAAAATCCCATAGATAAGAATTTTCAAAAAAACTTATGAAATTGATGGAGCCCAAGCAGAGATCTACAAGGAAATAAATAATGTCTGGATTCCAGGGGGAAAGAATATTGAATAAACTAAGGCCTCCTCTGACAGGGTGAGCAAGTGAGGTTGGAAGGAAGAATCTAGAAGGCCCAGGAGGGTGGAGGACATGCTTGCTGGAGGGTGAGGCAAGGATGTGGTGCAGCCTCCTCTTCTTGCCCCTCCTCTGCTGTCAGGATCCCTTTATGATGGGAGGGCACAGCCCTGTGACACAGGCCTGGGCCCTACTCCCCATTTTTCAAGAGAATTATCAGGACTCATTTGTCTGAACAAGACAGTGCATTTTAGATGATGGAGAATCCTCTCTTTCCTCTGAATAGCATTAGTGCCGACTGGCTGAACCCCAGCTTCACCACCTGGACAATGGATATGATCTGTGCCTGTGTGTGTGGACTAGGGCTCTTTCTTCTTTTATTGTCTTACCTTCAGGGTAATCCATCCTTCCCACCACCAAGGAAAACTCAAGAAGAGAAGAAACCTCAGGCCACACCCAACAAGAACAAAAACAGATATTCTCTTTTGTCTAGTAACAGTGATCTACTTTATGCTTTGAATATAGCCCCTGCTTCTCTACCACTGCAATTTATTTTTTAAAATGGACATGTTTCTCTTCCCATTTCCCTGCTCCTCCCTAATCTGTGGGGAAACAGAATTACCTTTCTTCCTGATTTTAGGCAGATTTATCTGTCCCGAGTACACCCTCCATAGGAACAAAGTAGTACAGATTTTGAGGATGGTAGTAGAAGATCTCAGAAATTACTATCTCCCAAATTAACAAGTGAATTACAACTCTAGTAGAGAACACATATGGAGTGTAAACTTTGAATCACCTCTTTAAAAGCCTCCTGTTCCTGATGATGGACAGAATCACAGCCTCTGGAAAAGGAGTTCCCTGTGTTTCTCCTTTGCTAGAAAAGCAATAAGCCTTCTTTTTCTCAAAAACTGTCCTCATTACTGGATTGGCATTGGGGACAAGGACTTAGCTTTCAGAAGTCCTTGTCCCCAATGCCAATCCAGACTATTCTTTCCACTTTTCCAAAATAAGTAGAAAAAAAGAGAAATCTCAGGACAGAAGAGAACATCATTCTGGCACAGATGGGCCAGGGCAGGGAGACAGTATAAACTAGGACTTCTATGATCTGAATCTCTAAGATCATCCATGTGGTGAGCTGCAGGTTCCAGAGCAAAACACAACTGTGACTCTGTGGCTGAGTTATGGGCTCCTGAGGGAGTTGGGAACATCTGGAGAAGGACAGGCCTTTAACACTGAGCTATCAGTCACCTTCTCCTGGTGGGTGACTGGAACAAGCATTTTCTCTGTGTTGGACTGAGAATGTGAGGGCTGTTCTGAGCCCTTAAGGCCTCAGTTACAGGCTGGAGAAACCTCTGGCCTCAGGGAGCAGAACCCTGCCTGGCAACTGAGAAGAGCCTGTGGAAATGCATCTGTCCCTGAGCAGAGGACCAGTGACTGAGGACGTGCATGGTGTAGTTTATGTAGAAAACACCTTTTGGTGTTTTCTAAGGAAGAAAAATTAAGTATTTTGCCACTTTAGAAATGTTCTCTGAATAAAAGTCTCTCCACTAGCTAACTGTAGAAAGTTAAGCTGTTCAGAAACATGGAATGTCTGTAGTTGGTCTAAAAGTGCAGAGGGAGAACTGGGCCCCAGTCTCTTTTTATTTTTTTTGTCTGTAAGCATTTGAAGGTGAAGAAGGTGCTGTACAAGGGTAGGAAGAAGAGAGGCACTCTGAAAGGTAAGGCCTTGCCCTTACACCCCAGTGGTGACTTGCAGTCTGCTGTCCCCAAAAGACGACAGCCATGTTCCAGAGAAGGTCAACTGCAGAGACCTGAGAGGGAGATGCTAGGAAGGAAACCATCACACCAGAGACACTTCTCAGGTTCTGTGCTCAGAATGAAGCTGTGGTGGGCCAGGAGTGGGCGATGTCCAGTAGAATGGTGTGGGCAATACTGGACCCATGATATCTGTGATACTGTCTGTGATGAGAATCAATCAGTTCTCAGTTCCCTTTTCTGAGATGTGAAGATTGCACACCTGAGAAATGCCAAGACAAGCATAGAAAGCAAGTTTATTTAAAGAATAGAATACAGTCTTCACTGCAGAAAATGGGTCCCAGAGATGGGTATCCAAAGAAGTGGGGTGTCCTGTCCCTTTTATAAATTCTAGAACTCCTTTGTTCTCATTCTATCCTTATCTTGGCCTTCTCCTCTCTACATCTTGTGTATATGACCAAATTGTGGGGGAAATGTGGAGTGCTCCAAGCAGGGAAGTTGCAGCACAGGAAGCAATAATTAACAACTCCTACAACTCCCTGCAGGGAGGAACAATTCCTGGGGCAGGTTACCTTTGCAACATGTTGCAGGAGGAGAGGGAAGGGCTTTGGAGATGTCAGCATTTGATTTTCTTTCCTTTACAACTAGCCCATATCTTTCTGATCCTACATTGACCGCTTTTTGTCATAGTTGTGTGTTCTGCCTCCCCACACCTTCAACTGGATATGCAGGTGGAACTTCCTTGTCAGTGTGGACAAGCCCTCACTTCCTTAAGTTACATTCCTCTTTGAGATGACCCAATCGTTCCCCCCGAAGGGTGGTTATGAGTATAATGGGGACTAGTGCAGATGGAAGTAAATGACAAAATGCTGCTCCTCCACATGGATTGCTATCCCTGTAACCTGTCATGTGGCTTTGAATACTTGTGCTTGCCTCCAGAGTCTACTGTCCCAGTCTCCCTCATGTGGACATTCCTCTCATGGTGAGGAGAGGCACTCACTTCCCTTTTCCACAATAACCCAGTCTCAATTTTCAGGTTATAGTGATTGCTGGAAGAAAGTGGAAGAGACTGAAGACCTGGTTTAACTTTTACAAAGGTGAGTAACTTTACACTTCTTCCTGTCCTTCTTACCCCTGTCTATGATATGACTCCAGAAAACAAAGGTCTTATGGGGCAGGAGGGGAGCTCTGAATTTGGGTAGGATGGAACTAAAGCTGTGAGGTTGGGAGAGTAAGTGCTTTATAAACTGGGGGTATGGGGCACAAGGGGCAATGGACCACAGATACCTTACCTCCTGGCCCCATCTGCTCCTGGCTGCAGCCTGTGACTCCTGTCTCTTGCAGCCACCTAGGGAAGCTCCATGATGACAGCAGCTCTTACCAGTTCTTAAAAAGAGAAGTCCCAGATGAGATGTGCTAACCAGAGTCAGTTAAAGTCAGAGACAGCTAGACTCCACCAATCACGTATATTACCTATGGAGGATGCTCCAGCCACTGTCTTCTTCCCTTTGGCTTCCTCGACTTCTTTTAGAAAGCACCCTCTTCTTTTGACCTCTACTTAACTCCCCAGACCTAATGACTTTCTGAGTTTCTGTTGGGTCACCTCATCCCTGAGTGCTCTCAGTCACCAGAGTCTTTGATTCTTTTTGAATAATATTCAGAATTTCCTCTCTCCCATCTCATCCTCCTGATCCAGTGGCCTGCCCTCCATCTCTGCCAGGACCTGGCTTGACCCCTCCTCCATGTGACTTAATGACACTCACACTGTGAACCAACCCACAGAGCTCCTCTCCACCCAACAACTGTTGGTTGCCTTCTCCCATACCTATCCCATCTCCTGTCTCACTGCCTTCTCCAGACCTATCACCACCACCTGGCCCACTGGAACCCAAATAAAGTTGTTATGGTCATTAATCAAAATAATATTAAATTTCCATAGCTTACTGAGTTTTGGTGGTGACTATGAGTGTGAGCAAAGGGAACATTCTGATGTCTTTCTCTTGTTAACCTTACTAAAATTCATGAATAAAATAATAATGGGAAAATGCAATCATTCTAAAAATATCTTGTCCTACTTCATTCCATTTTACTAAATATTTCACCAAATATTCCCTGAAATAATATTAGTAACTCATTATTAAACTTTTATATGCATATGAAGATGATTTTCTTAGAATTTTCTTCCAATAATGCATTGTGTGCTTATGTTCTCCAGCCAAAAATTCTCAGAATTATGCATATGTAAGGCATATTTTCTTGTTAAAAAGATAATCTGTCCTGCACTCTTCCTCCTCTTTTAGTAGTGCCATAGATTTCAGGTTTATTGAAAAATATTTCTTTTTCCTTTACAAGAAAGGATAGTTGAACCCCACAGCCTAGTGAAACAGCAGTTTCTCCCTTCTGGCTTTTGTCATCAGATGCACCTAAGGATAGCAGTAGTACTGGCACCTCCTTGGGTATGTATGACACACTCCAACATTACCCAAGGGCAAGAGTGAGTCCTTGCACAGTGCCCCTTTGCATGAGGGCCTTTATGTTAAGGTGTTAACAACAAGATGATCAAAGTGCTCTTGAAATGTCTACTTCTCTTTGTTCATTAATACTGTTCACAAGGACAACTAGAGATTTCTTATGCTTTGCTAACTAGAAAACCAGGCATCTCTCCACTTTAGAGTCTGTGTGCTCCCAATAACTAGAAGCCTTGTCCTTTCCACAGGGAACTCTGGATTACCCCATGGAAGGTGGAGAACAACTAACAACTACCTGTTCCAGGAGGTGCTCCCTGGGTGAGCAAAGGTGCTTAACAACTTTCTGCATGTCAAGTCAGTAGGGAATCACTAGTCCTTGACAAGAGCCTCATGAGTGTATTTGTATGGTCAGGAGTCCTGGCCACACTCCCAGAGGGTCCCATAAACCCATAGTGAGTGTGGAGAAGAGGCCATGCTGGCAGGTTTGAGCACCCTCCATTCCCCTCCCCCTAAAACTATTGTGTGATTCAGGGCAAGCCTCTTACTTCCACACGTGAATGCCAAGGATGTGGCAATTTACTTAATTTATGCAAAATGATGGGAATTGTGTCTGATTGTTGATACTTGTGGGCTTTCATTTATCACCTCAGCCCCAGGCCTCACTATCAGTGAATCAGTTACAGATATGCCAGTAAGGCCTCCTATCCAAGGTGTATTCCAGTGTACTCTGTGAGAGGGCACCTCAAGAAGGTCGGAATTTAGTCTCAGTCACTGCCTCAAGCATCCAATTCAGGATGCTCCCCACCAAAGTGCCACAGTCACAGTACAGAATGAGTGTTCCCAGTGTGTAGCTCTTCAGATGCTCTGGGAGGCTTCAGGCCCTGTCCCTTCAAGTCTCCCATGGGCTTGGGGCTCAGGTAAATAGTTGTTATACAGTACTGATTAGGGAAAAATAACAAGGGGAAAAGTCATCATGTGTACAATACAAATTATTCTTAATATTTGATTTGAGGTTAGTTGAATCCATTGATGAGGATGGCAGATAAAGGTTAACAATATATAGTATGTAAACCAAAGCACATTATACAAAAGGGACTGCTAAGTATTTAACCAAATAAAAGTTTCTGTTCCTAATGGCTCTGTTATGACCCTCAGAGCAATTTTATTGCTACTGGCAGGATAATAAATGCATTTCCAAGGTCCTCTTGGCAATGCTTCATTTCTTGCAGTTGTGATTAGTTTAACATTGGTTTCACTATACAATTGGTAGATGAAGTCCTCTTGAAAGAAGCACAACCCTATCAGGGCTCTGCTTGTTCCCATTACAGTCTGTAGTTTCTTGGCAGGATCCTTCTTAAGCTGCAAGGCCTTTCTAAGTAGACAATGTCACTGGCAAGTCCTGTAAAGAGGCATCCACGGTTGGGGCCAAAACTCTCTACTTAGAGGGAATAATTGACAGAGAACCCCTTCAGATCTTCCGTATGCAGGATGCTCCTCTTCACTGTGAAACCTAGGATCCAACAGGGACCTGGACTGTCAAGAGCCAGGGAGGTACCCACCACCTGCTCACTAACAATGAATTAGACAAGGATGCCTCTTCTCCTTGATATGCACACACAGGTTCCAACACTTTCTTGCCCACCCCAGGTGCCTATACTAAAGGACTCCTGGAGCAGCCCAGGGGCTCAGAAGATGATGTTTTACAGGAAATATCTTAAACTTTATACATTTATGGGTTCTCTAAATTAAAAAAAAACACTTGATATTCCCAAATCAAGGTATGATGTATTTTCTTTCTTTTGCCTTGTCCAAGGAAAGAAGTAAAAATACTTAAAATAAAAAATAAGTTAAAAACCTTCAAACTGATTTTATGACTTTGCTTTCTTAAAAGTAAGTAAAATTTCATAGAAAATTTAAGAAGGATATAATCTCAGAATTGAGGACAGTACTTTTAATTGGACACATTTTACTTAAGACAAATCTATCACAACATTCTTTCTGTCCTCATTCCCCACACACCTGGACCCACATTGACCTTGGCTTCTTTCTAGGCCAACTGGTAGAAAAAATGCAAAATAAACCAATTTTATTCACAGTGTTGACAAGACACACTGAAGCTTTATCATATCCTTTTGGTATGACTGACATTAGCTGGCATGGTCTAATGTAAAGAGATAGAAAGCAATGTGTGTTTAAGCTTCTACTCATGTCTCCAAACTGGTTACATATTTAAAATATTGATTACCTTCAAAATGTCACTATAAACATGAGAATGCCCTCATGGAATAATTAAATCAGTATTTTACCTTCAAGGAGTGACATCACACTAGTTTTGTTTTCTAGGTTATGTCACTTGGATTTATAATATTCTACACATCCACTTTGAATGTTGGATTTATAGTCTATGTATGACAGGTACACAACACCATTCATATTTATCAAGCAATCAACCACTTGACAAGTCTCAAAGAATCTGAGTGTGCTTGGACTGTTTACTAACTGACTCATGCAAGATGTCACTTATTGTCACTTGTTGGGGAAACAAAGGCAGAACTTCTCCAGCCATGTGATTCCACCATCATCTACAGGCCCCATTAGCACCCCTGCTAAAAACACTGTGGTGGCCCTGAGGTCCATGAGGAGCTCACCAGTGACAACCAAATTCTCCATACCTGCCTATTATGGTAGAGTTATGTGCTCCCAAGTTCATATGGTCTCAATTGCCAGTACTATGCAATGTGACATTATTTGGCAATAGGACATTTTAAAAAAAGAATATCCTTATGATTTTCTATAATCCATTCTGAGTGGCCATCATTAAGAAGAAGAAAGTAGCCTGGGTAAAGGAGTGGAGTGCCAAGCAAGACTACTATAACCAGCAGAATTAGTTTTCAAGAAAAGAAGAAGAGATAAAGACCTCAGATAAGAATAAATTAAGGGAAGGCATGACCACTAGACCAGTATCACTGATGATACTTGTTATGGTTTGGATCCAGAATGTCCCCCAAAGACTCATACTCTGATGGCTTGAGCCCCAATGCAGTATTATTCAGAGGAGGGGCTTTTAGAAAATGATTGAATCATGAGGACTTTGACCTCATTACTGGATTAATTCCCTGATAGCTTTATAATATGAATGGATTACAAGGATGTGTTAAAAACTGTAGATAGTGGGTTCTAGTTAAAGGGGGCAGGCCCTTGGGGACTATAATGTTGTTACCAGTCCCTTACTGTTCCTCTCTCTGATTCTCAGATGCCAGGAGGTGAGTAACATTCCTCTGCCAAGAGAACATGATGCCCTGCCTCATTATAGGCACAAAGGAATGGAGCTGGCCATCACAGAAAAACAACTTTTGTAACCATGAGGCAAAATAAGAGTTTTTCTCAGGTATTTTATCACAGTAATGAAAATGTAAGATAATACAAAGGAAATACTATACCCAGAAAAGGAAAAGCAAATCATCAGCAAATGTGAAAAAGTAAATCCCACTAGAGGAGGAGACATGCAAATGTGAAAATAGTAAAGAATCATAACATTATCAATACAGCAACTATCAAAATTCTAAGGTGAATAAGACAGGAAGTAAAAACATAGAATATTCAAAACCACCAGAAGAAAAAAAGCAAGATGACAGGAAGGAATAAGTACATATCTTTTAATAATCACACTGAATGCAAATGTTTTTAATTTTCCATATAAAAGATGCAGATTGGCTGAATGGATTAAAAATAAAACCTAATGATATGCTGCCTACAAGAAACTTAACTCATGTGCAGAGATATACACACAATGATACTGAAAGAATGGAAAATGCACCAAGCAAAGGGAATACAAAAGCAAAAAGAAATAGTTATATATTTAGAAGTGATAAAACAGAATTTAAAGACAAAATCAGAAGGAAAAGAAAGTCAATATGCATTGACAAGGGAATAATTCATCACAAAGATAAATTTCTTATAAATACATAAGCAATAAATTTTGGTACACCCAATTTTATAAAACAATCATTATTAGAGATAAATGGAAAGATAGGCCACAATAAATACATCTTCCAGACCAAAAACAAAAATAAACAGAGAAACACCAGATTTACATTATACTATTGATCGAAAGAATTTAACAAACATCTAAACAATATTCCATCCAACAGTTGCAAAATACACCTTATTTTCTTCAGCACACAAAAAAAAGTTGTCCCAAATATTAGACATTGGAGCAAACCCTTCCAATTTTTTAAAAAAATATTTATTTTTTAGTTGGACCTAATATCATCTTTATTTTATTTATTCATTTTCATGTGGTGCTGAGGATCAAACCCAGGGCCTCGCACGTTCTAGGCAAGCACTCTACCGCTAAGCCACAACTCTAGACCCCAATTGTTTTTTAAATAAAATAATTTCTTGAATTTTATCTGATCACCATGAAAAGAGACTAGAAATAACAGCAGAATTACAAATCACATGGAGACTAAGCAACATACTACTAAAAGAATAGTAGGGGGCTAGGGATATTGTGCAGTTGGTAGATTATCTTTGTTCCATGCACAAGGCTCTAGGTTCAATCCCCAGCACCAGAAAAATAAAACAAACAAAACAAACAAAATGAAATATAGAGTGGAATTTTACAATTCCTTGAATCAAATGAAACAGAACCACAAAATACCAGAACAGGGAAAGCAGTTCTAAGAGGCAAGTTTACAGCAATGAATGTGTATACCAAAAAAAAAAAAAAAAAAAAAAAACAACAAGAACTCAAATCAGTATCACAATTCATTATAGTATTACAAAATGTCACACAAAAAAATTCCAAATTCCATGGAAGGAAAAAAAACAGTAAAGATCAGAGAAGAAATAAATGAATTAGATATTAGATTAATATAAAATAAATGAATTTTATACTAGATATAAAATAATAATACAAAGCATAAATGAAACAAACAGTTGGTTCTTTGAAGCAATAATATTGACAAATGCTTAAACTGACAAAAAGAAAAAGAGGGAAGCCGCCCCCCCCAAAAAAATATGAAATTAGACTTAAAAAGGAGTCTGAACAAATGATAAAGTGAAATTAGAAGGATCATTAGGAAAAAATTCGAAAAAGTTATCCTTAATAAATTAGAAAACTTAGAAGAAATGGAAAAATTTCTGGACACATATGACTCATCAAAATTGAACCAAGTGAATATAAAATACCTAAATAGATCAATTGCAAGTATTAAGATTAAAGCAATAATAAAAAGTTTTCTGATTAAAAAAATCCTAAGACCAGATAGAATCATTCCTGAATTTTACCAAATTTTTAAAAACTAACACCAATACTGCACAAACGAATTCATAAAATAGGGAAAGAAAGCTTTCAAATTCATTCTATAAAGTCAGTATTAACCTGTTAACAAAACCTGTAAGATAAGAGACTGCAATAGACCAAAATCTCTGATAAACATTGATATAAAAGTCTTCAGTAAAGTAATTTCCAATTTAATTTAATAGGACATTAAGAAGATAATATTCCATGATCAAGTTTGTTTCATTACAAGGATGCAATTCAACAAACACAAATCAATAAATGTAATAAAGCACATAAATAAATTCAAGGATAAAAATCTTAAAATTATCTCAACTGATACAAAAAATCCTTTGATAAAATTCAGCATCTGTTTGATGAAAACCCTGAAAAAATTACATATAGTAGTGTCATGACTCAACACAGTGAAGGCTACACATTATATAAACTGAGAAAAGCTGAAAACACTTCCTATAAGATCAGGAACAAAACAACGATGCCCACTCTCACCATCCTTATTCCTTATTCAAAATAGCACCAGAATTTTTAGCCAGATAAATTAGTCAAGAGAAAGTGAATGGTTTATCAACATTAAAGTAGGAAGTCAAATTATTGTGCTTTGCTGCTGATATGATTATATACCTAGAACACTGGGGAAAAAATTCATCAAAAGACTTTTAAAACTGATAAATTCAGCATAAAACTCAAATTTCTTTTATGCTCAATACGAGCATGCAAAAACAGTCACATTTTTATGCACCAATAATGAGTTCTCTGAGAAAGAACTTAGGAAAGTAATCTTATTCACAACAAAGAAGATAAGTAGAAGGAGGAGGGGAAAAGGAAGGAAAAGGAAAATATGGAGAAAGAAAAGAAGAAATACCTCAGAATAAACCTATCAGTATGTGAAAGGTTGCTACAGTGCAAATTACAAAATACTGAAGAAAGATATTGGAGAACACACTAGAAGTTGGAAACACCTACTATGTTCATGAATCAGGAGTATCAGAATTCATAAAATGGTCATCCTACCCAAAGCAATCTACAATCCACAGCAATCTCCAGCAAAATATCAATGACATCCTTTGTAGAACTAGAAAAACCAATTCTAAAATTCATACATAAGCAAAAAAGATCCAGAATAGCTAAAGAAATTTTGAGCAAAAAGAGTAATGCTAAAAGCACCACAATACCTGATTTCAAATTATACTTGATAGTTATATTTACAGAAACAGTATAGTATTGGCATAAAAAGAGGCAGGTAGAGCAATGTAACAGGAAAGAGAACCCAGATATAAATACACACTGCAACCAGTTATCAACAAAGGTGCCCAAATACTGGAGAAAGAACAGCTTCTTCAACAAATGGTGCTTGGAAAACTGGACATTCAAATGTAGAAAATGGAAACTAGATCCCCATATCTCACTCTGTACAAAAATCTAGTCAGGATTAAAGTCCTTAATGTAAGATGGGATCCTTTGAAACTACTAGAGAGAATATAGGGGAAACAATTCACTGTGGCATAAGCCCCCAGTTTGTGGTATTTTACCATGGCCACCCAAGGAAACTAGTACACTGCTCTTATTGAAAATGAGTCATAGCTAACATGCAAAGTAACACTCATTTGCCACTTTAGCTTGTTAGTTCTGAAATACTTTTTCTGTCATTTTATTCTAATTGAGGGAGGAAGACTTCTCTCCAGGACAGAAGTGTTTAATTAATAGTTAAGTTATTGGTGAAAGCTTAGTCTTCAGCTGTCATTGGCACAATGAAGGACCATGTGTTATAACAAGCCTAGGCAGAAGACTAGATTTAGATGTTAAAAACAATCTTTAAATAGAGATCATGGTTTGGAGGAAGAGAGTGTATTCTGACCCATTGCATATTGTCTGCACCACCAGTTATCTCCAGCAGGTGTCATTGCACACACTGTGTAATCTCTGGCATAATAGAGTGGCCAGAGAAGACTCTCCAGGTGCTAGCAGCTGGATGCCAGGAATAGACTCAAGAAAGTTGGAAAAATCATTTAACTTGCTTTGTCAGATTCAGCCATCACAAATGAAGAAAAACATTTGTGATGAAGAATGGGCTCAGCACATTCTTACTGACTAATTAGTAGACAAGAGCTGGGAATTAGCAGGGACTGGGAATTAGAAACCTGCATAAAGTTTGAAAAGATTCTCTGTTTTAGGAAAATGCCAAGGGCTACCTGGATTACCAAGTTTATATTCTTTTTATTATTATTATTACTATTTTTTCATTTATAAACATACAGATACAAGTTGATTAAGACTTTATATTCAAATTCTGTAAGGCTTCATATAAAATGGTTTGATACTAGGAAAACATGTAATCTGATACCATGCAGTGTGTTGACAAAGTGTAACATAAAAATGCAAATGTCATTAAAAAGGATAGCAGAGAGAAAATAGAACATTAATGTAAGGCCATCACACTATAATGCCACCATGTTGACAGTGTGCAGAATATAGCTGAGACTGTTTGGAAAGAGCCATTCAATGAGATGATCTTTTTTAGAAAGCCCTTATATGCGGAAATGTTCCATTGTAAACAATGCCTTAGAGACCATTAGTCATGTAACTTTGGTCATAATTAAAACTACATTCACTTTAAGTCTCTTTACCTGTGCACAGCATCCAGAATATGAAGAAAAGTAAAATTCATCATGGGGGTAGAAAAACAAACAGCAATAATGAAATAATGAGCACAACATACACTAGTATGGCAGTATGTAAAAATGTGGATGTGTAACTGGTGTGATTCTGCAATCTGTATACAGGGTAAAAAAGGGAGTTGATAATCCACTTGAATCAAATGTATGAAATATGATATGTCAATGTTTTGAACAACTAATAATAATAAAGAAAGAAAGATAGAACACAGAAAGATATGTAAGAAAATAAAAATCAGAAATTATTCCACTTCCTGCCTCTTCAAATTGAAAAGAACTTAAAGAGATTTCACTAGGACATGAGAAATGGATTGTCAGATTGGTAAAACCTATTTTACTATTATCAATACATTTGGAGATTTGATATCTAAGAGAGATAAACTGATACTTGAATTTTTCTTGCAGCCATTTATTTATTTGGATTTGTTTAGGGCTGCAGCAGATAATTGTCCAATCTTCTTTCTTAGTTGATGCTTATGTTCAATCCCAGAAAACTTCCTTCAAAGTGCAGTTCTATGGACAAACTTGATCCACACCAACTTGCCTGACTCTAGTGGCCTCAGTTATATCTCCATTCACTTGTCACAGGGTTTCTACATGTATGGTATATTATGAGATTAGTGGCTTTTTTAGTCACATTCTATTTGATCATAATGATATTTGTCCTTTTTTTTGGACAGTATGGAACATAGATTTTGTTTTCACAGGTGTGATGCATAAAGTGAGAATAAATCCATGTTAGTGTCATATTCTATTCTTTTGAGAAGTGGGCAGTGGAACTATAAAGGTACCTATTCCCCTAATCTTATTTAATTTTTAGAACAATTATTAATATGAGCAAATATTTACTTCTCTAGGCCTCTGAGAGGCTCTTTCTAGCTCATTTAACAGAGATGTATTCATCAGTCACTATGTGTCACACCTAAGATGAGTGTTGTGTTGTCCCCTGTAGTAGGACACAACATTGGAAACAGAAATAACATTTAAACTCATCCAAGAAAGCTCATTTAGATTATTGCTTTCATGGGGGAAGAAAACTACAATTACCTAAGCAATTCTGAGCTAAGGACATCTCCTCAATTGATTAGAGCAAGACCAAATCACTGAGGTTGCTCCCTAGCTTTGTTGACATTTGTGTCTTATTTCTACCAAAAATATCAGACTTATTAAGTATCTAACCAATTTTACTGGTGTCAGTTTTAAGATGCAAAACCCACACATATGTAAAAAACAGGCAAAGGACTCATTTTAGAGGCAAACAGGAAGTATAAGGGAAGGCTACAGGAGGCCTAGTTTCTCACTTATCTGCACCCTGCATATTTCTTAAGATCCTTTATCTAATGCCAATGGCTGTAGCAGGTAAAAGAATCAACTTCAGACTCTTAGGTTTTGTTAGAGAAGTTTGTCTCAAAATTCCAAATGTTTGGGAGTACTTGTGTCACTTTCTTTTGTTTTCTGTTTCTTAATGCTTCCTTGCTTCATTCTTTGTTTTCTGTGTTCACCATCTGGTTGGATTTGGTGGTACAAACATTAATATAGCAAGGTAGCATGATTCTTTAAGAGGCCATTTCTTGTCATACTTTCTAGGCATTAAATTAAAAATTCCATTTGTTGAAAGAATGGAAGATATACGAACACATTTGTCTGACTTGAGAAAAATTATTTTTTTGGATCAGATATTTAGAAATGTAATTTCTAGAGAGTAAGATATGCACATGTATACTTTTAATAAACATTCCTTGGTTGCCCTTCAAAGGAACAATGTATAATAGTTTCTGTATCTTCATTAACCAGTGAAAGTGTTGATATTATTGAGGGTTAAAAATATCCATTTTTAATAAAAACTTCTTCTCATGCAATTTAGCTTGAATTTTCTGATTATTAGGTAATCCAAAACATTACTTTGGGATGATTAAACATATTTGTCATATGCTGATTGAGTGCTTAAGTGAAAGTTCACATACCTGATCAGTGTGGGAAGAGCCAGCAGGCAAACTTAACAAGAAGGTTTAGAAACTAATGGCTATCATAAACCAGCCCAAGATGAGGACAATAGCCCTAAGGAAAGATAAAGCAAAAGATCTTGAGGATACAACCTACAGGGGTTTTCTTCTGGAATAAAAGCTGGTTTCATGCAGTGTTACTTTTTATGGAAAGGACAAAAAGAAAGTTATCTATAAATTCATTCTGGTCTGTGGAATATATAATTAATTGTATATAATTAAATTATTATTTAGAATATGTTAGAAGGCCAAATCAGTTATTCAAATGCAACTTCACATTTAGGCTAAATGTTAAAGTGTAATTTTGTGTTTAGCATAACTGTTAATACTCATCTAATATTCCCATACAATTATAAATTCACTTAGCCATCAAGATCTTCCCCAAAATCATCAGCTGGAAGTGGGTACAGTATTGACTCTAAAATCTAATAATCCATTTTCCCATGCCAGTGACTTCTGTTAACACCTATGAAGAAAATGATAGTTATAGTCCCAATCCTAGCTTTGAGTTTTTGATAACTTGTCAGCCTTATTATGAATCCTCAAATACACCATAAACATACCAGGTGTGAAATCAAACCCATGGTCCCACACCTGGTCCCTTGGGTGTAGGGTATTATTATCTCACCAGTTGTTCAAGGAAGACCCAATAGAATCCCTGACATCTTTGTTTCCCAATAGCCAGTCATTCTGGTTCTCTTCTAAGGCTGCTTCTAATCCAGCCATGTAAATATTTTCCCTCCAGCATCATCCAAATCCAAGTGACCTGTTTTTGACCTCAATAGGAGACACCAGCATCCACCTTTGATGCCACCCACTCTCCTCAGGCAACCAGGGTAGCCCCCTCACAATGTGAATCAAATTTGTTGATCTATTGCTTAGTGCTGCTGCGGGAACCAGGGAGATCACAGCAAACATTTCCAGACTGTCCTGGCCAACTCCTATCATGTGGCCAAGGGTGCACCTGACAAAAAGTCATTGAAAAAGAGACAAAGAAGATTGCATCCAAGGGCACTGAGATCAGAAATTTGGAATGAAGTGCAACTCACTTTCCCTTTGAGTCTGGTGGCTTTCACAATCAGCTGAGGAGGGTTGAATTCGAGGAGGAAACCTTTGAAGGCCATAGTTGATGGTGGAATACACAAGAACTGCTGCAGGACTGTGATCCTGAGGTGCTCTTGTCTGCAAATATCCTGGCTTCCCAGAAGAGACAGTCCAGCTCCCTAAGCATGTCCAGTAGCAGTGCATCAACTTCTCATGGGGTGTATGGATCCTTATCCAGTGACAAGAGCAGCCAGGAGCTGCAGGATCCCAAGATCCTTGAAGTCCATGATCCATGGAAGAGAAGGAGAAATAAGTTTAGGCCAGCTGCCAAGAGAGAGAACAGGGTTTGGCACAAGTCAGAAGCACGTGGAGAAAGGCCTGCATCAGGGAGGCCCTCTGGTGCTAGGGAAATGGCCCCCTCTGTCCCAGTCATGGAGGTAGGACATATTATGGGGAACAAGTCCTCCCAGGCTCCTTCAAATAGGAACTTTGGGAACAGAATAAAGAACTTTCTGCAGCATATTTTCTCCAGTAAAGGCAAAGGGCAGACAAACTCCCCACTCAAAATCATGACCTCATTAACTTCTACCCAAAGCTGAGGGTCAGTCACAGGTTCACTGCTTATAGATAATAGGGATTTGGAAGCCCAGGTACCCATAACTTCTGTTGGATCATCATAGAGCAGAAAATGAGGTTTCATCATGATTGCCTCAAAAAAAAAAAAAAACATGGTCAAAGAGGTACTCCACCTAGGCCCCTGTGGATAGGCAATCCCATTATTCCTGGGGTCCCTCCTCCAGGAAAAAATGAAAGTGATGGGAGCTAAGGCTTGTGGTCCCCACCCCAGCCTCAGTGGCCACAGCCATCCTGTGAACAGGTGGATCAGAAACAAGGACAACAATTAGGCCTTAGTGCAAAAAGGAGTCTGAACCTCTGCCCAACCCCTGCCAACATAGGGTGGCACATATCTCAGACCACAGTATTCACTGTTCAAGGCACTGTGCTCTTTAGAGATGTATATTGTCTGGTCAACATCAATATGGTCCCCACTCCTGTCCTGCTGGGAAGAGGTTTTTTTCCATAATTCAAAACATACTGAAAAAAAACTGTCCCTATGTGAGCCCAAACTTTATTTGACAATGGCTTTTTCCTAATGAGGTTATTATTGCTTAATAATACTGTTTTTAATAAGAGAGGCTCCTGTATTTGTTGTTTTGAGTCATAGAAAAGGGGTTGCATCTGTTGTTTATTAGAATGGATTCTAGAAGAGACTGGACATGCAAGGAGGTGACAGTGGCATTCAGTACCCAACCTTATGCTAGATTCCATCATTATACCTTAAGAATGCATGATTTGATTGTTACAGGAATAATAGAGTGACTTTGGGACTTATCAAGATGGGAAAAATCCACAAAGACTCCACTCTAAGGTCTGAATTGGTCTTTCCCTCTATCCTGAACTTTGTGAGTTATAGGGATTGGTGTACAGGGATGTCATGGGAATTAGTACTTTCCCATGCCACAAAATTGGCTCTGGAGTATTGAGAAAAGGGGTAGTTTCCTGGCCCTGAGTTCATAGATGGTCAAAGTGGATGCTGGATGTCTTGGTAGGGAACAGAGGACACCTGCCCTTGGAATCCCTGCCTTATGGAGGCTAACATTGAGATGGGCCTCACAAGGTCCTTTTAGCTCAGGCTGGATAATGTTGCCAATGTCACTTTCTTCTGCTCCTGCCTTCTTCATTCTCTATAGCAGTAATCAAGATGGAAATTGCAGGTCTGCGTGTGAGTATCTGGGCAAGAACTACAGGTTGGCTGTTAAGGGCTGTGTCACATGCAGCACCCTCCCAAAGCCCCCAGTATGAACAAATATGCACAAAATAACAATCTGACAGTGGGGCACTGTGGGCCCTGAGAGTGGGATGTGGAGGACTGAAATGGAGCCAAAGAAAGAGGCAGAGTAACATGGGGATGAAATGGTGTGGTGGATGGGAAGTCCCTGCCCTCCCAGTACCAACTACCAACCTAGGGGGAGGAGGCATCACAGACTTACCCTGGCTCCACCCCTGTGGACCCTATTCTTGCTCCAAGATCACAGGCCTGGAGAAGCCTCTTTAGCAATGACACAGGCTAGAGAGGAAGCAAACCTTTGGTAGGGAAGATTTGTTTCCTGACATTATATTGAATAAGACTGCATGTCTTTGCCTCTTTACTTATAGAAGGGATGAGTTAACAACAACTGGAGTAGCCAGGACTATGTTACTCTAGTTGTGATAGCTGTGACTCCTAGTTTGGTGACCTTTAGACACACACACACACACATGGTTCTAGCACTTCTTCTGCAGTGGAAAGATGGGGACCTAAAAAGATCAAAGTGGTTGGGGTCACAAAGTAAGTTTCTCCAGGCTTCCAGAACTTTCCCATAGACTAGAGAAGAACAGGTGGTTAAGTTAGAACTTGTCACATCAGAAAAAGTGACTTGTCTGAAATGTGGGAGCAAGCTGGGGTGGCAGTATTCAGGAAGAAGTCTTCGCCAATCTCTCTCTGCTTCCAGTACAGGTTTCTATTTCCCAGGGTCTGCCCACATGGCAGGCAACACAGAAGGAAGAGGCAGGCCCCACAGAAGGAAGAGGAGAAGCCATGTCTGCAGAGTGTTTGATGCTATGGCCCACCTGGGAAGGCAGCAGCATCACTCCAGCACCCTCTGCTCTGTTTGTTCCCTGATGGAGAGTCTTATAACAGGAGGTGCAACCAAGGCAGATGGCATAGGTACAGTCCTGCCCTAATGCCTGAAAGAACTCTGTATGTAAAACCAGGCAGTTCTTCCCAGTGTAAACACAGGTCCTATAGGTCACCATTGAGCAGATTATGTTCTTTCATTGATCATAGCAGACCCCAGGGTGGGCCTAGAATCAACAACAGACAACAGAGACAGAATGGGTTATAACAGAAACAGGTCCTTAAGTCTGATCCTCCTGGGTCCTATCATAGCATAGAAAGGCAGATCCTCCAGGCAGAAGAGCTGAACATGGACCCTAGGGATCCAAAGGGAATAATACCACAGACAGTGACACTGATGGACAGCCAGAAGTATGAAGGAGGAAGTCCTATACCCTCTGCTGCTGCCAGATTTGTCATCCATGAGGGGCAGTAAGGACAACAACCAGGAAATCCTACAGAGACCCACAATGAGACTCCCCACAGAATCTTCTGTCAGACACAAGACCCACACACACATAGCCCTTCAGAGACCCAACTAAAAGATTCCCAGAGAGACCACCATAGAACCTCCAACACAGCAGTCTCAGAAACACAAGAACCTCCATTAGAAATAACACCAACTTCAGGGACCTCACATTGAGATTTCACAGAACTCCTGACACAGACCTTCCAGAGGGACCTCTGACAGAGACTTGTACCAAGAGAAACCTCAGAGACAACACTGAGATCTTCCACAACAACCTTTCACTGCCACATGGTCCTCATGCAGTGATTTTTTCACAGAGACCTCCCACAGAGTTCCAGACCTTGGAGAAACATCTCCAGAGAGATGTTCTACAGATTTTCTCAGTGAGAACTTTTCACACACACACCACCAAGAGGTATATTATGGACACATCTCAGAGAAATACAGTGACTTCACGGAGGGTCCTCACACAGAAATCTCATACAGATTTTACACAGATTTTGAGAGACCCACACAGAGATGCCACACAAGCACCTCACAGAGTTCTCATGGGAACTGAACACAGACATTTCACAGAGACTTCCCACAGAATCCCACACCCATACTTCCTTCCTCTGACACTGGAAACACAAGAGTAACACCACCATCCTTGTTCTGTCCCCAGAACCCTGAGACACTGTCAATGTGGCCTCCCAAATTATGTTCTCTCCTTGAGAAAATTTTCTGTTCCTTTGTAATGCCATTGCCTCTGAACAGAAGAACTGTCAATTCCAAGTGTAAACCTGCACAATTTCTTCCTCTACAGGTATTCACTAGCCTCAGCTCTGACCCACAATTAAGAGAATCACAAATTTTAAACATGAATAAAATGCTTTCAACATCCAGTGACAGATATTTCCTTATTTTTAACTATTTAAAAATAAGGAAATATCTTCAGTTTTAACTATTATCTTCTCAAATGTATAAATGTCACTTCTTAATTTCACTGAAGATAAGAACTGAAATCACGATGGTTGAATACTTTGGATATATGATAAATACCTATAGCAGATGGACTCTAGGAATGAAATGAACCAGCAAAGAGGCATCTGGACTCACTCCATCTCCCAGGGCCTGGGCACTCACACATTTTCCTAGCCATCCACATAAACACAAATCGTGCAGAAAAGATGGAGAAGAATTTATGGAGTTATGAAAGTAAAGTGATAAAGTAGGAAAGAAAAAGAAGCTTACACTAACAGAAAGTGCACAGTATCTCTGACCCTCTCTCTCTCTCTCTCTCTCTCTCTCTCTCTCTCTCTCTCACACACACACACACACACACACACACACACACACAGTTGAGAAACTGCTACATACTAGGCACTCCAGTTAAAGTGGAATAAGTTGTGAATTAAAAGAGAAGTAAATTTTTGCTGCTGTGAATTATATAGTGCAGGGCAGGAAACACACAAATAGGAATAGCTCTTCAGCCATCCAGCTGCAACTACAACTAAGGCCCATAACCACTGGCTTCAGTAAGGGAACTGTCAAACCCTCTCTGAACTGAGACTTTGCCCTTTGCTCTCATCCTTCAGAACAGTGCTCCACATACGTGGAATAGAGAGAGATAAATAGGGAGGGAGGGAGGGAGGAGAGAGAGAGAGAGAGAGAGAGAGAGAGAGAGAGAGAGAGAGAGAGACTGTACACTTTCTGTTAGTGTAAACTTTCTTTTTCTTTCTTACTTTCTCACTTTGCTTTCATAACTCCATAAAGACTGGAGCACATTACAGTCTTCTAGGGAGACAGAGGGCATGACTCAGTCTCCCACATATGGAAACAGATTGGAAAGTCAGGAACACAAGCAGGAGAGAAAGACCCCCTTGGATCCCCTGCAATACCCTCCTCCTCAATAGCTCAGCATCCTTCCCCTCCCTCCCCCTTCCTTCCTTTCCTGTACAGAACCGCAAAAATCCCTACAGAAAAAGCTAAGTGAGCTATGCCTTCCTCAAAATCCTCCTGTGCATTCCACCTGGTTAGAAAAACCTCAGGTTCTCACCCACTGCCTCAAAGTCCTGCAGGGTGTGGCCCCTGGAGGCTTCTGTGGCCTCACTCACCATGCCCCTCCCCCATGACACTCCACCCATGCAGGGTTTTCCCTGATCCATTCTGGATGCTGTTTCTTCCCAGAAACCCTGCTTGATTTCCCTGTGCTTGGAATGCCCACCCCCAAATGCTACAGGGCTCCTTCCCTTCTCAATGAACTTCCTGAGTCCCCATCCCAAAGATCTCCCATAGTATCCAGGAGGGACAGGTCTCTTCTTCCTAGTCAATGCCACTGCCTGGCCCACTACTATCTACAGTATGTATTTATTCATTGTCACACTCCTCTCCCCCAAGTATAAGGTCATGGGAATCTGTGTGCCAGAACCAGATTGGAATTACTTGGAACATGGCCACAAGTAACTCATGAGTGCATGAATGGATTCCATGAGCAGTGGGAACTTAAGGCCAGAGATGACCTGAATTTGTCCTTTGAAAGCAGGTAGTAACACTCATTTCCCTGAGCCCAGAAATGGCCTGGTGCTGGGCCCTGGAGGCAGGAGGGTGATGAATTCTTCAGTAGATTTTGAGGGGCCACTGTGCAGAGGCTGCTCAACTTGTGGGATCCTGTATTACTCCAGTGAGTAGTTACAGAGTGTGAGTGGAGAGGCCTGGGGAGCTGAAGAAACTGTGTATCTGGTTTGTCATCAAGATCAGTGGGGTCTAATCCTCGTGTCCTGGCAGAGTCAGATTTTCTGACTGAGACCCACTGCCTATCTGCCATTCTCTGTCTCTCTCCTCTGGGCCCTTGGAGGCTGTGATGACCATTCTTGCCTTCTGCGTTCAGTGAGCCCACAAAGATCCCAGCTAGTCCCATGAGGTCCTAGTCATCACTTTTCCAGCTGCCCATAGTGGCTTAGACCAGGTGCAGGGGACCTGTAGGAGGTGGGTATAGCTGGGAGCCATGAAATTGAGTCCTCCATGGTGGAATCAGCCCTTGGCATAGGGCTTTGATGCACCCCAAGAGCCATGTCCAGGCAGGCCATGCTCTATGCCACTGCCCAGCTCCTCTTGCTCTGACCTGCTCCAGTCAGGGAACAAAGGAATGGTGATGACCTGGATTCATCTGTGCCCTAAGTCCTCTTGTTCTGCACCCAGCTCTACTGTAATCACATAATCTATCTGGCTCAGTAGGTTCTAACTACACTGTTCTTTCTCCAGGGGCCCTAGAGTCAAAAGTTGGCCTCAGAGGGATTATGACCTGAGGACCCAGATCCAGGATGTGGGAGGGTGGGTGAAGACAAGGACACCATGGGGACCTTCTAAGGGGAAGGTTGTGCATGGTTTCCTTGGGTTTCTTTCTAGTTAACCTCAGAGAGCTCCTGTTTTCTTTGTTTTTTTATACACCTGTACAGGTTAACTTTATCCTATTCCCTACTGTCATTTGACTTTATTTCCAGTCCATATTTTAAAAATATTTTTTTAGTTGTAGTCGGACCCAATGCCTTTATTTATTTTTATGTGGTGCGGAGGATTGAACCCAGCACCTGGCATGTGCTAGATGAGTGCTCTACCACTGAACCACAACCCCAGCCCCTACTTACAATCCATTTTTACAGTTTGAGAAACCCAGTGCCTTCAAAGATGCACATGCAATGACTCTATCATTACCATTTTCCCCTCTACAGAATTCCTATGTATTTCAGCTATTGTTTTCCTTATTAGTTACTCAAAATACTCCCCAGACTCTTCCCTTGGCTCCTGGTCCATGGGCAGTGAGGACCTGGGTGTGTGACCATGAGGCATGAGTGTCCAGCAGACCCAGAACCACCACTGAAAGCCTCAGTCCCTAGAAGCAGAGGCCTCTGCAAGAGGATTTTCCCTGGAGTATGCATCTTGGTACCCCAAATTGATCAGCAGAATAAGCCTGAAGTTAAATGACTGTCACTAGTAACTTGTGCTCCATTGAGCTTATTTTCTATTTCCTTCCATTTAAAGGGGTATTTTAAGGAAAGTATTTCAGAGTCAGCTGCAGCAGCCACTAGCTTTTAAAAACAGACATATCCATTCCTAGACACACCACAGTCAAACTGTGAAAAGGCAGACAGAATCTTAGAAGCAGCAGATAAAAACTTCTCCTCATGCACAAAGGGCCCCCAGTGAGATTATTAGTTGTCTTCTAACCAGAAACAATGGAAGGAAGTTGTGAGGTGGCATATTCCAAGAGTGTAAGGGAAGATCACCTGAAGGGTCTGTTTCCAGCAAGTCTGTCCTTTAATAATAAAGAAAAATATACTGCCAGGTAAAGACAGCCTGAGAAAATTTGTTGCCAGCAAAGTAAAGCGTCTAGATGAAGATAGTAAAATACAATTGAGAAAAATTTAGTTAAAATTAACATAAATAAATAAGCATAAAAGAAATTTGAGTTTTATGCTGAGTTGATGCAAAGCAGGAAGAATTGAAATTTCAGAAATCATAAAAGAAATAGTTCCTGAAAAATGAAAATTCCAGAGATAATAAGAATTTTCAAAAAACTTATGAAATTTCAAAAAATTCTAAGCAGAGATCTACAAGGAAATAAATAATGTCTGGGATCCACTGGGAAAGAATACTGAAAAGACTAAGGTCTCTTCTGACAGGGTGAGCAGGTGGAGTTGGAAGGAAGAATGTAGAATGCCCAGGAGGGTGGAGGACAAGCTGGTTGGAGGATGGGGCAAGGGTGTGGTGCAGCCTCCTCTTCTTGCCCCTCCTCTGCTGTCAGGATCCCTTTGTGATAAGAGGGCACAGGTCTGTGACACAGGTCTGGGCCCTACTCCCCATTCCTGAAGATAACTCTTAGGAATCATTTGTCTGAACAAGACAGTGCAATTTTGACAATGGAGAATCCTCTTTCCTCTAAATAGCATTAGTGCTAGATGGCTGAACCCAAGCTTCACCACCTGGACAATGGATATGATCCATGCCTGTGTGTGTGGACTAGGGCTCTTCCTTCTTTTATTGTCTTACCTCCAGGGTAATCCATATTTCCCACCACCAAAGAGAAAGGGAAAACTTAAGAAGGTAAGAAACTTCAGGCCACACCCAACAAGAACAAGACCAGATATTCTCTTTTGTCTATTCTTGTAACAGTGATCTACTTTATGCTTTGAATATAGCCCCTGCTTCTCTACCACTGCAATTTATTTCTAAAATGGACATGTATCTCTTCCCCTTTCCCTGCTCCTCCCAAATCTGTGGGGAAATAGGATTAACTTTCTTCCCCATTTTAGGCAGATTTATCTGTCCCGAGTACACCCTCCATAGAAACAAAGTAAACCAGACTTTGAGGATGGTACCAAAAGATCTCAGAAATGACTATCTCCCAAATTAACAAGTGAATTACAACTCTAGCAGAGGACACATATGGAGTGTAAACTTTGAATCACCTCTTTAAAAGCCTCCTGTTCCTGATGATGGATAGAATCACAGCCTCTGGAAAAGGAGTTCCCTGTGTTTCTCCTTTGCTAGCAAAGCAATAAGCCTTCTTTTTCCTTTTTCTCAAAAACTGTCCTCATTACTGGATTGGCATTGGGGACAAAGACTGAGCTTTCAGCAACACAATTCTTTCCACTTTTCCAAAATAACTAGAGATACTTCAAAAAGAGAAATCTCAGGACAGAACAAAACATCATTCTGGGACAGGCAGGCAAGGGCAGGGAGGCAGTGTGCACTAGGACTTCTCTGATATGAAGCTCTAAGATCATCCATGTGGTGAGCTGCAAGTCCCAGAGCAAAACACAAAACTGTGACTCTGTGGCTGAAGTCTGGACTCTGGAGGGAGTTGGGAACCTCTGGAGAAGGACAGGCCTTGAACACTGCTTCATCAGTCATCTTCTCCTCGTTCATGTCTCTGGAACAAACTTTTCTCTGTGTTGGGCTGATGTGAAGACTGTTATGAGCTCTTAAGGCTTCAGGCTGGAGTTGCCTCTGGCCTCAGGAAGCAGAATGCTGCCTGGCAGCTGAGAAGAGCCTGTGGAAATGAGTGTGTTCCTGAACAGAGGACCAGTGACTGAAGACATGCATGGGATACTTTATGTAGAGAACAACTTTGAGGGTTTTCTAAGGAAGAAAAATGAAGTATTACACCACTTTAAAACTGATCTCTGAATAAAAGGGTTTCCACTAGCTAACTGTAGAAAGTTAAGCTGTCCCGAAACATGGAATGTCTGTAGTTTCTCTAAAAGAGCAAAGAGAGAAAAGGGCCCTAGTATCTTTTTCTTTTTTGTCTGTCAGCATCTGAAGGTGAAGAAGGTGCTGTACAAGGGTAGGAAGAAGAGAGGCACTCTGAAAGGTAAGGCCTTGCCCTTACATCCCAGAGGTGACTTGCAGTCTGCTGTCCCCAAGAGACCAGAGCCAAGTTCCAGAGAACATCAATTTCAGAGACCTAAGAGGGAGGATCCTGGGAAGGAAACCATCATACCAAAGACACTTCTCAGGTTCTGTGCTCAGAATGAAGCTGTGGTGGGCCAGGAGTGGATGATGTCCAGGAGGGTGGTGTGGGTAATAATTGGAGCCCAATACTGGAGTGAAACCAGTATTTCACACAGACGGTATCTGTGATGCAGTCTATGATGAGAATCAATCAGGGCCCAGTTCCTTTTTCCCAGATGAGAAGATTGCACACCTGAGAAACGCCAAGGCAAGCATAGAAAGCAAATTTATTTAAAGACAGAATACAGACTTTGCTGCAGGAAATGGGTCCCAAAGATGGATATCCAAAGAAATGAGGTATTCTGTCCTTTTATACATTCTAGAACTCCTTTGTTCTCATTCTCCCCTTATCTTGGCCTTCTCCTCTCTGCATTCTGTGTACATGACCAAATTGTGGAGGAAATGTGGAGTGCTACAGGCAGGAAAGTTGCAGGACAGGAAGCAATAATTAACAACTCCTACAACTCCCTGCAGGGAGAAACTCCTGGGGCAGGTTACCTTTGCAACATATTGGAAGGGAAGGGCTTTGGAGATGTCAGCATTTGATTTTCTTCCCTTTACAACCAGCCCATATATTTCTGATCCTACAGTGACTGCCTTTTGTCATAGCTGTGTGTTGTGTCTCCCCACCCCTTCAACTGGATATGCAGGTGAAACTTCCTGGTCAAAGTGTGGTCAAGCTCTCACTTCCCTAAGACACATTCCCCTTTGAGATGACCCAATCTTTCCCCCTGCAGCATGGTTAGGAGTATAATGGGGGCTAGTGGAGGTGGGAGTAAATGACAAAATGCTGCTCCTCCATGTGGATTTCTATCCCTGTCACCTATCATGTGGCTTTGAATACTGATGCTTGCCCTCCAGAGTCCACTGTCCCAGTCTCCCTCATGTGGACATACCTCTCATGGTGAGGAGAGGCACTCACCTCCCTTTTCCACAATAACCCCATATCCATTTTCAAGTTATAGTGATTGCTGGAAGAAAGTGGAAGAGACTGAAGACTTTGTTTCACTTTTACAAAGGTAAGTAACTTTACACTTCTTCCTGTCCTTCTTACCCCTGTCTATGATATGACTCAACAACACAAAGCTCTTATGTGGCAGGAAGGGAGCTCTGAGTTCAAGTAGGATTGAATTAAAGCTGTGGGGTTTGGATAGCAAGTGCTTTGTAAACTGGGGTGTGGGGCAACAAGGGGCAATGGACCACAGATGCCCCACCTCCTGTCCCCATCTGCTCTTGGCTGCAGCCTGTGACTCCTATCTCTTCCACCCACCATGAGAAGCTCCATGATGATAGCAGCTTTTACCAGCTCTTAAAAGGAGAAGTCTCAGATGAGATGTGCTAACCAGAGTCAGCTAAAGTCCACCAATCACATACATTACCTATGGAGGATGCTCTAGCCACTGCCTTCTTCCCTTTGCCTTCCTTGACTTCTTTTAGAAAGCACCCTCTTCTTTTGACCTCTACTTACTCACCAGACCTAATGACTTCCTGAGTTTCTGTTGGGTCACCTCATCCCTGAGTGCTCTCAGTCACCAGAGTCTTTGATTCTTTTTGAATAATATTCAGAATTTCCTCTCTCCCATCTCATCCTCCTGATCCAGTGGCCTGCCCTCCATCTCTGCCAGGACCTGGCTTGACCCCTCCTCCATGTGACTTAATGACACTCACACTGTGAACCAACCCACAGAGCTCCTCTCCACCCAACAACTGTTGGTTGCCTTCTCCCATACCTATCCCATCTCTTGTCCCACTGCCTTCTCCAGGCCCATCACCACCTCCTGGCCTACTGGAACACAAATAAAGTTGTTATGGTCATTAATCAAAATAATATAAAATTTCCATAGCTTACTGAGTTGTGGTGGTGACTATGAATATGAGCAAAGTGAACATTCTGATGTCTTTCTCTTGTTAACCTTACGAAAATTTATGAATAAAATAATAATGGGAAAATGCAATCAATCTAAATATATCTTTTCCTACTTCATTAATCTTTACTTAATAACGCCAATTAGATTCAACTCTTAATTCCATTTTACTAAATATTTCACCAAAATATTCCCTGAAATAATATTAGTAACTCATTATTGAACTTTTATATGCATATGAAGACGATTTTCTTAGAATTTTCTTCCAATAATGCATTGTGTGCTTATGTTCTCCAGCCAAAAATTCTCAGAATTATGCATATGTAAGGCATATTTTCTTGTTAAAAAGATAATCTGTCCTGCACTCTTCCTCCTCTTTTAGTAGTGCCATAGATTTCAGGTTTATTGAAAAATATTTCTTTTTCCTTTACAAGAAAGGATAGTTGAACCCCACAGCCTAGTGAAACAGCAGTTTCTCCCTTCTGGCTTTTGTCATCAGATGCACCTAAGGATAGCAGTAGTACTGGCACCTCCTTGGGTATGTATGACACACTCCAACATTACCCAAGGGCAAGAGTGAGTCCTTGCACAGTGCCCCTTTGCATGAGGGCCTTTATGTTAAGGTGTTAACAAGGTGATCAAAGTGCTCTTGAAATGTCTACTTCTCTTTGTTCATTAATACTGTTCACAAGGACAACTAGAGATTTCTTATGCTTTGCTAAATAGAAAATCAGGCATCTCTCCACTTTAGAGTCCATGTGGTCCCAACAACTAGAAGCCTTGTCCTTTCCACAGGGAACTCTGGATTACCCCATGGAAGGTGGAGAACAACTAACAACTACCTGCCCCAGGAGATCCCCCCTGGGTGAGCAAAGGTGCTTAACAACTTTCTGCATGTCAAGCCAGTAGGGAATCACTAGTCCTTGACAAGAGCCTCATGAGTGTATTTGTATGGTCAGAAGTCCTGGCCACACTCCCAGAGGGTCCCACAAACCCATAGTGAGTGTGGAGAAGAGGCCATGCTGGCAGGTTTGAGCACCCTCCATTCCCCTCCCCCTAAAACTATTGTGTGATTCAGGGCAAGCCTCTTACTTCCACACCTGAATCCAAGGACATGGCAATTTACTTAGTTCATGCAAAATCATGGGAATTGTGTCTGATTGTTGATACTTTTGGGCTCTAATTTATCACCTCAGCCCCAGGCCTCACTATCTGTAAATCAGTTACGAATATGCCAGTCAGGCCTCCTCTCCCAGGTATATTCCAGTGCACTCTGTGTATCCCCCTGAGAGAGGGGACCTCCAAGCAGTTCAGAATTTTGTCTCAGTCACTGCCTCAAGCATCCAATTCAGGATGCTCCCAGCCCAAGTGCCACAGTCACAGTACAGAATGAATGTTCCTAGTGCATAGCTCTTCAGATGCTATGGGAGGCCTCAGGCCCTGCCCCCTCAAGTCTCCTATGGGCTTGGGGCTCAGGTAAATAGTTATTATACAGTACTTATTAGGGAATAATAACAAGGGGAAAAGTCATCATGTGTACAATACAAATTATTCCTTCTTAATATTTGATTTGAGGTTAGTTGAATCCATTGATGAGGATGGCAGATAAAGGTTAACAAATATAATATGTAAACCAAAACACATTATACAAAAGGGACTGCTAAGTATTTAAAACAAATAAAAGTCTCTGTTCCTAATGGCTCTGTTATGACCCTCAGAGCAAGTTCTTTGCTACTGGTGGGATAATAAATGCATTTCCAAGGTCCTCTTGGCAATGATTTATTTCTTGCAGTTGTGATAAGTTTACCATTGGTTTCACTAGACAATTGGCAGATGAATATCTCTTGAAAGAAGCACAACCCTTCAAGGTTGTGCTTGTTCCCATTACAGTCTGTAGTTTCTTGGCAGGAATCTTCTTAGGCTGCAAGGCCCTTCTAAGTAGAAAATGTCATTGGCAAGTCCTGTAAAGAGGCATCCACAGTTGGGACCAAAACACTCTATTAGAGAGAATAATTGACAGAGAACCCCTTCAGACCTTCTGCATGCAGGATGCTCCTCTTCACTGTGAAACCTAGGATCCAACAGGGACCTGGACTGTCAAGGGCCAGGGAGGTACCCACCACCTGCTCACTAACAATGAATTAGACAAGGATGCCTCATCTCCTTGATATGCACACACAGGTTCCAACATTTTCTTGCCCACCCAAGGTGCCTATACTACAGGACTCCTGGAGCTGCCCAGGGGCCCAGAAGATGATGCTTTACAGGAAATATCTTAAACTTTATACATTTATGGAGCCTCTAAAATAAAAAAGAAACACTTGATATTCCCAAATCAAGGTATGATGTATTTTCTTTCTTTTGCCTTGGCCAAGGAAAGAAGTAAAAATACTTAAAATAAAAAATAAGTTAAAACCTTCAAACTTATTTTATGACTTTGCTTTCTTAAAAGTAAGTAAAGTTTTATAGAAAATTTAAGAAGGATATAATCTCAGAATTGAGGACAGCACTTTTAATTGGACACATTTTACTTAAGACACCTATCACAACATTCTTGCTGCTCTCATTCCCCACACACCTGGACCCACATTGACCTTGGCTTCTTTCTAGGCCAACTGGTAGAAAAAATGCAAAATAAACCAATTTTATTCACAGTGTTGACAAGACACACTGAAGCTCTATCATATCCTTTTGGTATGACTGACATTAGCTGGCATGGTCTAATGTAAAGAGATAGAAAGCAATGTATGTTTAAGCTTCTACCCATGTCTCCAAACTGGTCACATATTTAAAATATTGATTACCTTCAAAATGTCACTATAAACATGAGAATGCCCTCATGGAATAATTAAATCAGTATTTTACCTTCAAGGAGTGACATCACACTAGTTTTGTTTTCTAGGTTATGTCACTTGGATTTATAATATTCTACACATCCACTTTGAATGTTGGATTTATAGTCTATGTATGACAGGTACACAACACCATTCATTATTATCAAGCAATCAACCACTTGATAAGTCTCAAAGAATCTGAGTGTGCTTGGACTGTTTACTAACTGACTCATGCATGAGGTCACTTATTGTCACTTGCTGGGAAAACAAAGGCAGAACTTCTCCAGCCATGTGATTCCACCATCATCTACAGGCCCCATTAGCACCCCTGCTAAAAACACTGTGGTGGCCCTGAGGTCCATGAGGAGCTCACCAGTGACAACCAAATTCTCCATACCTGCCTATTATGGTTGAGTTATGTGCTCCCAAATTCATATGTGGTTTCAATTTCCAGTACTTTGGAATGTGACATTATTTGGCAATAGGACATTTAAAAAATAATGTTCTTATGATTGTCTATAATCCATTCTGAGTGGTGATCATCAAAAAGAAGAAAGTAGCCTGGGTAAAGGAGTGGAGTGCCAAACAAGACTACTATAACCAGCAGAATTAGTTTTCAAGAAAAGAAGAAGAGATAAAGACCTCAGATAAGAATAAATTAAGGGAAGGCATGACCACTAGACCAGTATCACTGATGATACTTGTTATGGTTTGGATCCAGAATGTCCCCAAAAGACTCATACTCTGATGGCTTGACCCCCAATGCAGTATTATTCAGAGGAGGGGCTTTTAGAAAATGATTGAATCATGAGGACTTTGACATCATTACTGGATTAATTCCCTGATAGCTTTTTAATATGAATGGATTACAAGGATGTGTTAAAAACTGTAGATAGTGGGATCTAGTTAAAGGGGGAAGGCCCTTGGAGACTATAATCTTGTTACCAGACCCTAACTGTCCCTCTCTCTGATTCCCAGATGCCAGGAGGTGAGCAACATTCCTGTGCCAAGAGAACATGATGTCCTGCCTCATTATAGGCACAAAGGAATGGAGCTGGCCAATCACTGAAAAAAACTTCTCTAACCATGAGGCAAAATAAGAGTTTTTCTCAGGTATTTTATCACAGTAATGAAAATAATAAGATAATACAAAGGAAATACTATACCCAGAAAAGGAAAAGCAAATCATCAGCAAATGTGAAAAAGTAAATCCCACTAGAGGAGGAGACATGTAAGTGAGAAAATAGTAAAGAATCATAACATTATCAATACAGCAACTATCAAAATTCTAAGGTGAATAAGACAGGAAGTAAAAACACAGAATGTTCAAAACCACCAGAAGAAAAAAAGGAAGATGACAGGAAGGAATAAGTACATACCTTTTAATAATCACACTGAATGCAAATGTTTTTAATTTTACATATAAAAGATGCAGATTGGCTGAATGGATTAAAAAAAAAATCTAATGATATGTTGCCTACAAGAAACTTAACTCATGTGCAGAGATATACACACAATGATACTGAAGGAATGGAAAATGCACCAAGCAAAGGGAATACAAAAGCAAAAAGAAGTAGCAATATTTATAAGTGACAAGACAGAATTTATAGACAAAATTGGAAGAGAAAAGAAAGTCACTATGTATTGACAAGGGAATAATACATCACAAAGATATAATTCTTATAAATACATAAGCAATAAGTTTTGGTGCACCCAATTTTATAAAACAATCATTATTAGAGATAAATGGAGAGATAGGCCACAATAAATATATCATCCAGACCAAAAGAGAAAAATCAACAAAGAAACACCAGATTTACATTATACTATAGATCAAAAGGATTTAACAAACATCTAAAATATAATCCATCCAACAGTTGTAAAATACACCTAATTTTCTTCAGCTCACAAAAAAAGGGTTTCCCAAATACACCAAATATTAGGCATTGGAGCAAGCCCTTCCAACTATATATATATATATATATATATATATATATATATATATATATATATATATATCTCAAAGTTGCTATATATATATATAGCAAAGTTGCTAAGGACAGGGAAATGAGTGTCCTTCAGCTAACAACCTGGATGCCAGCTGACAGTGTCCCCAATATTCACAGGTTTCAGGCGGAACAAGAAGATGACAGTCACCACTCTGTCAGACACCTACAGAAGCCTCAGACCTGCTGACCAGGACCGCGCTTCTCAGGCACCAAACAGGTGCCCTGGAGCCGGGTTTCACACAGGCTGCAAGGGACATGGATGGAGGATGCGTCGACATGGGCGCCGCACTGGCCATCTCGCCCCTCACTGCCAGGCCTGCTGCGGGCCGCCTGCATCCCTGGGGAGGCAAGGCTGGGCCTGGGCTGTCTGGCGAGGCGCAGGGGCCAGAGGAACGGGCAGGGACACAGTGGGGACCGAAGAGGTTCGCGGGTCCAGTACCTAGAGGCTTATGGGACTGAGTCTGGACGCCGCCATGGGAGCCCAGCTGGCCGTTGGGAACCCGCTGTCTGTGCTCGCGCCCGTGCCGTTCCCTGCAGGAGCCCCCAATGGACGCTGGAGCCGTTGGATGGCAGCCTGTGAGCGCGCCCTTCCATCCAAGCATGTGCTCAGGCGGGAGGGATGCAGGAGGGACACCGGTGGCCCTGCAGGAGGAAGAAATGGGTCGGGAAGCCTGCAAGGTGTCTCCGGCAAGAAGGCTCCCCATAAAGAGCCTCTGGGCTGGTCCTTCTTTCAGTGGGAGCACCTGAAATGACAAAGTGATTTTCGCAGTTACAAACTGGTCATGCCTACAGTAGAGACCACCCTGCTGCAGTCCTTGAAAGCTAAGGAAGCTCTCTACCCTGTGCTCCTTCCCATGGCCAGTTTGCACAAATTGAATTTGACTAGTGTTATTATATGAGCACCTGTGGTCTAGCAGTTTGGAGCAGTGCAAACTGATTGCATGGGGTAAGGGCTGAAGCTCAGTGGCAAAGCACTGACCAAGCGTATACAAGGCCCTCAATTTGACCTTGGTTTAGCAAATAAAATTTGCATTCAAAATCTGGTCTCCAGCATTCATTATAGTGTATGATTATTTTTTAAAAATTTAAAAAACCTGTGGAATGAGAACATAGTTTTTCTGCACTGCATATTTTATATCACTGCTTCAAAAGAAATAACAAGGGAAGAAAGAATGAAAGAAGCTTCTTTTTAGTGCCTGAATATCATGGTTTGCCCCCCTCCTGCCGTTTATTGAAAAGACTTATAATAAGGTGTTAATATTTCATGAACACCAAACTGTGTGTTTTGCAAGCCAGGGATGGGATAAAAAAAAACCATCACCAACAGAAACAACCAGGAAAAAAACAATTTATACATAAAACACAATCCATACCCTACAGATTTTTAGAGTATTGACTGTTCATACCGGTGACTTTGTGGCTCACTGGTCCTGCCCATCATTGGAAGCAAAGACAATTTGGTTGTTGAAAGACAGGGCCACCTGTCACACCCCTCTCCTGTGGATTTTAGAAACTACTTCAAAATGTCCCAGAGGCACACACCACTTGTGTCACCCCTGAATTGCCTGAAGGGAACTCAAGGTTCTTCTATACCTATTAGAGCTCTTCATGGAATGTCTGCCCAGCCCCCCCTCCACCCAGGCCAGCTGTCCTTGGCCCCTCCCCCCCTGCAGAATGTCTGGATCCAACATTCCACTGTGGTTTACATTTAAACTTTGGCCAGCTTGGCTCAGTTGGACCCTGAGCATCCGTTACAGACAGGTCACTCTCTGGGTCCTGTACTGACGTTTCCCACTGTGGAGACTGTGAGACACTGTGTCAGGTGTCCTGCCTGAACTTCAGAAGGAGGTGAGCCTGGACAGTCAGGGGTCTGTTATCTGAGGGCCAGTCACCCCCCAAACCCTTGGGAGTTAGGATGGAGCACTTACCCTGTGGTCAACTGATTGAATAGAAGGAAGGGAAGGAAAGAGCCTTAGACAGTACACTTGACATGGCCCAGGAAGCCCCGGGAAGACTGATACTGCTCATGGGGAGGAGGGCTCCTAAGACCCAGGTCCAAACTAATCCGGGGAAGTACACTGGGTCAGCAGAAAGGAGAGAGGCCACGGGATTGATTCCTTGTAGAATGGACCCAGGTCACTGCATGGTTTTTTAGGCAGTCACAGATGGTGTCACAGTGAGGGCTTCCTGGAGTCAAGATGCTGAGCCCTGTGTCCATTCTTCAGACACATGGAAGCTGCCTGGGATATCATTCTGAGGGGACTGACTGAGAGTCTCAGATCCTAAGTGGGCAGGGGTAAGAAGTGTTCTTAAGTAGAAAAGTGCCCAATGGGGATCTCAATGACCACAGATGCCGTGCGATATAGTCTCTGTGGGTGAGGCTGCAGGGCACTCCAACTGCCATAGCCCAGGGTCCCTCACAAACTTCCTGCCCAGGAAAACTTCTCCTTCCATTCAGACAGCAGGTGTCATTGATTCCAGAAGGGCAAGGAACCCAGGAAACCTTAGCCAACATAGATTTGGGCCTCTGGGGGATCTTCTGAATCGTTATCACTTTCACACTCTCTGTGTGTAGCCTCAGCTCATTGTTTTCAAGTCAACACAGAAGACTTTGGCTTACCTTCATGGTTTGGTTGGTACTCCATGATAAGGGAGCACATGTGGGGTGCTCTTCATTTTCCAGGATCAGGTTTGAAGATGACTGGGTTCTTTTGAAGATAGGAAGGAGTATAGCACACAGTTAGGAAGGGGCTCTACTCATATTGTCATTGGAACTTAGGCAGCTGTCCTGATTAATACATGCAAGTGTGAAGTGTGGTACACCTCCCATTCTTTGACCTCACTCTGCATAATGTCCTGGTGAACAGGAATGTGCTCCCAACAACCTTGCTGCAGGTAGCAGCTGGTGCAGGCCTGAGTCTCTGTGACACTTCCCTTCCCATTATTAGGAGTGCAAAGGAAAAGGACATCAGAACGGCTCTAATTCCCAGGCCCAATAAAAAAATGACCAGTGTCTGTGAAAACCTCTGGAAAACCCCAATCCTCACCATCCCATCAACTTCATAAACCTCAGTAACCTTTGTTAGTCAGCCCAGGAGAGGATCTGTGGGACTCAGTGTCTATCACATAGACCTCTTCCCTGGGAAAGGAGCTCCCTGCATTATGGCAGGAACCAGTGAGCACTAGGATCACAGATGGCCAGGCTCTGTCCCCCATTAGTGTTTGGTGTGGGAAGTGCTGGGAGAAGCACCCACATGCTGGGCAGGATGTGCTCCTGGGTGAACTACACAATTCCTCAGCCTCTAGCTAGGCAGACATCTAAATCAGGTGTTTCTTGTTTGTGTGTGGATGCCTAGGAAAAAAGTGGAGGGGTATACAAGGAGTATTAGCAAAAGGAAGGCTGAGGAGGTGATGGGGGAATCATTTTTAGAATCTGTCACCTTCACAAGGGACCCTAAAGCCCCTGCATTTGCCCTGGAGAAGATCCCTTTCCTATTGGTGAGAATGAGGAGGGGCATGGTGCCACTGAATAGGGTCAATTGATCCATTTCTAGGGAGTCACCTAGGAGGCCAATGGAGTGTCTGCAAAGGATGCACAAGGGGCCTCTCAGAATCAGGGAAAGCTGAGGTGTCACAGTCAACTGGGAATCCTGGTGTAGTGAAAATGAGATTTCTCAGGGTAGAACTATGACTAAAGGAACACAGCATGAAATTCACTCAAAGGGACATTTGCAAACTGCACAATTTCCCTGCCCAAGGGCCCTGAGCTGGGAGCATTTGTTCTCAGATTTCCACTGAGTAAGAAACTGCTGTCATTTTCCCTCCTCCATTCTCCGCTTTGCTTTGCGTCCACAGCATCTGCATCACGGAGAGCAGGCATGAACTTCACTCCTGGTGCCCACGTGTCTGCGTTCAGGGGCCTACCCTTTCTTCCAGCTGCCCCTGTGCCAACACACCAGCCATTCTGGGAGCTGCCCCCGGCACCAAGGGTGACTGCGCCTATCTCTCAGGGTAACCCTCTGGTGCTGTCCACTTACCCTGGACAATCATATGTGCCAGGGCTGTCCACCTTTGGAAAACATGGGCCACAACTGAGGCCAGTGGGGCCTCCTCATATTCAGAACATTATCCACACTCAGGCACCCCTCAACTGGAGGGCCCCAGGGGCCTTCTGTGGGGGTGTGGAGCATCCTGCTCCATTCCTCACAGCACCTTCTGCCCCGAGGACCACTGTACCTGCCTCAGACAGTGGAGGGATTCAAAACTATGGGATCCACTGGCACCTGGGCCTTCGCCCTCCAGCACCACGACCATTTGCCCAGATGGCCCCCATCATGTTCCCAATGAATGCGCGCCAATGGCCAGGTACAGTGTATGGGGAGGGCGCACTACCCACCTTCCCAGCTGCAGTGCCACCAGATGACACCAGCAGACCTCCCAGCGTGTATGAGAACTTCCGGCGCTGGCAGCGCTTCAAGACCCTGGTCCGCAGGCACCTTCCTCAGACTCCTGATGTGGAAGCACTTTCCTGCTTCCTCATGTGAGTGTTCTCCTCCGGCTCCCCCTTGAGCTCTGTCAGGAGGAAAAGCATGGGTTGGAAAGAGGAGGCTGGGATGTAGGGGAACTGCTCGAAAGGTCCTGAGGGTAAGGGGACCAGCTGAGACCCTTACATTCCCAGATGTATTCCCCTCACACCAGGGAATGAAACGTGCCTTATGTCAGGTGCCCATCACAGGCCTGTGAGTGCAGGCAATCTTTGTTTCCAATAATCATCAGCATCACATGGAGGACTCAAGGTCAGAGGAGGTTCCTGGGGGTAATGTGGGCCAGGAATCGAAGTTGGCTGTCTGACTCCATGCCTCCCCCAGTCATTTCACCTTCCACCATAGACCTGATTGTTCTCAGCACAAGGGACGTCCCAACCACAAGTGGGTTTAGTGGTGCTGGCCTCAACCCAGAAATCTATGGCTACCCATACACATTGTCATGAACTCCTGATCAGGACCCTCTGGTGATGTCACACTCGAGGGGAAGCTGTCTTTGGATACTGCATGGGAATGTTCAACTTTGCCCCAGTTTGTAACTGCTCCTAGGCCATTCTGTGCACCGTCTTCAGTCAGCCTGGGACACCATACATGATGCTATGGAAAATTTGTGAAAAAACAAAAAGGCATTCCTTTCTCACAGTTCTTTAGTCAGGATTCCCAGGTAAAGGGTAACTGACCTAAAATCCCATGATTGCTCTCTCCTCTCCTTGCTTGAAAAGACAGCTGGCTCACCTGTGTCCTCACAGTGTCTCCTCCTTCTCCCAGAAGAACACTAATGCCCTCATGAAGCGCCACCCTCAGGATCTCATCTAACCTTCTAAGCACTAAACGCAGTCTCCAGACACCATTCCATTGGGGGTTAGGGCTTCAACGGGTGAATGTTGGGGGATAAAAACATTCATCACATGGTACACCTCAATGATATTTGAGGAATCCAATCACAATCATGCTGGTCAATGTAGCCCTTGGTGTTAAAGTTGTGTATAAGTATCCTGGAGTCCCAATGTCAATACTTGGAGTTGAACATCATGGGGCAAATATAACAAAGGTAGGAAATTATGTTGTTGGTCTACTGATAAAGAAGGGTGACCTTGTGGACACTGATCCTGATGAATTCCAGCCCAGTGCTTCGGTCTCTGTCCCGACGAGAGCCCACCATGACCATGGAAGAGGGCCTGAGGAAGGGTTTGAAGGAATGGCAGCGCACCAGCAACTTTGATCGGATGGTCTTCTTTGAGACTGCAGAAAAGTGAGCCAGTTTTCAAGGCCCAGAGCCTACTGATGGGGGATCATGGTTTGCACAGCAAGGTCTGGTACAGCCTGTCACCTACCTATGTTTGGGCTCCGAGGCATCTAGCTCTCCAAATAGTGGCTCCTTCTAGCTTGAGGCCTGGGCATTCTCTCAGCAACAATCCCAGAAACTCCAGGCTCCATATTCTTGATTCCAACTCTGCCTTGAGGTTCAGGGTCAGGATGGGGAGGAGGTACCAGCCCAGCCAGAGGGTCTGCTGCTGCTTTGCTGGCTCTGCAGAGGGCAAAAGTTGCACTAGATTCACTCGGGCCACCTGCCTGGGAACTGGTACCTCTTTATAGAGTGAGGTCCATTATAACTCATCAAAGTGGCCACTACTTCAACCTGATGTTCCAGAAGAGGGTGGTGGTGGGAAGTGCATTGTCAGGGCCAGCCACCACCTCAGGTGCCCCCAGGACATGTCTCTGGTCCTTACTTCCTTTGCTCCATATAATCCCAGCCTTTCTAACAAGGGAAGGGAAGAACCCACCCTCATTGGAAGAAACCCAATGTTCTCAGCTTAGCTTTCTCTTCCACATGACCCTGCCTGTAATTTGGTATCCCAGATGATCCTTTCAGGGCCCAAGGTCCCAGCCTCAGTACCCCTGAATTGGGTCAGGACCTCTGGTGTTCCCTGATATAAATCACATCCCTGACCATTTTCGACAACTAAACTGATCATGTGGTTCCTGGCAGAAACAGGAGAGAGCCAGAACAAGGATCAGCTAGGGGCCCTGCCTGGGTCCCTCAGATCTGATTCCCTTAAGGTGCTAGTTGATGTAGTGTTTCCCGAGAACTGTAGTTCTTCCTCTGTAGCAGCTCCCTCCTGTCACTGGCCGGACCTACTTCAGGAAGCAACTCCACATTCCTGCCACTAGCTCCTGACTGATAGCTTAGAATACTCCATAGCCTAGAATCCCACACCAGCACCTGCCTGGTATGGCTAACCTGATTCTCAGCTCAGCCTGTGCCTGCCTTACCCAAATCCCATCAAGGTTCATGGAGTTTGAGGCTGCAGAGGAGATGGAAGATCCAAGGATGCAGTTGTCAGGGGTCTTCCAGTGCCGACCTCCTCCTGCAACTCCGAGGCTGGAAATCCGAAGGCCTCCAGTCCCTGAGGCTGTCCAACAGCCAGGTAGGGTACCCACATTCACACAGTAGTCTATGATAGTGTCCAAACAGTGAAAAAGGCCAAGGCAAGTTGTTGTCCCAAATAAGAACTTTTCCTTCAGTATTGGAGATTCACTCTTACAAGAAAAAAAGCCCCTAACACCTGAGGTCCCTGCCACTCAGCTATGAACTGTGTATTGACTGGGCCAAGTACGGATCTCCTTTCTCTTTTTGTCTATCCAAAGAAACAACACAAGATCTGCCTGGGACTTGGGTCCTGGTAGGGTAGAGTGCATGCATTACCAGTCACTACAAATGTCCTCCCACTTGAATCTCCTAGATGTTGCATCTGGTGCACTATTATATCCCTCGGTTCCTGGGTCAGGTTGTCCTCATGCATGGCATACCAGGTTAAGTCCCCTGAACCCTGCCTACTACCAAGTATTTGGGATGAACATGGAATCCTCATTCACACACCACTCTGGTCCTCCCTGTCCTAGCGTGCACCTCCAGAAAGACCAACCCTAAGGTATGGTCCGCCCGCTCATTAGCAGCCAAACCCAAGGCACCAGAGACAAAGGTGCCTGAGACCAAAGCACGCAAGACCAAGGCACGCAAGAACAAGGTGGCCAAGACCAAAGGGCCAGAGAACAAGGCGCCCGAGGAGATCCCACCTGAAGCCATCCAAGAGTACATGGACATCATGGATGAGCTATTCGGGCCTACAAACTTTGCCACGTGGGAGCCCTCCTACTTGTCTACAGAAGAGCTTGGCGCAAACTTGGGAGAGGAAGGACTAGAGCAACAGCCAATACCGGATGATTTACACCCACATCCAAGTCTCCTGAGCTATGTTGATGAGAACTTTGTCAACAAGGTGAGCTGGGCCTACAATCTTGGTGTATAGAAAGTTTCGGCACTCATGGAATTCAGTTTCCTGGCTTAGAATCTCAGATTATTATTATTATTATTATGTTGTGTGTGTGTGTGTGTGTGTGTGTGTGTGTGTGTGTGTGTGTGTGTGTGAGTGAGTGAGAGAGAGAGAGAGAGAGAGAGAGAGAGAGAGAGAGAGAATGTGCATGCACACATGTGCACTCATACATGGGTGTAGCTGGTAGTTGGGATATAACAACCCCATGATGCAAATGAGCATGGGATTATTATTGCTTCCTCTTTCTCCTAGAAGTCCTCTTGACTTGGGGCCATTTCCTCCCAAGTTCACTCACACTCTCTTCCTTCTCATCCCAGGCAGAGAGTATAATTCATCCTCGCTTCCTGGAAGAAATACTTTCCAACAAGCCACATATAAATATCTTGGCTCTGACAAAAGAACTGGAGCAGCAGGAAAGACACACCACTGACCAGGTAGAAAGCAGAAGGAAGGTCTCCCAGTAGACCTGGGGTAGGTGGTACAGAAGAGAGGCAGGGACACCTGATAATAAAGTGCAGGGACGGCAGGAACAAGAGGGGTTGGGACGAAACAAAAGGTAGACAAGGAGAAAGGGGCACCAGGTAGAACAAAGGAGGTAGAGACACGAGGGTTTCCAGGGTTTCAGAACAGACACCAAGGCACAGAGCAATACCTGGCAGACTAGGAGACAAAGGGACACAAGTATACAGGAAAGGGAATTACCACAGGTGGAGAGGGGAGCAAGGGATAGCAGGTAGATGAAGAAGGCACAGGACCTTACTCATGTGGCCCAGAGGATGTTATCATTATCCTGTCTGTGATGGCTCCCTGAGTGAGTCTGTTCCAGGACACATGATGTAGGATGGAAAAAAAAAAAAGGAAGGAGACATGAGAGCCATGGAAGGGTTCAGGATATCAAGCAGAAAGGAAGCCCAGGGGAGTGTCCAGCAGACACTCAGTGTGTTTTTATGAGACCAAGATGAGTAACAGATCCACTTCCCACTGAAATATGATTGTCCTAATCCCTGTGGCCCATTTCATGCATGAAGAAGAGTTGGCCAGTGCCCATATCCTCCTTCATCTTGTGAAGAAGCACCTTTGCAGGTGCCTCAGGGTCATGATATGTCCCAACAGGACACAAGAGCTTCTGAGGCAGCTGCCAAACAAGGTGCAGAGAAGCGGAAACATCACACTGATCAAGGGGCCAGCACGGAGGACTGGTCCACAGAGGTGGCTTCCCAGGTCGTGAAGAGGAGCAGGACCGCCGAGCCAGAGTTGCTGGGTTCAAAGGACACTGCTGTCCTCCAAGGCTGTCAAGGGTCTTCTTCATTGGGGACCATCCACTCCAACCATCCTCCCCCAAACGGCAGATCCTCCTCCTTAAACCTGGGGAACAAAAGTGTAGTGGGTCCCAGAAAAGCCACTTCTTCTGGGCGGCCACATAAGACAGCCAATGGCTGCAGTGTGGATGAGGACCTCCAAAGCCTGGATTTCCTCCTTAGCTCCCAGCACCGCCTGCTGCCCTGGGAACTGTCCCGGAGCCAGGCCCTTCCAATAGAAACCCTGTGCTCAGGAGATCAAGAAATCCAGGCCCCACCTCCCCAGAGAGGACTCCTCAGCTCCCACCCTCCTCCAGGTGCCATGTCCATGAAGAGTGCTCTCACTGGACGCACATGCTTCATGAAAAACACGCCCTGCACTGGGCCTCCCCTCCAGGTCACTGGAGGGCAAGATGTGGATCTGGAGCTGGCTCAAACCTCACAGCCTCAGAAGAGGAAGTGCACATCATCAGGCAACCAAAAGAAGAAGAGGCCCTGAGGACAGTCGTGTTGACTGGTGGCCTCTGGGGTGGCTGCCCCTCAGGCAAGATCTCACCTGGCTTCATTCTGTGTTGGAAGGTCCAAAGGTTCTTCATCACATAGGACAGTTCCTGTGGGTTCTCAGAAAAATGTAGGGAGTGGGAGGGTATAGTAAATGTAGAAAGAGGGTAGGGGGAGGTACTGAGAGGGGAGGGTCACAATGTTCAATCCTGGGTGGGAAACTGTACCTTGTTTGACTGTCACTGGGAATAAAGGCAGTTTGGTAGGAAAAAAAAATCTCCAGCTTCTGCCTTCTGCCATGTTTTCTGTGCACCTCCATGCAGTGAGAACTGAGAGGTGATAACTGGGGTTGCCAGGACCCAGGGTGCACAAGTGTCCATCTATTGGGTCTTGTTTCCAGATTTAGATGAGTCCTCCCCCTAATCCTGGGAGAAAACAGACAAGATTCCAAAACCCAACTCATCACCCCATGGAAAAGCCTCTCTTGGTTTAGGGGATCTTCTCTGTGTATCCCTCTATGATCTTTGCCTGTTAAACATCTCCCTTACCAATCATCTGAGGGCCTGCTATGAAGAGAAATCACAAAGAGGCAAAGCACATCTCCCTTGGTATTCACAGCTCTGAGGTCTGAGGACTAACTGGTGGCTCTCAGATCTTAGTGTGACTAGTTCTGAGATTGAATGTCAGGGACCCTCAGCTCCTAGTGATCGAAACTGCCATGTTGCCTTCTTGGGATCAGTAGCCAGCCTCTTCCATCAGTTCCCTGGAGATCATCTGACAACTGCACCTAGCAGTTCCTGCAGTTCTCCACTTATTTGATTTAAAAGGTGAACTCAGGCATGCACAGTGTCCTTCCAAGATACCCACAGTATTTCTGCTTAGGCATGGTTAGGGCACTCCACACTAAGGACCATTGAAGGGGGTCCCAAAGGGTTGAGTCCTGTTGAGCACTGCAAATTGGAGTCGTCTGGGGAGGACCTGCTATGGAAGCAAAACTCTCTGAGTGACTGTGAGGCATTTGTGGCAGCCATGGCCATCACAGACAGGGGCACAATTTTTTATCAATTTATTGAGAACATTGGGCCCTTCTGTCTCATTTAGATGGAGAGCTGCTTTTGAGCCTTCAAGCCCCTGTGCAATTAAGTAAATTCTAGAAATAACCCTGGAAACAATTTTTTCCTAGACAGCTTCTTTCTCCTCTCCTGAATGATGATGGACAATATTATTCAACTGATCCCCAGCATGGCTGTGGTCTCCCTGTGTAGGCTTCCTGTTGAGAAGACAAGGCCGACCTTTATACCTCTCCCCCCTACAGTTGCAGTTCTGACCGCAACTCACTGGGGACCCAGCAGGCTGCAAGTCCTGACTGCATCCCAAGACAGACCCACCCCCCACTCATGCAGTGCTCTGATCCTCCCATATGTAGTATTGGCCCCACCCCGACCCCAGCCTGACCAATACTGAGTGTGACTGGCCCAAATGTAATGTAATCAAGTTCTCCTACAAATCAATGAGGAAAAAAGAAGGCTGCATATCACATGGTTTGCCAATTAACAAAATGTGGAACTCTACCAAGGAGAATACTTAAATTGCAAGGAGGCCAAATTTTAGTGTCATTTGTGAGATAAAGAACTGGGGTGACTTCAGACATGCACAAAAGTGATTGGAAGTGAAGTTGTTTGTGGTCTGTCATGTGCAATCTAACTCCATGGTTCTCCATAGGACCCAGGTTCCATGCCTTCAGAATCAGGGTCACAAATTTTTATCAAGTACCTATTGACAACTTTGAGCCCTCCTGTCTCAGTTGGATAGAGACCTGCTTTTGAGCCTTCAGGCCCCTCTGACATTAATCAGGTTTCTAGAAGTAAGCCTGGAAATAGTGTTTCTGAAGACAGCTTCGTTCTCCTCTACTGAGTGATGCTGGACAGTGGGGATGGATGGAAAAGTGTGGCATGGAGAAAGGAGGCTGGGATGTAGGAAAACTAGAGGGAACATCCTGAGGGGGGAGGGATAAGCTGAGAGACCTATATTCCCAACCAAGTTCATCACACCAGGGGAGGAAATGGGCCTTATCTCAGGTGCCCATCACAATCCTGTGAGTGAAGCAATCTTGGTGCTCAATGAGCATCACCATCACTCAGGGGATATAAGGTCACAGGAGATTCCTGGAAGTAATGTGAGCCAGGATGGAGAGTTGGTTCTCTGACTCCACATGATTGTCCCTCACTTAGTATTTTCACCTTCTAGCATAGATCTGATTGTTCATGGCAGGCAACATCACAACTAGTGTTGGAGATGCGGGGGGGAGGCACCAGTATAGATCTCTCTGGACACCCAACCACATTTTTCCGAGGAATTCCTGCTTAGGATATTGAGGTGGTGCAGAATTCATGAGTGAGTACTCATTCCATTTGGATCCTCCGTGGAGATGTACATCATTGTCTCAGGCTTTAACCCTGCTCCCAGGGCACTCTGTACTCTGTCTCACTCAAATAAGGCTGCCATATGTACTGCTACAGAATGGGAAGCTGAAACCACAGGCATTCATCTCTCACAGTTCTGAATTTGGGAAACCCCAGAAAGATGGTGCGAGATTTAATGTCCAGTGAGGTTTTTCCCTCCAGGCTTGAGAAAATGGCTACCTTGCCTGTGACCTCCTATGGCTAAGAGAGCTTTAGCATCCCTTCCTTTTTCTACAAGGGCACTAGTACTATCATGGGAACTCTACCCTGATGACATCATTAAAATCTTAAGAGCCGCTGAAGCCACCATCTCATGGAGGTTAGGGCATTCACTCATGCATTCTGCAGGCCAAAGCATTCAGGTCACAATACACAAAAACATCAAGAACTCAAGAGAAATCAGATTCCAGTATAGTACTTGATGTTCTCTCTAGTATATAGAGCATGTCCTGGATGCAGGGAGCCCACATGGGGTGGTCAGAGTGATTGGACAGAAGAGGCAAAGGCAAGGCCTGTGTTGGGTCAGGTCAACTTGCAATGAAGTGTGGGTTGTGGATTGTGACTGATCCTGATGAACCCAGGCCAGTGCTTTGGCCCCTATCTGGACTGGAGCCTACCATGAATCTGGAGGAGGGATTGTGGAGGGGTCTTCAGGAATGGCAATGCATACCTTTGATCAGATGATCTATGAGATGGCAGAAAAGTGTGTCAGGTATCTGGGGCTAGGCCTAAGTGCTCGGGAACATGGGTTGAACAGCTGGCTCTGTTGGAGCTTGTCACCCAGCCAGGAAGGGCATCTGCTACCACAGAGAAAACCACTGAACACTTACATCTCCAAGCATTACTTCCCTCTACCTGGAATGCTGGACACTCTCTAATAGTCCCAGAAGCTCCGACCTCAACGTTCTTAGTTCCACCACTGCCTAGAGGTTCAGGGTTAGGGTGTAGGGCAGTAACCAGCCAAGCTCAGGGGGTGTCCACCATCAGTGAGGTCTGTTCACAGGGTACAAGTTTCACTACCTTGGGGTTGGCCAACCACCTGGAAAATAAACCATCTTCTAGCATATGGATCACCCCTGCTCATGAACAATGCCATAATAAACCCTGATGTTTCAGAAAGATTTAGAGTTCAAAAAACATGATCAGGGAACGCCAGTGTCTCAGATGCCCCAAGCACACACCTCTGGCCTCGTAATCCATGTAATTCTCGCCATTCAAACAAATGAAATACAGCCCTCTTTGGAAGGTGGGTTGGGGTGGGAACCCAGGTGTTCCACTACTTTCAGCACAGCTTGGACTTTCACATGACCTCTGCTGAGTCTTGTGTTCTTGGTATATAGTCCTAACCCCAACATTCCTAGAGAGAGAGTTGTCTTCCATAAATCATATCTTTGACCAGATGCTGAAGCTTGGCTTTTCTGTGTGGTTCAGGGCAGGGACATGAGAAGCCTGGAATAGGTGTGGGAGCATCGTAAAGGAATGTGCCTGGTTCACTAAGGACCACATGGTTCTCTTCAGGTGCTAAGTGATGTCAGGAGCACTCAGAATGGTTTCCGCATTGGGAAATAATCCCTCCTGGGACCAGCCCATCCCATGGTCTGAGCAGTACTCCCCATGCCTGCTACCAGATCCTCATTGCTATGAAGCTACAGCTTGAGTTTTCCAATAAGAAATTCTTTTCTTAAATAATTCTATGTCTTGCTTACCTGTCAGGTTTGTGGATTTTGAGGCTGAAGAGATAGAGGACTCAAAGCTTCAGTTGATGATAGATTCCAGTGTCAGACACATCCAATCCCATAGAGGCTCAATATTCCACATTCTCCAGTCTTTGAGACTGTGCAGCAAGAGAGAGCTAAACACATTCCCATAAAAATTGATGATTAAAAAAATGGTGATGATGGAGTGTGATAGCACACATGTGAACATTTTTTCAGAATAGGGCACTTCTCTTGCCAGTGGAACAGCCCCTGAGCATTTGGGATTCCAGATGCCCTTGGATTTGAAGTTTATAAAGCCTAGTCCAAGGTGCTACCTTCTCTCCCCCTGCCTATGTAAAGAGTCAACACACCATCTGCCTAGGACACGAGGCCATGTGGCCCAAGTATATCGAATACGGGTGTCTCAAAATGTCCTCCCACGTGACATACATTGTCCCACAGATGCAGAGTCTTCACTAATGGTTCCTGATGTCAGAATGTGCAGGGCCATTCTGGACCAGAGTAGATCCCTTAAACATTTTCTTTCACTGAATGGCTGGAGCACAGCTAGAAAAACCATGTATGCATCACCCTCTTACCCTCTGTCCTAGTGTAAACCTCGAGAAAGACTGGCCCTGAGGCTCACCCACCAGAAGTTTAATAGTGCAGGTATCCAGAGACCAAAGTGCCTGACGAGATCACACTTGAAGTCATAACTGTATAGATGGACATCATGAACATCTGGTGGGGTTTCCCAACTTCAACATGTGGGTAGGCCCACATTTGGCCATAGCGAAGTCCATGGGAAACTTGGAAGAGAATGAAATGGAGTGACATCTAAAAGGGGACAACTTGTAACAAGATCTAAATTTCCTGCCCTAGACTGATGAGCTGTACTCCAAGAGGACTTTTTCACCAAGGTGGGCTGGGGTGGGAATCCAGCTGTGTACAAGACTTTGAGAATGTCAACCTAGACTCATGGAATTATCTTTTATTCTTTACATTCTCAGCACTGTTTGTCTGTTGGGTGGGGTAGCTCATGGTCTTGATTTAACAACTCCATGGTGTGAACCAGAAGACACCATCCATGCTTCCTACAAGTTCCAGAGGTGTCTTGGGCTTGGGGACACTTCCTACCAAGGCCACACACAATTTTTTTCTTCTCCTCCAGGTGCAGGCTCCATTTTCCACACCCCCATTTCTTGGAACTATTGCTTTTCATAGGACTACACATGGCTATCTTGACCCTAACCAAAGAGCTGGACCAGGAGGAAGGACTCACCCAGCAGAATGGCCATCAGAACTTCAGTCTGACACCAAGACAGGTGATACCTCCCATTCATTTTTACACATCCCCCAAGTCCCTCTGTCTACCCTCATACCCAATACAGACTGAGCATGGGCCATTTCTGTTCTGTAGCTGGTGAAAATGCAACTATTGCCCTCAAAGTAGAAATTATCAGTGGAGCTGCCCCAAAGTTTTGTTATACCCCGACTAAAGTGCTTCTAAATCAGCTGCCAGCCAAGGTATAGAGGGACATAGTGACAGCACTGGACATGAGTCCTATATGGAGATCTGGCCCACCAGGGGTCACCTCATAGAAAATTAAGAGATTCAGGGTCACATAACCCTAGGTCCTATAATGGAAGCTCACTGGTATCTTCCTGCACTGTTGCGAGTCTTCCTCAATGGTTCCCATCCAGGCCTCAACTCTTCCCTGGACCACAGAATCTCTTCTCTAAGCCTGGGCCACAGAAGGGCAGTGGGTCCCAGCAGGACTTCTCCTACCGGAGCCACATGAGAAAGCAGAGGTGTTTAGTGAGGACAACCATGACCCTCCATACCCCAGACATCCTCCTGGCTTCCCAGCACCTTCTGCTGTGCTGCAACTGTCCCAGACCCAGGACTTCACAAAGGCCCCTTCATCCCTGGAGGCTGAGCACTACAGGCTCCTCAGCCCCAAAGAAGAGTCCTCATCCCTATCCCCCTCCTGATGCCAATCTATGAAGTGAGCTATAGCTTGACACTCAATGCATGCAGGAAAGACACTCTACTCTGGGTCTCATCTCCAGGTCTCTGGAAAGAAACATCTGGCTCTGGGGATGATTCCTATTGCCCAGAATCTGAGAGGAAGTGTCAGTCATCAGACCCCAGAGGAAGAAGAAGAGACATTGAAGACAGTAGCATAGGTATCTGGTGAGCCAACCTCTCAGGCAGGGTCTTGGTGAGATCTCCCCTTCAGTACATCCTGCAACACAAGGGGCAAAGATCCTTGTCATTCAGAGCTGATCCTGCTAGTCCTCAGGAAAGGGAGGGCAAGGCCAGGGCACTGGGAATATAGGAGGAAGGCCAAAGGTGGTAACTGGCATGGGAGAAGGACAGAGGTGCATACCTGGGGCAAAGCTGTACATGGTGGGAGTTCACTGTCAAGAGTGAAGAAAAAGCACTTAGTAGAGAAATGTTCTCATGGCTGCTGCCTTCTGCTGTGGTGTCTGTGCTACTCTGTGGGGTGAGGACTGAAAGGAGGAGGTATCTGCAGATTCCATCCCTCAGGGTGCACAGATGCAGGGCCAAGCCCTTGCCTCCATATTTAGCCTGCACCTTCCACTGATGCTGGAAGAAAAAACAGACCAAAAGCTTAACAGAAACCCAGTCATTATGTTGTTTACATAGCCTCAGTTAATTTAAGGGGCCTTCTCTGTACATCCCTGCATGAACTCTGTCCCATAACCATCTCTGTTACCAACAGGCTGAGGGTTCAAACATCCATCTGGAGAGCAACCACAAATAGGAAAAGTGCACCTCCCTTAATATTATCAGTTCTGACATTCCAGGGACAACATATTTCAGATCTTAGCATTCACAGCCCTAAGAGTGAATGACAGTGACCCTCAGTGTCCAGTGGTAACAGCTCTGCAACTGTGTTCCTGACAGGAGGAGACAGTGGCTACTGAGAGTTCCCAGGAACTCTTTCAACAGCCAGACCTAGTAGCTCTTAGCAGCTCTCCATTGCTCTCTGTCATTCTCTTTCATAACTGCCCTCAGGGTGACCTTCCAGGTCTGCTTTCAGTGCCAGCAGCCTTTCCTGTAACCAGTTCTTAGTAAAATCAGCTCTACCTACTCTACTTGAGATAAAAGGCATGCATAGGTTGAATATAACCATGTACTTGAGGCCTCACTAGGAGTTATGCTGCACCACAAGGGTAAGTGATACAGGCACTTTTTGCATAAGGAGATTGGGAAGGAAGCTCATTTACTTAAAAAGAAATACAAAGGTGGGCTCAAGCACACACAGTATCCTTCCAGGAAACCATGGGACTTCCCTGAGGTTTGGGTAGGAAGAGGCTCCTCATACAGCAGAGGCAAAACAGCTAACGAGATTCCAAATGGTGGTATCATTGAAAGAGAATGAAGGATGGAGTCATCTCAAATATACTTTGACCAAATATAATTCTAGGTCACAGTGACATAATTAGGTCAGCCATGAATGTCAAAGACAGGGAAACCACTTTTTTCTTTCCTTTTTGTATTTTTGGCGGTGCAGGTTACTGAACTCTGGACCTCACACCAGCTAGGCAAGTATTTTATCACTGTGCCACAACCCAAGTCCCCAAAGATTTCTTTAAATGCCTCTGGGAAAGTGTTGGCCCTTTCTCTTCTGTCTCATGTAAGAGAGATGTTTGGAGCCTTCAGTCTTTTAAACCATCATAGAATTTTCTACAATTGGCAATGGGGATGGCATTTTACTTAGATACCTCTTTTCTGATCCTGTGGAAGAGGCTAGATATCCAGGCTGAACAAATATTCAGCATGACAAAGGGCTTCCTGCAATGGTGGACAAGGCTTCAATTTTAGACTTAAAAGTCTAAAATTTTAGACTTAAAAGATGCATTTTCCTGTATACCAGTACATGCATATCCTTAAAACCTGAGTGTTTTGAGGGTCCCTCTGATAAGTCCATCTAATTGACCTTGACTCTTCTACCCCTGCCTCAGGAAGACCTGAGCCTGGCAGGCCAAAACCAAAGTGAGCTGAGGCAAGCCGATCTGCTATCCTTCTGCAACAAATCCTGCCCACAGTGGGGATGCCCACTGCACAACTTTTCCAAACCCCAATTAGCATAAACTTAGACCAATAGTATTGGTTCTCCTTCCATTTAATAAAGACAATAAATAATATTTTTACTCAGGAAAAAAGTGAAGTTGAACCAATGGAATTCCCAAGTGCAAAACACTTTCTGACTAGCCACATGCACTTTTTAGAGTATTTATTTTTCAATTACACATGGACACAATGTCTTCATTTTATTTTCATGTGGTACTGAGGATCAAACCCAGTGCCTCATGCATGCTAGGTGAGTGCTATACACACCTCTGAGCTGAAACTTCAACTCACAACCCTGCATTTCCATGAATTCTAAAGAAAACGTGCAGTGTGGGGAAGGTTGTCTAGTGTTGCATTTCACATGGTGTAATACGGAAGTGACACATTAAGATATCATAAAACAGTGCATAAATACTTTTCTCTCTTTACTGAATTCAAGAGGTTTAAAGATGTATGAAGTTTTGAAGCATTTTGGTGATGGCTTTCCATGATAGAGAGTTGCTGGCTCAGGGTGCCAGGGACATATGGGGAGTGCTGCTAATGCTACAATCTGAGAGCCCCTGGCACTCCAACCGCAGAACTGCTAATACTAAGGGAGCTAGTTGTACTCTGCCTGTTTGTGATTGCATCTAAATTAACCCAAAGAAGCCTAAGATGTTTGAGAACCTCTTCTCTCCTGATGCTAATTCTGAATTTCCTTCCTGCCCCATATATACCAGGATATGTAGGTTTTAATGCTTAGTGGGTGAGCAACATGCAGAAAGGGCACTAAGAGAGCAACTTCCTCTGTAAGCAGCCCAAACAAGTGTTCATGCAGGTTTACTCATCTGAGAGTTCTTCAGTTCTTCCAAATAATATCCCCTCTGCACATCACCACATGAGCCTACATCTACCTGGAGAAGGCCACATTTTCTTGCAGCAGTGCACTTTGTGCTTACTTCTGAATCTAGGCCTCAGGGCCCTCTTCTGTATATTGACAATTCTTCCTTATTTACTTTCCCTTGTTCCTTGAAACAAAGCTCTATTACATCTTGTGGTTTTCATTTACACTTTCAATGTTATCTGTACTTCACATATGATACCACACATACATATATACATATGAATGTATAGATTCATATGTCTACTTATACACATATATGCGTTTTAATTCACATGACAAGGGTAAATATTGTTTACTGGCTATATCATGAATGGTATGCTCAATAGAATAGTTGCTTTCTTAGGTGGAATTTATTTCTGGTTACCATGGGCATGCCATGGTATTCATGGTTACCATGGGCATGCCATGGAATCAGGGAGAGTAATTAAGGAATAACTGTAGGAATTAAGAAAACTGTTTCTGAGAACATATTTATCAAAATAGTGCCCAGTCTGGGTTCAAATATCTTTGAGACTTAAAACAACCCTTGTATTCCCAATTGTCTAGATGCAAGACTCTGGATGAGAAACCTAAAGATAAGGGCATATTGGTCAATGTCTAGTTAGGAAAAGACCAAGGGGCTGAGGTTGTAGCTCAGTGCCAGGGTGCTTATCTAGGATGTGTGAGGCCCTGGGTTTGAACCTTAAGAGTAAATCAAACAAACAAATAAATCATGTTCATCGGCATCCACAGAAAAGAAAAAAACTTAAAAAAAGAAAAATCCAAGATGACAACAGAAAGTTTTCTCAGAGAAAAGACCCAGGAGCTCTACAAAAAATTGAGTAAACAATAATGTGAAAGAACTCTTGTCAAATTGAGTAATAAACTCCAATCCATAAAGATAACATTAAATTATCTGCCCTGCAATATCTAAGAAGTGTTATAGAGCAGGCATTTTGACCTTTAATCTACCTCATTACATTATCATCTTTCTGTGGCTTTGAAAGCATATGTAAGGTAAACCAATTACAAGGAAGAAAATTTTATTTTGACTGAACATTTCAGAGATTTCTTTCTATGTATACTTTGTCAGCTTCTTGGTTCTGGAGACTCCATGGAGGTAGAACATCATGGCAGAGATCACACATTGGAGTAATGCTGCTCACCTCATGGCAGCTGAAAAGTAGACAGCATGAGGCCAGGGTCCCAATATCCCCCTCAAGGGCATGTCCACAATCATGCAACCTCCTTCCAGTAGGACCCACCGCCTACTGTTTCATCACCTCTCAATATTGCCAGAGGCTGATGAGGAAATATTTATAGACCCTTCGTGGATATTTAAGATCCAAATCACAACACATACCTCATTCTATACTTCCTACAGCAGGCTGCATATGCCTAACACTGTATGCTGGTATTTGGAATTCACAGCTGTGACTTAAGCAAGGTCAAACTGGGTCTCACATGTGGACTGGTGAGAATCATACAGAGATATGGGATTCTGACTACATTCTGGCAGTGAATGAACACTTTGGTTGTTATCTCTTTGGGAGGGGAAAGCACATTTCATGAGAGGGTGGAAGAGGAGCCAACTGCAAGTGGTAGTAGTTCAGTTTATCAGTCGGTTCTCTGCTTCTCAGGCACATATCATAACTGTCTTTCCTGAACTTCTCTGAAAATTGTTTCAGCCAAACTTAATTTTCTGCTTGTCCACCCTGGGACATGCTGGATTCTACAAGGAAGATTATTCAATGTTACTGTAATAGTTAACTCCATGTACTGATTTGGCTAGGCACAAATACCCAGCAGTTTGGGCCAAACACCAGTTAAATGTTACTGTGAAAGTTTTTGTTTGGGGCGTGGGGTGGGACTTCGTATATCCAGTCAGCGGACTTTGATTAAAACTGACTACCTTCCACTGTCGGAGGGTCTCATCTACTTAATACATATATGGCCCCCGGAAGCAGACCTCAATTGCCATGTCCCTTAAATACATCTACTAAGGGACACCTAAATATTTTCCTCTTCACAACTATTGCTACTACCACAACACAAACACACACACACACACACACACACACACACACACACACACACACCTGAGGTGGGGTAGTTAATACAAACTCAATACACAAGGAACTCTCCATAGGTATCTCATCTTCATATACAAGCTCACACACTCCCAAATATGAAGAAATAACTCCCTGTCTTCCAAAATGCAGAAGCCTGCCATCTTCACACCACACAATGAATATATCCATCCTACTGCTCCACGAAATTAGTAACCGACCAGCTTTCACACACTCAAGTACATGTGCATGAGAAATGAAAATAAAATTTATTCAAAATCCCTTGTACCAAAACATGATGTCCAGAATGTACAAATATCCCTCCTCCATTTCCCAACTATAACAATCACATTGAAAGTGCAGAGAAAACTACCCAAATGCCTTCCTTAACATAGCCCATATGCAAACACATATATATCCAAACTCCCCAGGGTGTGTTCGTGGGAAAAATATATATATACAAGACCACCACAAGTAAAATATTACAAAAACCAGAGCTTAATTTCCCTTGATCTCCAATATCCACACAGAACAAGAAGATGACCATCACCACTTTGTCTGACCCACACTTCTGAACACATACCACATTCTTGTCAGGCAGTCGAGACAGAGCAAGATCCAAATTATGAATGCACATCAACACATTAGGGACCCCACCACCCCATCAAAGGAACAGCGAAAACAACCAGAGCCCTCTGAACTCCTACTAACCATCCAGGACCAGCGCAGCATCTCATTTTCTCACCCAAATATCCACCCCCGTGATCTCATGCCCATCAAAACGGAAGGAAAACTTCCTGGCACACAGAAATATCCACAGGGGCCCCCAACAGCCCACCAACGCATACGCGAGACCATATCATCAATTTCACTGCCGCAGTACACAAGCACCACAAATTAATAAGACAACATTACTCTCTTTATTGCACACGACTTGTGGTCAAACGGTTCTCCCATCATCATTTAGGTGCTCTGTCCAGATGGGTCCACCAACAGCCCACCTACGATGGCCCGTCAATCACGGGGTGACCACAGCAGACTCAGCACACTTGGCTCAGTGTGTTCCCTTCTGCAAAGTTGCTAAGGACAGGGAAATGAGCGGCCTTCAGCTAACAACCCTGATGCCAGCTGACAGTGTCCCCAACATTCACAGGTTTCAGGCGGAACAAGAAGATGACAGTCACCACTCTGTCAGACACCTACAGGAGCCTTAGACCTGCTGACCAGGACCGCGCTTCTCAGGCACCAAACAGGTGCCCTGGAGCCGGGTTTCACACAGGCTGCAAGGGACATGGATGGAGGATGCGTCGACATGGGCGCCGCACTGGCCATCTCGCCCCTCACTGCCAGGCCTGCTGCGGGCCGCCTGCATCCCTGGGGAGGCAAGGCTGGGCCTGGGCTGTCTGGCGAGGCGCAGGGGCCAGAGGAACGGGCAGGGACACAGTGGGGACCGAAGAGGTTCGCGGGTCCAGTACCTAGAGGCTTATGGGACTGAGTCTGGACGCCGCCATGGGAGCCCAGCTGGCCGTTGGGAACCCGCTGTCTGTGCTCGCGCCCGTGCCGTTCCCTGCAGGAGCCCCCAATGGACGCTGGAGCCGTTGGATGGCAGCCTGTGAGCGCGCCCTTCCATCCAAGCATGTGCTCAGGCGCGAGGGATGCAGGAGGGACAGCGGTGACCCTGCAGGAGGAAGAAATGGGTCGGGAAGCTTGCAAGGTGTCTCCGGCAAGAAGGCTCCCCATAAAGAGCCTCTGGGCTGGTCCTTCTTTCAGTGGGAGCACCTGAAATGACAAAGTGATTTTCGCAGTTACAAACTGGTCATGCCTACAGTAGAGACCACCCTGCTGCAGTCCTTGGAAGCTAAGGAAGCTCTCTACCCTGTGCTCCTTCCCATGGCCAGTTTGCACAAATTGAATTTGACTAGTGTTATTATATGAGCACCTGTGGTCTAGCAGTTTGGAGCAGTGCAAACTGATTGCATGGGGTAAGGGCTGAAGCTCAGTGGCAAAGCACTGACCAAGCGTATACAAGGCCCTCAATTTGACCTTGGTTTAGCAAATAAAATTTGCTTTCAAAATCTGGTCTCCAGCATTCATTACAGTGTATGATTATTTTTTAAAAATTTTAAAAACCTGTGGAATGAGAACATAGTTTTTCTGCACTGCATATTTTATATCACTGCTTCAAAAGAAATGACAAGGGAAGAAAGAATGAAAGAAGCTTCTTTTTAGTGCCTGAATATCATGGTTTGCCCCCTCCTGCCATTTATTGAAAAGACTTATAGTAAGGTGTTAATATTTCATGAACACCAAACTGTGTGTTTTGCAAGCCAGGGATGGGATAAAAAAAAATCATCACCAACAGAAACAACCAGGAAAAAAACACTTTATACATAAAACACAATCCATACCCCACAGATTTTTAGAGTATTGACTGTTCATACCGGTGACTTTGTGGCTCACTGGTCCTGCCCATCATTGGAAGCAAAGACAATTTGGTTGTTGAAAGACAGGGCCACCTGTCACACCCCTCTCCTGTGGATTTTAGAAACTACTTCAAAATGTCCCAGAGGCACACACCACTTGTGTCACCCCTGAATTGCCTGAAGGGAACTCAAGGTTCTTCTATACCTATTAGAGCTCTTCATGGAATGTCTGCCCAGCCCCCCCTCCACCCAGGCCAGCTGTCGTTGGCCCCTCCCCCCCCCTGCAGAATGTCTGGATCCAACATTCCACTGTGGTTTACATTTAAACTTTGGCCAGCTTGGCTCAGTTGGACCCTGAGCATCCGTTACAGACAGGTCACTCTCTGGGTCCTGTACTGACTTTTCCCACTGTGGAGACTGTGAGACACTGTGTCAGGTGTCCTGCCTGAACTTCAGAAGGAGGTGAGCCTGGACAGTCAGGGGTCTGTTATCTGAGGGCCAGTCACCCCCCAAACCCTTGGGAGTTAGGATGGAGCACTTACCCTGTGGTCAACTGATTGAATAGAAGGAAGGGAAGGAAAGAGCCTTAGACAGTACACTTGACATGGCCCAGGAAGCCCCGGGAAGACTGATACTGCTCATGGGGAGGAGGGCTCCTAAGACCCAGGTCCAAACTAATCCGGGGAAGTACACTGGGTCAGCAGAAAGGAGAGAGGCCACGGGATTGATTCCTTGTAGAATGGACCCAGGTCACTGCATGGTTTTTTAGGCAGTCACAGATGGTGTCACAGTGAGGGCTTCCTGGAGTCAAGATGCTGAGCCCTGTGTCCATTCTTCAGACACATGGAAGCTGCCTGGGATATCATTCTGAGGGGACTGACTGAGAGTCTCAGATCCTAAGTGGGCAGGGGTAAGAAGTGTTCTTAAGTAGAAAAGTGCCCAATGGGGATCTCAATGACCACAGATGCCGTGCGATATAGTCTCTGTGGGTGAGGCTGCAGGGCACTCCAACTGCCATAGCCCAGGGTCCCTCACAAACTTCCTGCCCAGGAAAACTTCTCCTTCCATTCAGACAGCAGGTGTCATTGATTCCAGAAGGGCAAGGAACCCAGGAAACCTTAGCCAACATAGATTTGGGCCTCTGGGGGATCTTCTGAATCGTTATCACTTTCACACTCTCTGTGTGTAGCCTCAGCTCATTGTTTTCAAGTCAACACAGAAGACTTTGGCTTACCTTCATGGTTTGGTTGGTACTCCATGATAAGGGAGCACATGTGGGGTGCTCTTCATTTTCCAGGATCAGGTTTGAAGATGACTGGGTTCTTTTGAAGATAGGAAGGAGTATAGCACACAGTTAGGAAGGGGCTCTACTCATATTGTCATTGGAACTTAGGCAGCTGTCCTGATTAATACATGCAAGTGTTGAAGTGTGGTACACCTCCCATTCTTTGACCTCACTCTGCATAATGTCCTGGTGAACAGGAATGTGCTCCCAACAACCTTGCTGCAGGTAGCAGCTGGTGCAGGCCTGAGTCTCTGTGACACTTCCCTTCCCATTATTAGGAGTGCAAAGGAAAAGGACATCAGAACGGCTCTAATTCCCAGGCCCAATAAAAAAATGACCAGTGTCTGTGAAAACCTCTGGAAAACCCCAATCCTCACCATCCCATCAACTTCATAAACCTCAGTAACCTTTGTTAGTCAGCCCAGGAGAGGATCTGTGGGACTCAGTGTCTATCACATAGACCTCTTCCCTGGGAAAGGAGCTCCCTGCATTATGGCAGGAACCAGTGAGCACTAGGATCACAGATGGCCAGGCTCTGTCCCCCATTAGTGTTTGGTGTGGGAAGTGCTGGGAGAAGCACCCACATGCTGGGCAGGATGTGCTCCTGGGTGAACTACACAATTCCTCAGCCTCTAGCTAGGCAGACATCTAAATCAGGTGTTTCTTGTTTGTGTGTGGATGCCTAGGAAAAAAGTGGAGGGGTATACAAGGAGTATTAGCAAAAGGAAGGCTGAGGAGGTGATGGGGGAATCATTTTTAGAATCTGTCACCTTCACAAGGGACCCTAAAGCCCCTGCATTTGCCCTGGAGAAGATCCCTTTCCTATTGGTGAGAATGAGGAGGGGCATGGTGCCACTGAATAGGGTCAAATTGATCCATTTCTAGGGAGTCACCTAGGAGGCCAATGGAGTGTCTGCAAAGGATGCACAAGGGGCCTCTCAGAATCAGGGAAAGCTGAGGTGTCACAGTCAACTGGGAATCCTGGTGTAGTGAAAATGAGATTTCTCAGGGTAGAACTATGACTAAAGGAACACAGCATGAAATTCACTCAAAGGGACATTTGCAAACTGCACAATTTCCCTGCCCAAGGGCCCTGAGCTGGGAGCATTTGTTCTCAGATTTCCACTGAGTAAGAAACTGCTGTCATTTTCCCTCCTCCATTCTCCGCTTTGCTTTGCCTCCACAGCATCTGCATCACGGAGAGCAGGCATGAACTTCACTCCTGGTGCCCACGTGTCTGCGTTCAGGGGCCTACCCTTTCTTCCAGCTGCCCCTGTGCCAACACACCAGCCATTCTGGGAGCTGCCCCCGGCACCAAGGGTGACTGCGCCTATCTCTCAGGGTAACCCTCTGGTGCTGTCCACTTACCCTGGACAATCATATGTGCCAGGGCTGTCCACCTTTGGAAAACATGGGCCACAACTGAGGCCAGTGGGGCCTCCTCATATTCAGAACATTATCCACACTCAGGCACCCCTCAACTGGAGGGCCCCAGGGGCCTTCTGTGGGGGTGTGGAGCATCCTGCTCCATTCCTCACAGCACCTTCTGCCCCGAGGACCACTGTACCTGCCTCAGACAGTGGAGGGATTCAAAACTATGGGATCCACTGGCACCTGGGCCTTCGCCCTCCAGCACCACGACCATTTGCCCAGATGGCCCCCATCATGTTCCCAATGAATGCGCGCCAATGGCCAGGTACAGTGTATGGGGAGGGCGCACTACCCACCTTCCCAGCTGCAGTGCCACCAGATGACACCAGCAGACCTCCCAGCGTGTATGAGAACTTCCGGCGCTGGCAGCGCTTCAAGACCCTGGTCCGCAGGCACCTTCCTCAGACTCCTGATGTGGAAGCACTTTCCTGCTTCCTCATGTGAGTGTTCTCCTCCGGCTCCCCCTTGAGCTCTGTCAGGAGGAAAAGCATGGGTTGGAAAGAGGAGGCTGGGATGTAGGGGAACTGCTCGAAAGGTCCTGAGGGTAAGGGGACCAGCTGAGACCCTTACATTCCCAGATGTATTCCCCTCACACCAGGGAATGAAACGTGCCTTATGTCAGGTGCCCATCACAGGCCTGTGAGTGCAGGCAATCTTTGTTTCCAATAATCATCAGCATCACATGGAGGACTCAAGGTCAGAGGAGGTTCCTGGGGGTAATGTGGGCCAGGAATCGAAGTTGGCTGTCTGACTCCATGCCTCCCCCAGTCATTTCACCTTCCACCATAGACCTGATTGTTCTCAGCACAAGGGACGTCCCAACCACAAGTGGGTTTAGTGGTGCTGGCCTCAACCCAGAAATCTATGGCTACCCATACACATTGTCATGAACTCCTGATCAGGACCCTCTGGTGATGTCACACTCGAGGGGAAGCTGTCTTTGGATACTGCATGGGAATGTTCAACTTTGCCCCAGTTTGTAACTGCTCCTAGGCCATTCTGTGCACCGTCTTCAGTCAGCCTGGGACACCATACATGATGCTATGGAAAATTTGTGAAAAAACAAAAAGGCATTCCTTTCTCACAGTTCTTTAGTCAGGATTCCCAGGTAAAGGGTAACTGACCTAAAATCCCATGATTGCTCTCTCCTCTCCTTGCTTGAAAAGACAGCTGGCTCACCTGTGTCCTCACAGTGTCTCCTCCTTCTCCCAGAAGAACACTAATGCCCTCATGAAGCGCCACCCTCAGGATCTCATCTAACCTTCTAAGCACTAAATGCAGTCTCCAGACACCATTCCATTGGGGGTTAGGGCTTCAACGGGTGAATGTTGGGGGATAAAAACATTCATCACATGGTACACCTCAATGATATTTGAGGAATCCAATCACAATCATGCTGGTCAATGTAGCCCTTGGTGTTAAAGTTGTGTATAAGTATCCTGGAGTCCCAATGTCAATACTTGGAGTTGAACATCATGGGGCAAATATAACAAAGGTAGGAAATTATGTTGTTGGTCTACTGATAAAGAAGGGTGACCTTGTGGACACTGATCCTGATGAATTCCAGCCCAGTGCTTCGGTCTCTGTCCCGACGAGAGCCCACCATGACCATGGAAGAGGGCCTGAGGAAGGGTTTGAAGGAATGGCAGCGCACCAGCAACTTTGATCGGATGGTCTTCTTTGAGACTGCAGAAAAGTGAGCCAGTTTTCAAGGCCCAGAGCCTACTGATGGGGGATCATGGTTTGCACAGCAAGGTCTGGTACAGCCTGTCACCTACCTATGTTTGGGCTCCGAGGCATCTAGCTCTCCAAATAGTGGCTCCTTCTAGCTTGAGGCCTGGGCATTCTCTCAGCAACAATCCCAGAAACTCCAGGCTCCATATTCTTGATTCCAACTCTGCCTTGAGGTTCAGGGTCAGGATGGGGAGGAGGTACCAGCCCAGCCAGAGGGTCTGCTGCTGCTTTGCTGGCTCTGCAGAGGGCAAAAGTTGCACTAGATTCACTCGGGCCACCTGCCTGGGAACTGGTACCTCTTTATAGAGTGAGGTCCATTATAACTCATCAAAGTGGCCACTACTTCAACCTGATGTTCCAGAAGAGGGTGGTGGTGGGAAGTGCATTGTCAGGGCCAGCCACCACCTCAGGTGCCCCCAGGACATGTCTCTGGTCCTTACTTCCTTTGCTCCATATAATCCCAGCCTTTCTAACAAGGGAAGGGAAGAACCCACCCTCATTGGAAGAAACCCAATGTTCTCAGCTTAGCTTTCTCTTCCACATGACCCTGCCTGTAATTTGGTATCCCAGATGATCCTTTCAGGGCCCAAGGTCCCAGCCTCAGTACCCCTGAATTGGGTCAGGACCTCTGGTGTTCCCTGATATAAATCACATCCCTGACCATTTTCGACAACTAAACTGATCATGTGGTTCCTGGCAGAAACAGGAGAGAGCCAGAACAAGGATCAGCTAGGGGCCCTGCCTGGGTCCCTCAGATCTGATTCCCTTAAGGTGCTAGTTGATGTAGTGTTTCCCGAGAACTGTAGTTCTTCCTCTGTAGCAGCTCCCTCCTGTCACTGGCCGGACCTACTTCAGGAAGCAACTCCACATTCCTGCCACTAGCTCCTGACTGATAGCTTAGAATACTCCATAGCCTAGAATCCCACACCAGCACCTGCCTGGTATGGCTAACCTGATTCTCAGCTCAGCCTGTGCCTGCCTTACCCAAATCCCATCAAGGTTCATGGAGTTTGAGGCTGCAGAGGAGATGGAAGATCCAAGGATGCAGTTGTCAGGGGTCTTCCAGTGCCGACCTCCTCCTGCAACTCCGAGGCTGGAAATCCGAAGGCCTCCAGTCCCTGAGGCTGTCCAACAGCCAGGTAGGGTACCCACATTCACACAGTAGTCTATGATAGTGTCCAAACAGTGAAAAAGGCCAAGGCAAGTTGTTGTCCCAAATAAGAACTTTTCCTTCAGTATTGGAGATTCACTCTTACAAGAAAAAAAGCCCCTAACACCTGAGGTCCCTGCCACTCAGCTATGAACTGTGTATTGACTGGGCCAAGTACGGATCTCCTTTCTCTTTTTGTCTATCCAAAGAAACAACACAAGATCTGCCTGGGACTTGGGTCCTGGTAGGGTAGAGTGCATGCATTACCAGTCACTACAAATGTCCTCCCACTTGAATCTCCTAGATGTTGCATCTGGTGCACTATTATATCCCTCGGTTCCTGGGTCAGGTTGTCCTCATGCATGGCATACCAGGTTAAGTCCCCTGAACCCTGCCTACTACCAAGTATTTGGGATGAACATGGAATCCTCATTCACACACCACTCTGGTCCTCCCTGTCCTAGCGTGCACCTCCAGAAAGACCAACCCTAAGGTATGGTCCGCCCGCTCATTAGCAGCCAAACCCAAGGCACCAGAGACAAAGGTGCCTGAGACCAAAGCACGCAAGACCAAGGCACGCAAGAACAAGGTGGCCAAGACCAAAGGGCCAGAGAACAAGGCGCCCGAGGAGATCCCACCTGAAGCCATCCAAGAGTACATGGACATCATGGATGAGCTATTCGGGCCTACAAACTTTGCCACGTGGGAGCCCTCCTACTTGTCTACAGAAGAGCTTGGCGCAAACTTGGGAGAGGAAGGACTAGAGCAACAGCCAATACCGGATGATTTACACCCACATCCAAGTCTCCTGAGCTATGTTGATGAGAACTTTGTCAACAAGGTGAGCTGGGCCTACAATCTTGGTGTATAGAAAGTTTCGGCACTCATGGAATTCAGTTTCCTGGCTTAGAATCTCAGATTATTATTATTATTATTATGTTGTGTGTGTGTGTGTGTGTGTGTGTGTGTGTGTGTGTGTGTGTGAGTGAGTGAGAGAGAGAGAGAGAGAGAGAGAGAGAGAGAGAATGTGCATGCACACATGTGCACTCATACATGGGTGTAGCTGGTAGTTGGGATATAACAACCCCATGATGCAAATGAGCATGGGATTATTATTGCTTCCTCTTTCTCCTAGAAGTCCTCTTGACTTGGGGCCATTTCCTCCCAAGTTCACTCACACTCTCTTCCTTCTCATCCCAGGCAGAGAGTATAATTCATCCTCGCTTCCTGGAAGAAATACTTTCCAACAAGCCACATATAAATATCTTGGCTCTGACAAAAGAACTGGAGCAGCAGGAAAGACACACCACTGACCAGGTAGAAAGCAGAAGGAAGGTCTCCCAGTAGACCTGGGGTAGGTGGTACAGAAGAGAGGCAGGGACACCTGATAATAAAGTGCAGGGACGGCAGGAACAAGAGGGGTTGGGACGAAACAAAAGGTAGACAAGGAGAAAGGGGCACCAGGTAGAACAAAGGAGGTAGAGACACGAGGGTTTCCAGGGTTTCAGAACAGACACCAAGGCACAGAGCAATACCTGGCAGACTAGGAGACAAAGGGACACAAGTATACAGGAAAGGGAATTACCACAGGTGGAGAGGGGAGCAAGGGATAGCAGGTAGATGAAGAAGGCACAGGACCTTACTCATGTGGCCCAGAGGATGTTATCATTATCCTGTCTGTGATGGCTCCCTGAGTGAGTCTGTTCCAGGACACATGATGTAGGATGGAAAAAAAAAAAAGGAAGGAGACATGAGAGCCATGGAAGGGTTCAGGATATCAAGCAGAAAGGAAGCCCAGGGGAGTGTCCAGCAGACACTCAGTGTGTTTTTATGAGACCAAGATGAGTAACAGATCCACTTCCCACTGAAATATGATTGTCCTAATCCCTGTGGCCCATTTCATGCATGAAGAAGAGTTGGCCAGTGCCCATATCCTCCTTCATCTTGTGAAGAAGCACCTTTGCAGGTGCCTCAGGGTCATGATATGTCCCAACAGGACACAAGAGCTTCTGAGGCAGCTGCCAAACAAGGTGCAGAGAAGCGGAAACATCACACTGATCAAGGGGCCAGCACGGAGGACTGGTCCACAGAGGTGGCTTCCCAGGTCGTGAAGAGGAGCAGGACCGCCGAGCCAGAGTTGCTGGGTTCAAAGGACACTGCTGTCCTCCAAGGCTGTCAAGGGTCTTCTTCATTGGGGACCATCCACTCCAACCATCCTCCCCCAAACGGCAGATCCTCCTCCTTAAACCTGGGGAACAAAAGTGTAGTGGGTCCCAGAAAAGCCACTTCTTCTGGGCGGCCACATAAGACAGCCAATGGCTGCAGTGTGGATGAGGACCTCCAAAGCCTGGATTTCCTCCTTAGCTCCCAGCACCGCCTGCTGCCCTGGGAACTGTCCCGGAGCCAGGCCCTTCCAATAGAAACCCTGTGCTCAGGAGATCAAGAAATCCAGGCCCCACCTCCCCAGAGAGGACTCCTCAGCTCCCACCCTCCTCCAGGTGCCATGTCCATGAAGAGTGCTCTCACTGGACGCACATGCTTCATGAAAAACACGCCCTGCACTGGGCCTCCCCTCCAGGTCACTGGAGGGCAAGATGTGGATCTGGAGCTGGCTCAAACCTCACAGCCTCAGAAGAGGAAGTGCACATCATCAGGCAACCAAAAGAAGAAGAGGCCCTGAGGACAGTCGTGTTGACTGGTGGCCTCTGGGGTGGCTGCCCCTCAGGCAAGATCTCACCTGGCTTCATTCTGTGTTGGAAGGTCCAAAGGTTCTTCATCACATAGGACAGTTCCTGTGGGTTCTCAGAAAAATGTAGGGAGTGGGAGGGTATAGTAAATGTAGAAAGAGGGTAGGGGGAGGTACTGAGAGGGGAGGGTCACAATGTTCAATCCTGGGTGGGAAACTGTACCTTGTTTGACTGTCACTGGGAATAAAGGCAGTTTGGTAGGAAAAAAAAATCTCCAGCTTCTGCCTTCTGCCATGTTTTCTGTGCACCTCCATGCAGTGAGAACTGAGAGGTGATAACTGGGGTTGCCAGGACCCAGGGTGCACAAGTGTCCATCTATTGGGTCTTGTTTCCAGATTTAGATGAGTCCTCCCCCTAATCCTGGGAGAAAACAGACAAGATTCCAAAACCCAACTCATCACCCCATGGAAAAGCCTCTCTTGGTTTAGGGGATCTTCTCTGTGTATCCCTCTATGATCTTTGCCTGTTAAACATCTCCCTTACCAATCATCTGAGGGCCTGCTATGAAGAGAAATCACAAAGAGGCAAAGCACATCTCCCTTGGTATTCACAGCTCTGAGGTCTGAGGACTAACTGGTGGCTCTCAGATCTTAGTGTGACTAGTTCTGAGATTGAATGTCAGGGACCCTCAGCTCCTAGTGATCGAAACTGCCATGTTGCCTTCTTGGGATCAGTAGCCAGCCTCTTCCATCAGTTCCCTGGAGATCATCTGACAACTGCACCTAGCAGTTCCTGCAGTTCTCCACTTATTTGATTTAAAAGGTGAACTCAGGCATGCACAGTGTCCTTCCAAGATACCCACAGTATTTCTGCTTAGGCATGGTTAGGGCACTCCACACTAAGGACCATTGAAGGGGGTCCCAAAGGGTTGAGTCCTGTTGAGCACTGCAAATTGGAGTCGTCTGGGGAGGACCTGCTATGGAAGCAAAACTCTCTGAGTGACTGTGAGGCATTTGTGGCAGCCATGGCCATCACAGACAGGGGCACAATTTTTTATCAATTTATTGAGAACATTGGGCCCTTCTGTCTCATTTAGATGGAGAGCTGCTTTTGAGCCTTCAAGCCCCTGTGCAATTAAGTAAATTCTAGAAATAACCCTGGAAACAATTTTTTCCTAGACAGCTTCTTTCTCCTCTCCTGAATGATGATGGACAATATTATTCAACTGATCCCCAGCATGGCTGTGGTCTCCCTGTGTAGGCTTCCTGTTGAGAAGACAAGGCCGACCTTTATACCTCTCCCCCCTACAGTTGCAGTTCTGACCGCAACTCACTGGGGACCCAGCAGGCTGCAAGTCCTGACTGCATCCCAAGACAGACCCACCCCCCACTCATGCAGTGCTCTGATCCTCCCATATGTAGTATTGGCCCCACCCCGACCCCAGCCTGACCAATACTGAGTGTGACTGGCCCAAATGTAATGTAATCAAGTTCTCCTACAAATCAATGAGGAAAAAAGAAGGCTGCATATCACATGGTTTGCCAATTAACAAAATGTGGAACTCTACCAAGGAGAATACTTAAATTGCAAGGAGGCCAAATTTTAGTGTCATTTGTGAGATAAAGAACTGGGGTGACTTCAGACATGCACAAAAGTGATTGGAAGTGAAGTTGTTTGTGGTCTGTCATGTGCAATCTAACTCCATGGTTCTCCATAGGACCCAGGTTCCATGCCTTCAGAATCAGGGTCACAAATTTTTATCAAGTACCTATTGACAACTTTGAGCCCTCCTGTCTCAGTTGGATAGAGACCTGCTTTTGAGCCTTCAGGCCCCTCTGACATTAATCAGGTTTCTAGAAGTAAGCCTGGAAATAGTGTTTCTGAAGACAGCTTCGTTCTCCTCTACTGAGTGATGCTGGACAGTGGGGATGGATGGAAAAGTGTGGCATGGAGAAAGGAGGCTGGGATGTAGGAAAACTAGAGGGAACATCCTGAGGGGGGAGGGATAAGCTGAGAGACCTATATTCCCAACCAAGTTCATCATACCAGGGGAGGAAATGGGCCTTATCTCAGGTGCCCATCACAATCCTGTGAGTGAAGCAATCTTGGTGCTCAATGAGCATCACCATCACTCAGGGGATATAAGGTCACAGGAGATTCCTGGAAGTAATGTGAGCCAGGATGGAGAGTTGGTTCTCTGACTCCACATGATTGTCCCTCACTTAGTATTTTCACCTTCTAGCATAGATCTGATTGTTCATGGCAGGCAACATCACAACTAGTGTTGGAGATGCGGGGGGGAGGCACCAGTATAGATCTCTCTGGACACCCAACCACATTTTTCCGAGGAATTCCTGCTTAGGATATTGAGGTGGTGCAGAATTCATGAGTGAGTACTCATTCCATTTGGATCCTCCGTGGAGATGTACATCATTGTCTCAGGCTTTAACCCTGCTCCCAGGGCACTCTGTACTCTGTCTCACTCAAATAAGGCTGCCATATGTACTGCTACAGAATGGGAAGCTGAAACCACAGGCATTCATCTCTCACAGTTCTGAATTTGGGAAACCCCAGAAAGATGGTGCGAGATTTAATGTCCAGTGAGGTTTTTCCCTCCAGGCTTGAGAAAATGGCTACCTTGCCTGTGACCTCCTATGGCTTAGAGAGCTTTAGCATCCCTTCCTTTTTCTACAAGGGCACTAGTACTATCATGGGAACTCTACCCTGATGACATCATTAAAATCTTAAGAGCCGCTGAAGCCACCATCTCATGGAGGTTAGGGCATTCACTCATGCATTCTGCAGGCCAAAGCATTCAGGTCACAATACACAAAAACATCAAGAACTCAAGAGAAATCAGATTCCAGTATAGTACTTGATGTTCTCTCTAGTATATAGAGCATGTCCTGGATGCAGGGAGCCCACATGGGGTGGTCAGAGTGATTGGACAGAAGAGGCAAAGGCAAGGCCTGTGTTGGGTCAGGTCAACTTGCAATGAAGTGTGGGTTGTGGATTGTGACTGATCCTGATGAACCCAGGCCAGTGCTTTGGCCCCTATCTGGACTGGAGCCTACCATGAATCTGGAGGAGGGATTGTGGAGGGGTCTTCAGGAATGGCAATGCATACCTTTGATCAGATGATCTATGAGATGGCAGAAAAGTGTGTCAGGTATCTGGGGCTAGGCCTAAGTGCTCGGGAACATGGGTTGAACAGCTGGCTCTGTTGGAGCTTGTCACCCAGCCAGGAAGGGCATCTGCTACCACAGAGAAAACCACTGAACACTTACATCTCCAAGCATTACTTCCCTCTACCTGGAATGCTGGACACTCTCTAATAGTCCCAGAAGCTCCGACCTCAACGTTCTTAGTTCCACCACTGCCTAGAGGTTCAGGGTTAGGGTGTAGGGCAGTAACCAGCCAAGCTCAGGGGGTGTCCACCATCAGTGAGGTCTGTTCACAGGGTACAAGTTTCACTACCTTGGGGTTGGCCAACCACCTGGAAAATAAACCATCTTCTAGCATATGGATCACCCCTGCTCATGAACAATGCCATAATAAACCCTGATGTTTCAGAAAGATTTAGAGTTCAAAAAACATGATCAGGGAACGCCAGTGTCTCAGATGCCCCAAGCACACACCTCTGGCCTCGTAATCCATGTAATTCTCGCCATTCAAACAAATGAAATACAGCCCTCTTTGGAAGGTGGGTTGGGGTGGGAACCCAGGTGTTCCACTACTTTCAGCACAGCTTGGACTTTCACATGACCTCTGCTGAGTCTTGTGTTCTTGGTATATAGTCCTAACCCCAACATTCCTAGAGAGAGAGTTGTCTTCCATAAATCATATCTTTGACCAGATGCTGAAGCTTGGCTTTTCTGTGTGGTTCAGGGCAGGGACATGAGAAGCCTGGAATAGGTGTGGGAGCATCGTAAAGGAATGTGCCTGGTTCACTAAGGACCACATGGTTCTCTTCAGGTGCTAAGTGATGTCAGGAGCACTCAGAATGGTTTCCGCATTGGGAAATAATCCCTCTTGGGACCAGCCCATCCCATGGTCTGAGCAGTACTCCCCATGCCTGCTACCAGATCCTCATTGCTATGAAGCTACAGCTTGAGTTTTCCAATAAGAAATTCTTTTCTTAAATAATTCTATGTCTTGCTTACCTGTGTCAGGTTTGTGGATTTTGAGGCTGAAGAGATAGAGGACTCAAAGCTTCAGTTGATGATAGATTCCAGTGTCAGACACATCCAATCCCATAGAGGCTCAATATTCCACATTCTCCAGTCTTTGAGACTGTGCAGCAAGAGAGAGCTAAACACATTCCCATAAAAATTGATGATTAAAAAAATGGTGATGATGGAGTGTGATAGCACACATGTGAACATTTTTTCAGAATAGGGCACTTCTCTTGCCAGTGGAACAGCCCCTGAGCATTTGGGATTCCAGATGCCCTTGGATTTGAAGTTTATAAAGCCTAGTCCAAGGTGCTACCTTCTCTCCCCCTGCCTATGTAAAGAGTCAACACACCATCTGCCTAGGACACGAGGCCATGTGGCCCAAGTATATCGAATACGGGTGTCTCAAAATGTCCTCCCACGTGACATACATTGTCCCACAGGTGCAGAGTCTTCACTAATGGTTCCTGATGTCAGAATGTGCAGGGCCATTCTGGACCAGAGTAGATCCCTTAAACATTTTCTTTCACTGAATGGCTGGAGCACAGCTAGAAAAACCATGTATGCATCACCCTCTTACCCTCTGTCCTAGTGTAAACCTCGAGAAAGACTGGCCCTGAGGCTCACCCACCAGAAGTTTAATAGTGCAGGTATCCAGAGACCAAAGTGCCTGACGAGATCACACTTGAAGTCATAACTGTATAGATGGACATCATGAACATCTGGTGGGGTTTCCCAACTTCAACATGTGGGTAGGCCCACATTTGGCCATAGCGAAGTCCATGGGAAACTTGGAAGAGAATGAAATGGAGTGACATCTAAAAGGGGACAACTTGTAACAAGATCTAAATTTCCTGCCCTAGACTGATGAGCTGTACTCCAAGAGGACTTTTTCACCAAGGTGGGCTGGGGTGGGAATCCAGCTGTGTACAAGACTTTGAGAATGTCAACCTAGACTCATGGAATTATCTTTTATTCTTTACATTCTCAGCACTGTTTGTCTGTTGGGTGGGGTAGCTCATGGTCTTGATTTAACAACTCCATGGTGTGAACCAGAAGACACCATCCATGCTTCCTACAAGTCCCAGAGGTGTCTTGGGCTTGGGGACACTTCCTACCAAGGCCACACACAATTTTTTTCTTCTCCTCCAGGTGCAGGCTCCATTTTCCACACCCCCATTTCTTGGAACTATTGCTTTTCATAGGACTACACATGGCTATCTTGACCCTAACCAAAGAGCTGGACCAGGAGGAAGGACTCACCCAGCAGAATGGCCATCAGAACTTCAGTCTGACACCAAGACAGGTGATACCTCCCATTCATTTTTACACATCCCCCAAGTCCCTCTGTCTACCCTCATACCCAATACAGACTGAGCATGGGCCATTTCTGTTCTGTAGCTGGTGAAAATGCAACTATTGCCCTCAAAGTAGAAATTATCAGTGGAGCTGCCCCAAAGTTTTGTTATACCCCGACTAAAGTGCTTCTAAATCAGCTGCCAGCCAAGGTATAGAGGGACATAGTGACAGCACTGGACATGAGTCCTATATGGAGATCTGGCCCACCAGGGGTCACCTCATAGAAAATTAAGAGATTCAGGGTCACATAACCCTAGGTCCTATAATGGAAGCTCACTGGTATCTTCCTGCACTGTTGCGAGTCTTCCTCAATGGTTCCCATCCAGGCCTCAACTCTTCCCTGGACCACAGAATCTCTTCTCTAAGCCTGGGCCACAGAAGGGCAGTGGGTCCCAGCAGGACTTCTCCTACCGGAGCCACATGAGAAAGCAGAGGTGTTTAGTGAGGACAACCATGACCCTCCATACCCCAGACATCCTCCTGGCTTCCCAGCACCTTCTGCTGTGCTGCAACTGTCCCAGACCCAGGACTTCACAAAGGCCCCTTCATCCCTGGAGGCTGAGCACTACAGGCTCCTCAGCCCCAAAGAAGAGTCCTCATCCCTATCCCCCTCCTGATGCCAATCTATGAAGTGAGCTATAGCTTGACACTCAATGCATGCAGGAAAGACACTCTACTCTGGGTCTCATCTCCAGGTCTCTGGAAAGAAACATCTGGCTCTGGGGATGATTCCTATTGCCCAGAATCTGAGAGGAAGTGTCAGTCATCAGACCCCAGAGGAAGAAGAAGAGACATTGAAGACAGTAGCATAGGTATCTGGTGAGCCAACCTCTCAGGCAGGGTCTTGGTGAGATCTCCCCTTCAGTACATCCTGCAACACAAGGGGCAAAGATCCTTGTCATTCAGAGCTGATCCTGCTAGTCCTCAGGAAAGGGAGGGCAAGGCCAGGGCACTGGGAATATAGGAGGAAGGCCAAAGGTGGGAACTGGCATGGGAGAAGGACAGAGGTGCATACCTGGGGCAAAGCTGTACATGGTGGGAGTTCACTGTCAAGAGTGAAGAAAAAGCACTTAGTAGAGAAATGTTCTCATGGCTGCTGCCTTCTGCTGTGGTGTCTGTGCTACTCTGTGGGGTGAGGACTGAAAGGAGGAGGTATCTGCAGATTCCATCCCTCAGGGTGCACAGATGCAGGGCCAAGCCCTTGCCTCCATATTTAGCCTGCACCTTCCACTGATGCTGGAAGAAAAAACAGACCAAAAGCTTAACAGAAACCCAGTCATTATGTTGTTTACATAGCCTCAGTTAATTTAAGGGGCCTTCTCTGTACATCCCTGCATGAACTCTGTCCCATAACCATCTCTGTTACCAACAGGCTGAGGGTTCAAACATCCATCTGGAGAGCAACCACAAATAGGAAAAGTGCACCTCCCTTAATATTATCAGTTCTGACATTCCAGGGACAACATATTTCAGATCTTAGCATTCACAGCCCTAAGAGTGAATGACAGTGACCCTCAGTGTCCAGTGGTAACAGCTCTGCAACTGTGTTCCTGACAGGAGGAGACAGTGGCTACTGAGAGTTCCCAGGAACTCTTTCAACAGCCAGACCTAGTAGCTCTTAGCAGCTCTCCATTGCTCTCTGTCATTCTCTTTCATAACTGCCCTCAGGGTGACCTTCCAGGTCTGCTTTCAGTGCCAGCAGCCTTTCCTGTAACCAGTTCTTAGTAAAATCAGCTCTACCTACTCTACTTGAGATAAAAGGCATGCATAGGTTGAATATAACCATGTACTTGAGGCCTCACTAGGAGTTATGCTGCACCACAAGGGTAAGTGATACAGGCACTTTTTGCATAAGGAGATTGGGAAGGAAGCTCATTTACTTAAAAAGAAATACAAAGGTGGGCTCAAGCACACACAGTATCCTTCCAGGAAACCATGGGACTTCCCTGAGGTTTGGGTAGGAAGAGGCTCCTCATACAGCAGAGGCAAAACAGCTAACGAGATTCCAAATGGTGGTATCATTGAAAGAGAATGAAGGATGGAGTCATCTCAAATATACTTTGACCAAATATAATTCTAGGTCACAGTGACATAATTAGGTCAGCCATGAATGTCAAAGACAGGGAAACCACTTTTTTCTTTCCTTTTTGTATTTTTGGCGGTGCAGGTTACTGAACTCTGGACCTCACACCAGCTAGGCAAGTATTTTATCACTGTGCCACAACCCAAGTCCCCAAAGATTTCTTTAAATGCCTCTGGGAAAGTGTTGGCCCTTTCTCTTCTGTCTCATGTAAGAGAGATGTTTGGAGCCTTCAGTCTTTTAAACCATCATAGAATTTTCTACAATTGGCAATGGGGATGGCATTTTACTTAGATACCTCTTTTCTGATCCTGTGGAAGAGGCTAGATATCCAGGCTGAACAAATATTCAGCATGACAAAGGGCTTCCTGCAATGGTGGACAAGGCTTCAATTTTAGACTTAAAAGTCTAAAATTTTAGACTTAAAAGATGCATTTTCCTGTATACCAGTACATGCATATCCTTAAAACCTGAGTGTTTTGAGGGTCCCTCTGATAAGTCCATCTAATTGACCTTGACTCTTCTACCCCTGCCTCAGGAAGACCTGAGCCTGGCAGGCCAAAACCAAAGTGAGCTGAGGCAAGCCGATCTGCTATCCTTCTGCAACAAATCCTGCCCACAGTGGGGATGCCCACTGCACAACTTTTCCAAACCCCAATTAGCATAAACTTAGACCAATAGTATTGGTTCTCCTTCCATTTAATAAAGACAATAAATAATATTTTTACTCAGGAAAAAAGTGAAGTTGAACCAATGGAATTCCCAAGTGCAAAACACTTTCTGACTAGCCACATGCACTTTTTAGAGTATTTATTTTTCAATTACACATGGACACAATGTCTTCATTTTATTTTCATGTGGTACTGAGGATCAAACCCAGTGCCTCATGCATGCTAGGTGAGTGCTATACACACCTCTGAGCTGAAACTTCAACTCACAACCCTGCATTTCCATGAATTCTAAAGAAAACGTGCAGTGTGGGGAAGGTTGTCTAGTGTTGCATTTCACATGGTGTAATACGGAAGTGACACATTAAGATATCATAAAACAGTGCATAAATACTTTTCTCTCTTTACTGAATTCAAGAGGTTTAAAGATGTATGAAGTTTTGAAGCATTTTGGTGATGGCTTTCCATGATAGAGAGTTGCTGGCTCAGGGTGCCAGGGACATATGGGGAGTGCTGCTAATGCTACAATCTGAGAGCCCCTGGCACTCCAACCGCAGAACTGCTAATACTAAGGGAGCTAGTTGTACTCTGCCTGTTTGTGATTGCATCTAAATTAACCCAAAGAAGCCTAAGATGTTTGAGAACCTCTTCTCTCCTGATGCTAATTCTGAATTTCCTTCCTGCCCCATATATACCAGGATATGTAGGTTTTAATGCTTAGTGGGTGAGCAACATGCAGAAAGGGCACTAAGAGAGCAACTTCCTCTGTAAGCAGCCCAAACAAGTGTTCATGCAGGTTTACTCATCTGAGAGTTCTTCAGTTCTTCCAAATAATATCCCCTCTGCACATCACCACATGAGCCTACATCTACCTGGAGAAGGCCACATTTTCTTGCAGCAGTGCACTTTGTGCTTACTTCTGAATCTAGGCCTCAGGGCCCTCTTCTGTATATTGACAATTCTTCCTTATTTACTTTCCCTTGTTCCTTGAAACAAAGCTCTATTACATCTTGTGGTTTTCATTTACACTTTCAATGTTATCTGTACTTCACATATGATACCACACATACATATATACATATGAATGTATAGATTCATATGTCTACTTATACACATATATGCGTTTTAATTCACATGACAAGGGTAAATATTGTTTACTGGCTATATCATGAATGGTATGCTCAATAGAATAGTTGCTTTCTTAGGTGGAATTTATTTCTGGTTACCATGGGCATGCCATGGTATTCATGGTTACCATGGGCATGCCATGGAATCAGGGAGAGTAATTAAGGAATAACTGTAGGAATTAAGAAAACTGTTTCTGAGAACATATTTATCAAAATAGTGCCCAGTCTGGGTTCAAATATCTTTGAGACTTAAAACAACCCTTGTATTCCCAATTGTCTAGATGCAAGACTCTGGATGAGAAACCTAAAGATAAGGGCATATTGGTCAATGTCTAGTTAGGAAAAGACCAAGGGGCTGAGGTTGTAGCTCAGTGCCAGGGTGCTTATCTAGGATGTGTGAGGCCCTGGGTTTGAACCTTAAGAGTAAATCAAACAAACAAATAAATCATGTTCATCGGCATCCACAGAAAAGAAAAAAACTTAAAAAAAGAAAAATCCAAGATGACAACAGAAAGTTTTCTCAGAGAAAAGACCCAGGAGCTCTACAAAAAATTGAGTAAACAATAATGTGAAAGAACTCTTGTCAAATTGAGTAATAAACTCCAATCCATAAAGATAACATTAAATTATCTGCCCTGCAATATCTAAGAAGTGTTATAGAGCAGGCATTTTGACCTTTAATCTACCTCATTACATTATCATCTTTCTGTGGCTTTGAAAGCATATGTAAGGTAAACCAATTACAAGGAAGAAAATTTTATTTTGACTGAACATTTCAGAGATTTCTTTCTATGTATACTTTGTCAGCTTCTTGGTTCTGGAGACTCCATGGAGGTAGAACATCATGGCAGAGATCACACATTGGAGTAATGCTGCTCACCTCATGGCAGCTGAAAAGTAGACAGCATGAGGCCAGGGTCCCAATATCCCCCTCAAGGGCATGTCCACAATCATGCAACCTCCTTCCAGTAGGACCCACCGCCTACTGTTTCATCACCTCTCAATATTGCCAGAGGCTGATGAGGAAATATTTATAGACCCTTCGTGGATATTTAAGATCCAAATCACAACACATACCTCATTCTATACTTCCTACAGCAGGCTGCATATGCCTAACACTGTATGCTGGTATTTGGAATTCACAGCTGTGACTTAAGCAAGGTCAAACTGGGTCTCACATGTGGACTGGTGAGAATCATACAGAGATATGGGATTCTGACTACATTCTGGCAGTGAATGAACACTTTGGTTGTTATCTCTTTGGGAGGGGAAAGCACATTTCATGAGAGGGTGGAAGAGGAGCCAACTGCAAGTGGTAGTAGTTCAGTTTATCAGTCGGTTCTCTGCTTCTCAGGCACATATCATAACTGTCTTTCCTGAACTTCTCTGAAAATTGTTTCAGCCAAACTTAATTTTCTGCTTGTCCACCCTGGGACATGCTGGATTCTACAAGGAAGATTATTCAATGTTACTGTAATAGTTAACTCCATGTACTGATTGGCTAGGCACAAATACCCAGCAGTTTGGGCCAAACACCAGTTAAATGTTACTGTGAAAGTTTTTGTTTGGGGCGTGGGGTGGGACTTCGTATATCCAGTCAGCGGACTTTGATTAAAACTGACTACCTTCCACTGTCGGAGGGTCTCATCTACTTAATACATATATGGCCCCCGGAAGCAGACCTCAATTGCCATGTCCCTTAAATACATCTACTAAGGGACACCTAAATATTTTCCTCTTCACAACTATTGCTACTACCACAACACAAACACACACACACACACACACACACACACACACACACACACCTGAGGTGGGGTAGTTAATACAAACTCAATACACAAGGAACTCTCCATAGGTATCTCATCTTCATATACAAGCTCACACACTCCCAAATATGAAGAAATAACTCCCTGTCTTCCAAAATGCAGAAGCCTGCCATCTTCACACCACACAATGAATATATCCATCCTACTGCTCCACGAAATTAGTAACCGACCAGCTTTCACACACTCAAGTACATGTGCATGAGAAATGAAAATAAAATTTATTCAAAATCCCTTGTACCAAAACATGATGTCCAGAATGTACAAATATCCCTCCTCCATTTCCCAACTATAACAATCACATTGAAAGTGCAGAGAAAACTACCCAAATGCCTTCCATAACATAGCCCATATGCAAACACATATATATTCAAACTCCCCAGGGTGTGTTCGTGGGAAAAATATATATATACAAGACCACCAAAAGTAAAATATTACAAAAACCAGAGCTTAATTTCCCTTGATCTCCAATATCCACACAGAACAAGAAGATGACCATCACCACTTTGTCTGACCCACACTTCTGAACACATACCACATTCTTGTCAGGCAGTCGAGACAGAGCAGGATCCAAATTATGAATGCACATCAACACATTAGGGACCCCACCACCCCATCAAAGGAACAGCGAAAACAACCAGAGCCCTCTGAACTCCTACTAACCATCCAGGACCAGCGCAGCATCTCATTTTCTCACCCAAATATCCACCCCCGTGATCTCATGCCCATCAAAACGGAAGGAAAACTTCCTGGCACACAGAAATATCCACAGGGGCCCCCAACAGCCCACCAACGCATACGCGAGACCATATCATCAATTTCACTGCCGCAGTACACAAGCACCACAAATTAATAAGACAACATTACTCTCTTTATTGCACACGACTTGTGGTCAAACGGTTCTCCCATCATCATTTAGGTGCTCTGTCCAGATGGGTCCACCAACAGCCCACCTACGATGGCCCGTCAATCACGGCGTGGCTACAGCAGACTCAGCACACTTGGCTCAGTGTGTTCCCTTCTGCAAAGTTGCTAAGGACAGGGAAATGAGCGGCCTTCAGCTAACAACCCGGATGCCAGCTGACAGTGTCCCCAACATTCACAGGTTTCAGGCGGAACAAGAAGATGACAGTCACCACTCTGTCAGACACCTACAGGAGCCTTAGACCTGCTGACCAGGACCGCGCTTCTCAGGCACCAAACAGGTGCCCTGGAGCCGGGTTTCACACAGGCTGCAAGGGACATGGATGGAGGATGCGTCGACATGGGCGCCGCACTGGCCATCTCGCCCCTCACTGCCAGGCCTGCTGCGGGCCGCCTGCATCCCTGGGGAGGCAAGGCTGGGCCTGGGCTGTCTGGCGAGGCGCAGGGGCCAGAGGAACGGGCAGGGACACAGTGGGGACCGAAGAGGTTCGCGGGTCCAGTACCTAGAGGCTTATGGGACTGAGTCTGGACGCCGCCATGGGAGCCCAGCTGGCCGTTGGGAACCCGCTGTCTGTGCTCGCGCCCGTGCCGTTCCCTGCAGGAGCCCCCAATGGATGCTGGAGCCGTTGGATGGCAGCCTGTGAGCGCGCCCTTCCATCCAAGCATGTGCTCAGGCGCGAGGGATGCAGGAGGGACAGCGGTGACCCTGCAGGAGGAAGAAATGGGTCGGGAAGCTTGCAAGGTGTCTCCGGCAAGAAGGCTCCCCATAAAGAGCCTCTGGGCTGGTCCTTCTTTCAGTGGGAGCACCTGAAATGACAAAGTGATTTTCGCAGTTACAAACTGGTCATGCCTACAGTAGAGACCACCCTGCTGCAGTCCTTGGAAGCTAAGGAAGCTCTCTACCCTGTGCTCCTTCCCATGGCCAGTTTGCACAAATTGAATTTGACTAGTGTTATTATATGAGCACCTGTGGTCTAGCAGTTTGGAGCAGTGCAAACTGATTGCATGGGGTAAGGGCTGAAGCTCAGTGGCAAAGCACTGACCAAGCGTATACAAGGCCCTCAATTTGACCTTGGTTTAGCAAATAAAATTTGCTTTCAAAATCTGGTCTCCAGCATTCATTACAGTGTATGATTATTTTTTAAAAATTTTAAAAACCTGTGGAATGAGAACATAGTTTTTCTGCACTGCATATTTTATATCACTGCTTCAAAAGAAATGACAAGGGAAGAAAGAATGAAAGAAGCTTCTTTTTAGTGCCTGAATATCATGGTTTGCCCCCTCCTGCCATTTATTGAAAAGACTTATAGTAAGGTGTTAATATTTCATGAACACCAAACTGTGTGTTTTGCAAGCCAGGGATGGGATAAAAAAAAATCATCACCAACAGAAACAACCAGGAAAAAAACACTTTATACATAAAACACAATCCATACCCCACAGATTTTTAGAGTATTGACTGTTCATACCGGTGACTTTGTGGCTCACTGGTCCTGCCCATCATTGGAAGCAAAGACAATTTGGTTGTTGAAAGACAGGGCCACCTGTCACACCCCTCTCCTGTGGATTTTAGAAACTACTTCAAAATGTCCCAGAGGCACACACCACTTGTGTCACCCCTGAATTGCCTGAAGGGAACTCAAGGTTCTTCTATACCTATTAGAGCTCTTCATGGAATGTCTGCCCAGCCCCCCCTCCACCCAGGCCAGCTGTCGTTGGCCCCTCCCCCCCCCTGCAGAATGTCTGGATCCAACATTCCACTGTGGTTTACATTTAAACTTTGGCCAGCTTGGCTCAGTTGGACCCTGAGCATCCGTTACAGACAGGTCACTCTCTGGGTCCTGTACTGACTTTTCCCACTGTGGAGACTGTGAGACACTGTGTCAGGTGTCCTGCCTGAACTTCAGAAGGAGGTGAGCCTGGACAGTCAGGGGTCTGTTATCTGAGGGCCAGTCACCCCCCAAACCCTTGGGAGTTAGGATGGAGCACTTACCCTGTGGTCAACTGATTGAATAGAAGGAAGGGAAGGAAAGAGCCTTAGACAGTACACTTGACATGGCCCAGGAAGCCCCGGGAAGACTGATACTGCTCATGGGGAGGAGGGCTCCTAAGACCCAGGTCCAAACTAATCCGGGGAAGTACACTGGGTCAGCAGAAAGGAGAGAGGCCACGGGATTGATTCCTTGTAGAATGGACCCAGGTCACTGCATGGTTTTTTAGGCAGTCACAGATGGTGTCACAGTGAGGGCTTCCTGGAGTCAAGATGCTGAGCCCTGTGTCCATTCTTCAGACACATGGAAGCTGCCTGGGATATCATTCTGAGGGGACTGACTGAGAGTCTCAGATCCTAAGTGGGCAGGGGTAAGAAGTGTTCTTAAGTAGAAAAGTGCCCAATGGGGATCTCAATGACCACAGATGCCGTGCGATATAGTCTCTGTGGGTGAGGCTGCAGGGCACTCCAACTGCCATAGCCCAGGGTCCCTCACAAACTTCCTGCCCAGGAAAACTTCTCCTTCCATTCAGACAGCAGGTGTCATTGATTCCAGAAGGGCAAGGAACCCAGGAAACCTTAGCCAACATAGATTTGGGCCTCTGGGGGATCTTCTGAATCGTTATCACTTTCACACTCTCTGTGTGTAGCCTCAGCTCATTGTTTTCAAGTCAACACAGAAGACTTTGGCTTACCTTCATGGTTTGGTTGGTACTCCATGATAAGGGAGCACATGTGGGGTGCTCTTCATTTTCCAGGATCAGGTTTGAAGATGACTGGGTTCTTTTGAAGATAGGAAGGAGTATAGCACACAGTTAGGAAGGGGCTCTACTCATATTGTCATTGGAACTTAGGCAGCTGTCCTGATTAATACATGCAAGTGTGAAGTGTGGTACACCTCCCATTCTTTGACCTCACTCTGCATAATGTCCTGGTGAACAGGAATGTGCTCCCAACAACCTTGCTGCAGGTAGCAGCTGGTGCAGGCCTGAGTCTCTGTGACACTTCCCTTCCCATTATTAGGAGTGCAAAGGAAAAGGACATCAGAACGGCTCTAATTCCCAGGCCCAATAAAAAAATGACCAGTGTCTGTGAAAACCTCTGGAAAACCCCAATCCTCACCATCCCATCAACTTCATAAACCTCAGTAACCTTTGTTAGTCAGCCCAGGAGAGGATCTGTGGGACTCAGTGTCTATCACATAGACCTCTTCCCTGGGAAAGGAGCTCCCTGCATTATGGCAGGAACCAGTGAGCACTAGGATCACAGATGGCCAGGCTCTGTCCCCCATTAGTGTTTGGTGTGGGAAGTGCTGGGAGAAGCACCCACATGCTGGGCAGGATGTGCTCCTGGGTGAACTACACAATTCCTCAGCCTCTAGCTAGGCAGACATCTAAATCAGGTGTTTCTTGTTTGTGTGTGGATGCCTAGGAAAAAAGTGGAGGGGTATACAAGGAGTATTAGCAAAAGGAAGGCTGAGGAGGTGATGGGGGAATCATTTTTAGAATCTGTCACCTTCACAAGGGACCCTAAAGCCCCTGCATTTGCCCTGGAGAAGATCCCTTTCCTAGTGGTGAGAATGAGGAGGGGCATGGTGCCACTGAATAGGGTCAAATTGATCCATTTCTAGGGAGTCACCTAGGAGGCCAATGGAGTGTCTGCAAAGGATGCACAAGGGGCCTCTCAGAATCAGGGAAAGCTGAGGTGTCACAGTCAACTGGGAATCCTGGTGTAGTGAAAATGAGATTTCTCAGGGTAGAACTATGACTAAAGGAACACAGCATGAAATTCACTCAAAGGGACATTTGCAAACTGCACAATTTCCCTGCCCAAGGGCCCTGAGCTGGGAGCATTTGTTCTCAGATTTCCACTGAGTAAGAAACTGCTGTCATTTTCCCTCCTCCATTCTCCGCTTTGCTTTGCCTCCACAGCATCTGCATCACGGAGAGCAGGCATGAACTTCACTCCTGGTGCCCACGTGTCTGCGTTCAGGGGCCTACCCTTTCTTCCAGCTGCCCCTGTGCCAACACACCAGCCATTCTGGGAGCTGCCCCCGGCACCAAGGGTGACTGCGCCTATCTCTCAGGGTAACCCTCTGGTGCTGTCCACTTACCCTGGACAATCATATGTGCCAGGGCTGTCCACCTTTGGAAAACATGGGCCACAACTGAGGCCAGTGGGGCCTCCTCATATTCAGAACATTATCCACACTCAGGCACCCCTCAACTGGAGGGCCCCAGGGGCCTTCTGTGGGGGTGTGGAGCATCCTGCTCCATTCCTCACAGCACCTTCTGCCCCGAGGACCACTGTACCTGCCTCAGACAGTGGAGGGATTCAAAACTATGGGATCCACTGGCACCTGGGCCTTCGCCCTCCAGCACCACGACCATTTGCCCAGATGGCCCCCATCATGTTCCCAATGAATGCGCGCCAATGGCCAGGTACAGTGTATGGGGAGGGCGCACTACCCACCTTCCCAGCTGCAGTGCCACCAGATGACACCAGCAGACCTCCCAGCGTGTATGAGAACTTCCGGCGCTGGCAGCGCTTCAAGACCCTGGTCCGCAGGCACCTTCCTCAGACTCCTGATGTGGAAGCACTTTCCTGCTTCCTCATGTGAGTGTTCTCCTCCGGCTCCCCCTTGAGCTCTGTCAGGAGGAAAAGCATGGGTTGGAAAGAGGAGGCTGGGATGTAGGGGAACTGCTCGAAAGGTCCTGAGGGTAAGGGGACCAGCTGAGACCCTTACATTCCCAGATGTATTCCCCTCACACCAGGGAATGAAACGTGCCTTATGTCAGGTGCCCATCACAGGCCTGTGAGTGCAGGCAATCTTTGTTTCCAATAATCATCAGCATCACATGGAGGACTCAAGGTCAGAGGAGGTTCCTGGGGGTAATGTGGGCCAGGAATCGAAGTTGGCTGTCTGACTCCATGCCTCCCCCAGTCATTTCACCTTCCACCATAGACCTGATTGTTCTCAGCACAAGGGACGTCCCAACCACAAGTGGGTTTAGTGGTGCTGGCCTCAACCCAGAAATCTATGGCTACCCATACACATTGTCATGAACTCCTGATCAGGACCCTCTGGTGATGTCACACTCGAGGGGAAGCTGTCTTTGGATACTGCATGGGAATGTTCAACTTTGCCCCAGTTTGTAACTGCTCCTAGGCCATTCTGTGCACCGTCTTCAGTCAGCCTGGGACACCATACATGATGCTATGGAAAATTTGTGAAAAAACAAAAAGGCATTCCTTTCTCACAGTTCTTTAGTCAGGATTCCCAGGTAAAGGGTAACTGACCTAAAATCCCATGATTGCTCTCTCCTCTCCTTGCTTGAAAAGACAGCTGGCTCACCTGTGTCCTCACAGTGTCTCCTCCTTCTCCCAGAAGAACACTAATGCCCTCATGAAGCGCCACCCTCAGGATCTCATCTAACCTTCTAAGCACTAAACGCAGTCTCCAGACACCATTCCATTGGGGGTTAGGGCTTCAACGGGTGAATGTTGGGGGATAAAAACATTCATCACATGGTACACCTCAATGATATTTGAGGAATCCAATCACAATCATGCTGGTCAATGTAGCCCTTGGTGTTAAAGTTGTGTATAAGTATCCTGGAGTCCCAATGTCAATACTTGGAGTTGAACATCATGGGGCAAATATAACAAAGGTAGGAAATTATGTTGTTGGTCTACTGATAAAGAAGGGTGACCTTGTGGACACTGATCCTGATGAATTCCAGCCCAGTGCTTCGGTCTCTGTCCCGACGAGAGCCCACCATGACCATGGAAGAGGGCCTGAGGAAGGGTTTGAAGGAATGGCAGCGCACCAGCAACTTTGATCGGATGGTCTTCTTTGAGACTGCAGAAAAGTGAGCCAGTTTTCAAGGCCCAGAGCCTACTGATGGGGGATCATGGTTTGCACAGCAAGGTCTGGTACAGCCTGTCACCTACCTATGTTTGGGCTCCGAGGCATCTAGCTCTCCAAATAGTGGCTCCTTCTAGCTTGAGGCCTGGGCATTCTCTCAGCAACAATCCCAGAAACTCCAGGCTCCATATTCTTGATTCCAACTCTGCCTTGAGGTTCAGGGTCAGGATGGGGAGGAGGTACCAGCCCAGCCAGAGGGTCTGCTGCTGCTTTGCTGGCTCTGCAGAGGGCAAAAGTTGCACTAGATTCACTCGGGCCACCTGCCTGGGAACTGGTACCTCTTTATAGAGTGAGGTCCATTATAACTCATCAAAGTGGCCACTACTTCAACCTGATGTTCCAGAAGAGGGTGGTGGTGGGAAGTGCATTGTCAGGGCCAGCCACCACCTCAGGTGCCCCCAGGACATGTCTCTGGTCCTTACTTCCTTTGCTCCATATAATCCCAGCCTTTCTAACAAGGGAAGGGAAGAACCCACCCTCATTGGAAGAAACCCAATGTTCTCAGCTTAGCTTTCTCTTCCACATGACCCTGCCTGTAATTTGGTATCCCAGATGATCCTTTCAGGGCCCAAGGTCCCAGCCTCAGTACCCCTGAATTGGGTCAGGACCTCTGGTGTTCCCTGATATAAATCACATCCCTGACCATTTTCGACAACTAAACTGATCATGTGGTTCCTGGCAGAAACAGGAGAGAGCCAGAACAAGGATCAGCTAGGGGCCCTGCCTGGGTCCCTCAGATCTGATTCCCTTAAGGTGCTAGTTGATGTAGTGTTTCCCGAGAACTGTAGTTCTTCCTCTGTAGCAGCTCCCTCCTGTCACTGGCCGGACCTACTTCAGGAAGCAACTCCACATTCCTGCCACTAGCTCCTGACTGATAGCTTAGAATACTCCATAGCCTAGAATCCCACACCAGCACCTGCCTGGTATGGCTAACCTGATTCTCAGCTCAGCCTGTGCCTGCCTTACCCAAATCCCATCAAGGTTCATGGAGTTTGAGGCTGCAGAGGAGATGGAAGATCCAAGGATGCAGTTGTCAGGGGTCTTCCAGTGCCGACCTCCTCCTGCAACTCCGAGGCTGGAAATCCGAAGGCCTCCAGTCCCTGAGGCTGTCCAACAGCCAGGTAGGGTACCCACATTCACACAGTAGTCTATGATAGTGTCCAAACAGTGAAAAAGGCCAAGGCAAGTTGTTGTCCCAAATAAGAACTTTTCCTTCAGTATTGGAGATTCACTCTTACAAGAAAAAAAGCCCCTAACACCTGAGGTCCCTGCCACTCAGCTATGAACTGTGTATTGACTGGGCCAAGTACGGATCTCCTTTCTCTTTTTGTCTATCCAAAGAAACAACACAAGATCTGCCTGGGACTTGGGTCCTGGTAGGGTAGAGTGCATGCATTACCAGTCACTACAAATGTCCTCCCACTTGAATCTCCTAGATGTTGCATCTGGTGCACTATTATATCCCTCGGTTCCTGGGTCAGGTTGTCCTCATGCATGGCATACCAGGTTAAGTCCCCTGAACCCTGCCTACTACCAAGTATTTGGGATGAACATGGAATCCTCATTCACACACCACTCTGGTCCTCCCTGTCCTAGCGTGCACCTCCAGAAAGACCAACCCTAAGGTATGGTCCGCCCGCTCATTAGCAGCCAAACCCAAGGCACCAGAGACAAAGGTGCCTGAGACCAAAGCACGCAAGACCAAGGCACGCAAGAACAAGGTGGCCAAGACCAAAGGGCCAGAGAACAAGGCGCCCGAGGAGATCCCACCTGAAGCCATCCAAGAGTACATGGACATCATGGATGAGCTATTCGGGCCTACAAACTTTGCCACGTGGGAGCCCTCCTACTTGTCTACAGAAGAGCTTGGCGCAAACTTGGGAGAGGAAGGACTAGAGCAACAGCCAATACCGGATGATTTACACCCACATCCAAGTCTCCTGAGCTATGTTGATGAGAACTTTGTCAACAAGGTGAGCTGGGCCTACAATCTTGGTGTATAGAAAGTTTCGGCACTCATGGAATTCAGTTTCCTGGCTTAGAATCTCAGATTATTATTATTATTATTATGTTGTGTGTGTGTGTGTGTGTGTGTGTGTGTGTGTGTGTGTGTGTGTGTGTGAGTGAGTGAGAGAGAGAGAGAGAGAGAGAGAGAGAGAGAGAGAGAGAGAATGTGCATGCACACATGTGCACTCATACATGGGTGTAGCTGGTAGTTGGGATATAACAACCCCATGATGCAAATGAGCATGGGATTATTATTGCTTCCTCTTTCTCCTAGAAGTCCTCTTGACTTGGGGCCATTTCCTCCCAAGTTCACTCACACTCTCTTCCTTCTCATCCCAGGCAGAGAGTATAATTCATCCTCGCTTCCTGGAAGAAATACTTTCCAACAAGCCACATATAAATATCTTGGCTCTGACAAAAGAACTGGAGCAGCAGGAAAGACACACCACTGACCAGGTAGAAAGCAGAAGGAAGGTCTCCCAGTAGACCTGGGGTAGGTGGTACAGAAGAGAGGCAGGGACACCTGATAATAAAGTGCAGGGACGGCAGGAACAAGAGGGGTTGGGACGAAACAAAAGGTAGACAAGGAGAAAGGGGCACCAGGTAGAACAAAGGAGGTAGAGACACGAGGGTTTCCAGGGTTTCAGAACAGACACCAAGGCACAGAGCAATACCTGGCAGACTAGGAGACAAAGGGACACAAGTATACAGGAAAGGGAATTACCACAGGTGGAGAGGGGAGCAAGGGATAGCAGGTAGATGAAGAAGGCACAGGACCTTACTCATGTGGCCCAGAGGATGTTATCATTATCCTGTCTGTGATGGCTCCCTGAGTGAGTCTGTTCCAGGACACATGATGTAGGATGGAAAAAAAAAAAAGGAAGGAGACATGAGAGCCATGGAAGGGTTCAGGATATCAAGCAGAAAGGAAGCCCAGGGGAGTGTCCAGCAGACACTCAGTGTGTTTTTATGAGACCAAGATGAGTAACAGATCCACTTCCCACTGAAATATGATTGTCCTAATCCCTGTGGCCCATTTCATGCATGAAGAAGAGTTGGCCAGTGCCCATATCCTCCTTCATCTTGTGAAGAAGCACCTTTGCAGGTGCCTCAGGGTCATGATATGTCCCAACAGGACACAAGAGCTTCTGAGGCAGCTGCCAAACAAGGTGCAGAGAAGCGGAAACATCACACTGATCAAGGGGCCAGCACGGAGGACTGGTCCACAGAGGTGGCTTCCCAGGTCGTGAAGAGGAGCAGGACCGCCGAGCCAGAGTTGCTGGGTTCAAAGGACACTGCTGTCCTCCAAGGCTGTCAAGGGTCTTCTTCATTGGGGACCATCCACTCCAACCATCCTCCCCCAAACGGCAGATCCTCCTCCTTAAACCTGGGGAACAAAAGTGTAGTGGGTCCCAGAAAAGCCACTTCTTCTGGGCGGCCACATAAGACAGCCAATGGCTGCAGTGTGGATGAGGACCTCCAAAGCCTGGATTTCCTCCTTAGCTCCCAGCACCGCCTGCTGCCCTGGGAACTGTCCCGGAGCCAGGCCCTTCCAATAGAAACCCTGTGCTCAGGAGATCAAGAAATCCAGGCCCCACCTCCCCAGAGAGGACTCCTCAGCTCCCACCCTCCTCCAGGTGCCATGTCCATGAAGAGTGCTCTCACTGGACGCACATGCTTCATGAAAAACACGCCCTGCACTGGGCCTCCCCTCCAGGTCACTGGAGGGCAAGATGTGGATCTGGAGCTGGCTCAAACCTCACAGCCTCAGAAGAGGAAGTGCACATCATCAGGCAACCAAAAGAAGAAGAGGCCCTGAGGACAGTCGTGTTGACTGGTGGCCTCTGGGGTGGCTGCCCCTCAGGCAAGATCTCACCTGGCTTCATTCTGTGTTGGAAGGTCCAAAGGTTCTTCATCACATAGGACAGTTCCTGTGGGTTCTCAGAAAAATGTAGGGAGTGGGAGGGTATAGTAAATGTAGAAAGAGGGTAGGGGGAGGTACTGAGAGGGGAGGGTCACAATGTTCAATCCTGGGTGGGAAACTGTACCTTGTTTGACTGTCACTGGGAATAAAGGCAGTTTGGTAGGAAAAAAAAATCTCCAGCTTCTGCCTTCTGCCATGTTTTCTGTGCACCTCCATGCAGTGAGAACTGAGAGGTGATAACTGGGGTTGCCAGGACCCAGGGTGCACAAGTGTCCATCTATTGGGTCTTGTTTCCAGATTTAGATGAGTCCTCCCCCTAATCCTGGGAGAAAACAGACAAGATTCCAAAACCCAACTCATCACCCCATGGAAAAGCCTCTCTTGGTTTAGGGGATCTTCTCTGTGTATCCCTCTATGATCTTTGCCTGTTAAACATCTCCCTTACCAATCATCTGAGGGCCTGCTATGAAGAGAAATCACAAAGAGGCAAAGCACATCTCCCTTGGTATTCACAGCTCTGAGGTCTGAGGACTAACTGGTGGCTCTCAGATCTTAGTGTGACTAGTTCTGAGATTGAATGTCAGGGACCCTCAGCTCCTAGTGATCGAAACTGCCATGTTGCCTTCTTGGGATCAGTAGCCAGCCTCTTCCATCAGTTCCCTGGAGATCATCTGACAACTGCACCTAGCAGTTCCTGCAGTTCTCCACTTATTTGATTTAAAAGGTGAACTCAGGCATGCACAGTGTCCTTCCAAGATACCCACAGTATTTCTGCTTAGGCATGGTTAGGGCACTCCACACTAAGGACCATTGAAGGGGGTCCCAAAGGGTTGAGTCCTGTTGAGCACTGCAAATTGGAGTCGTCTGGGGAGGACCTGCTATGGAAGCAAAACTCTCTGAGTGACTGTGAGGCATTTGTGGCAGCCATGGCCATCACAGACAGGGGCACAATTTTTTATCAATTTATTGAGAACATTGGGCCCTTCTGTCTCATTTAGATGGAGAGCTGCTTTTGAGCCTTCAAGCCCCTGTGCAATTAAGTAAATTCTAGAAATAACCCTGGAAACAATTTTTTCCTAGACAGCTTCTTTCTCCTCTCCTGAATGATGATGGACAATATTATTCAACTGATCCCCAGCATGGCTGTGGTCTCCCTGTGTAGGCTTCCTGTTGAGAAGACAAGGCCGACCTTTATACCTCTCCCCCCTACAGTTGCAGTTCTGACCGCAACTCACTGGGGACCCAGCAGGCTGCAAGTCCTGACTGCATCCCAAGACAGACCCACCCCCCACTCATGCAGTGCTCTGATCCTCCCATATGTAGTATTGGCCCCACCCCGACCCCAGCCTGACCAATACTGAGTGTGACTGGCCCAAATGTAATGTAATCAAGTTCTCCTACAAATCAATGAGGAAAAAAGAAGGCTGCATATCACATGGTTTGCCAATTAACAAAATGTGGAACTCTACCAAGGAGAATACTTAAATTGCAAGGAGGCCAAATTTTAGTGTCATTTGTGAGATAAAGAACTGGGGTGACTTCAGACATGCACAAAAGTGATTGGAAGTGAAGTTGTTTGTGGTCTGTCATGTGCAATCTAACTCCATGGTTCTCCATAGGACCCAGGTTCCATGCCTTCAGAATCAGGGTCACAAATTTTTATCAAGTACCTATTGACAACTTTGAGCCCTCCTGTCTCAGTTGGATAGAGACCTGCTTTTGAGCCTTCAGGCCCCTCTGACATTAATCAGGTTTCTAGAAGTAAGCCTGGAAATAGTGTTTCTGAAGACAGCTTCGTTCTCCTCTACTGAGTGATGCTGGACAGTGGGGATGGATGGAAAAGTGTGGCATGGAGAAAGGAGGCTGGGATGTAGGAAAACTAGAGGGAACATCCTGAGGGGGGAGGGATAAGCTGAGAGACCTATATTCCCAACCAAGTTCATCACACCAGGGGAGGAAATGGGCCTTATCTCAGGTGCCCATCACAATCCTGTGAGTGAAGCAATCTTGGTGCTCAATGAGCATCACCATCACTCAGGGGATATAAGGTCACAGGAGATTCCTGGAAGTAATGTGAGCCAGGATGGAGAGTTGGTTCTCTGACTCCACATGATTGTCCCTCACTTAGTATTTTCACCTTCTAGCATAGATCTGATTGTTCATGGCAGGCAACATCACAACTAGTGTTGGAGATGCGGGGGGGAGGCACCAGTATAGATCTCTCTGGACACCCAACCACATTTTTCCGAGGAATTCCTGCTTAGGATATTGAGGTGGTGCAGAATTCATGAGTGAGTACTCATTCCATTTGGATCCTCCGTGGAGATGTACATCATTGTCTCAGGCTTTAACCCTGCTCCCAGGGCACTCTGTACTCTGTCTCACTCAAATAAGGCTGCCATATGTACTGCTACAGAATGGGAAGCTGAAACCACAGGCATTCATCTCTCACAGTTCTGAATTTGGGAAACCCCAGAAAGATGGTGCGAGATTTAATGTCCAGTGAGGTTTTTCCCTCCAGGCTTGAGAAAATGGCTACCTTGCCTGTGACCTCCTATGGCTAAGAGAGCTTTAGCATCCCTTCCTTTTTCTACAAGGGCACTAGTACTATCATGGGAACTCTACCCTGATGACATCATTAAAATCTTAAGAGCCGCTGAAGCCACCATCTCATGGAGGTTAGGGCATTCACTCATGCATTCTGCAGGCCAAAGCATTCAGGTCACAATACACAAAAACATCAAGAACTCAAGAGAAATCAGATTCCAGTATAGTACTTGATGTTCTCTCTAGTATATAGAGCATGTCCTGGATGCAGGGAGCCCACATGGGGTGGTCAGAGTGATTGGACAGAAGAGGCAAAGGCAAGGCCTGTGTTGGGTCAGGTCAACTTGCAATGAAGTGTGGGTTGTGGATTGTGACTGATCCTGATGAACCCAGGCCAGTGCTTTGGCCCCTATCTGGACTGGAGCCTACCATGAATCTGGAGGAGGGATTGTGGAGGGGTCTTCAGGAATGGCAATGCATACCTTTGATCAGATGATCTATGAGATGGCAGAAAAGTGTGTCAGGTATCTGGGGCTAGGCCTAAGTGCTCGGGAACATGGGTTGAACAGCTGGCTCTGTTGGAGCTTGTCACCCAGCCAGGAAGGGCATCTGCTACCACAGAGAAAACCACTGAACACTTACATCTCCAAGCATTACTTCCCTCTACCTGGAATGCTGGACACTCTCTAATAGTCCCAGAAGCTCCGACCTCAACGTTCTTAGTTCCACCACTGCCTAGAGGTTCAGGGTTAGGGTGTAGGGCAGTAACCAGCCAAGCTCAGGGGGTGTCCACCATCAGTGAGGTCTGTTCACAGGGTACAAGTTTCACTACCTTGGGGTTGGCCAACCACCTGGAAAATAAACCATCTTCTAGCATATGGATCACCCCTGTTCATGAACAATGCCATAATAAACCCTGATGTTTCAGAAAGATTTAGAGTTCAAAAAACATGATCAGGGAACGCCAGTGTCTCAGATGCCCCAAGCACACACCTCTGGCCTCATAATCCATGTAATTCTCACCATCCACTGTGGGAGGGTCTCATCCAATCAGTTCAAAAACTTAAGAGAACAGACTGACATCTCACAGGAAAGAATTCTGCCAAAAAACGACCTTCAAATTTGATCTGCAACATTAATTGTTCCCTGTGTCTTCTGTTTCCATTTATTTCATACTTTACAACAAACAGCTCAAGTGCATCAATATCTTTGTTTCATTGGTCATACTAGAGCTCATTCTAAACTTCCAGGTCTTTAACATTGAATAATGCTTAGGCTGATAAACTTATATTGGCCCATGTACAAATGTCTCCATATGACTGTGCTCAAGTTTCTCATTCCTCACATCATCAGAATGCTTCCAATCCACACACAAAAATCATATTATATGACAGGAAGCTCAGCAAATTGTTCCCTCTTGCCCACAGTGTTGACTCACATTCCAGCTTCACCCACTTGGGTAAATCCCCATGGTTTATAACCACATCAACTGTGGCAAAGGGATATAACTCATACCCCTCAACTTTGGCAAACCATGTTATGTTCATGTTATTATTGATACTTGTTCTTGTTTCATTTTTGCCACTGATCATATAAAGAAGACACTCATGTTGTTTCTCATTACTTAGCTTCTTTGACAGTACTCAGTTATATTTTACAATTTAAGGCTAATGATGTTCCAGAATATACCAACTATTCAACTATTTTACAAAAGACAAAAGGGGGCAATAGTACTCCACAAATTTGTTTGTCATACTCTTCTTGTTTTAACATTACAATTTTTAAATTTTTAAAAGTCTTCCTGCTGCCAGCCAGTTTGGTTGTGCACACCTGCAATCTCAATGGCTCAGGCGGCTGAGGAAGTTCAAACCAGCCTCAACAACTCAGTGAGACCCTGTCTCTAAGTAAAGTACAAAACACAGCTGGAGATGCTCCTCAGAAATTGAGTGTCCCTTAATTCAATCCCTGGTACCCCCCCCAAAAAAAAAAAAGTCTCACCGCTGCTGAGCAACACAGGGCTCCTACAATACTTGTCAGGCTTAGTTTTGTGGAAAGACTTAGAAACAGGACAATGGATGAGAACAGATTCCTTAATGATAGAGGACACAGCCTTTTTTCCAGAAAGCTCAACTTGCCATTATAGAGACAACTAAAAATGCTGATGTATCAGGCCAACCAGATGATTGAACAACAGGGAGGTACTAAGTCTCCAACCACAATGTTTGTGGCTATGTTGGCTCCATTGAGCTGCCAAGTAAGTGGAGTTCATGAGGAAACTTTTTGGACCTTTTTCTCAGACCCACCTTCAGTACACCCAGCAGGGTGGACTGGAGAGTCCATCCCAGTACTTACTAATGACACTCATATGATAGGAGGATTTACAGATAAACACGTTACACCTCTTCATGTAACTGGGTTTAATGATACTGGCTATAGTGGAAATTTACCTGTATGTTGGTCCTATGATAAATATGCTGGCTGTTGAAAAGTAACCTTTGAGGAAAAGGTAGCATATAAGGGGGACTAGACTGGCTAATCATTATAGCACTTACAGCAATAATCATTCTGCAATGGAACTTAGCAGCTTTCCTAAATGGATGGATTGTGCAAATGTCTTCCCAGTGCAATATGAAATCTCTAGAAATGGTGGATATACTTTGTATTGGTCTCAAAGAACTTGTAAGAGACTGCAATGTCAGGATTCCATGATTCCTGGAGGATTTGGTGGTAATATTCTGACTTCATGTGATGATGGCATCCAAAAAGATCTGTGGCATTTAATGGTTGACTTGGATTTTCTCCATTATATAAACAGCCCTATGCCTGACTTTATAGACAGGAACTGTGAAGAGGGCTCCAACTGTGGCCTGTGGGCCAGTGCTCAATCTCCTTATGGTTTAACTTCTGGAAATATAAGAGCAAGAAGAAAAACAGAAAAATATTATATAACATCTTGTATAGTTTCAACTGTGACACCTTCTTTATCCTTATCTCAAAACATTCAAAATGCTCATTTTATTTATAATGTGGCTCAAAATACTTCCAATTCCTTGTGAATCAGGTAAATATTGATGAAAAGATTGAGACTAAATTAAATTCTTTGAAAGCTACTGTTGTAATTAACTTTTTACTCTCAAATTTAAGCAAAGGCTTAGGTGCCATGCTGGCTATGTCTGTGTTACTGCAGCCAAATATAATTCTTCCCAATTGGATTGGATGAAGGCAAAAGTCATCTGGTGGGCATTTTGCATAGCAATAACAACAGTGTGGACCTCATGGGATGATATCATCACATCTAGGATATTCAGAAAAGCAGGATCAATCTCATGGATCCTGCATCTGTAGCTTAAGAAATACTTCATGACTTAAATGGCTTTAATCCTGGGAATATGTTGAAACATTCTGCATGCTTTATTTTTGGAATGATGTGTTTTCTACTAATTTTCTTCTGTGTTATTACAATAGATTGCTACACCCTCAGAAAATAGATCCAAGAATCTCATGGAACCACACAACACTTACATTTAAAAAATTAAGTAGGAGGAGATTCTGGAGGTTGTGAATGAATTATGGGTTATTTGAACCATATTTGGGGTTGCTTTTCTGGGAACACTCAATGAAATTCCACCAATTCAAGACTGCTCAGATTATGCTGACACCCTGTCCATTGGGTCAGGAAGTCCTAGGTTCAAACATAGGAGATGGTCATAACCTGCTAAGCCCCAACTAAGTTGTCTTTACCATCTTCTTCCTGTTTTCCTCTGGAAGTCTTTCACTCTGAATACCACTGGCATTCTGACTCACTTGAATAAAGTGCATGGACTCCATCAGAACTGAATCATCCCACTGTGCCCCCACTTTTCACTTATTCCTGTGTCTTGTCTTTATTTCTTACATTACTCATACCTTCAGTATTTCTGACACTCTGCCCTATTTCAAGGATATTGTGTAAATGCCATAAGACTGGCTGCACAAAGAATTTAAGTTAACTATATAAATCATGCTTAAAGAGCTAATGAAATCTTTTTAAAGTTTTTTTAAGATGTCAATGGACCTTCATTTTATTTATTGATATGTGCTAGTCAGAATTGGATTTAGTGCCTCACACATGCTAGGCAAGCACTCTGCCACTGAGCCCCAGCCCCACTAAAGAAAACTTTGAATACAATATAAGAGGAAATCCAGATAGTGGCTACTCACCAAAGGAAGAATATTAATACAAAGATCAAATTACAAGAGAAAGCAAATGAGAGTCTGGGCACTCAAAACCTTAGTACTGAAGTGAGTAGAACCCTAAGATGATGAACAGTGGATCAGAACATGCAAAACAGTTTGCAAACTTAAGAAGATTATCTGGAATGACATGCAGGTAAAGAGAGCATGGAAAGAATGAACAGCAGAGTAATATTTTTGATATGAGGTGTCCCCCAAATGCTCACGTGTTATACATTTCAGAGTTGAAATGATGAGTTTATGAGAGCTGAAAACCAATTCATGGATTACACCATTTGATAGACTGATAATTTGGATACATTCATGAGTGGTGACTTGAGGCAGGTATGGTATTGCTAGAGAAAGTATGTCACCAGGGGCATAACCTTAGGGATTATAGTATCCCTGATGACTTGCACTCAAGCTCTCTCTGCTTCTTGGTGGCAACATTTGGACTTGTTTTCCAATGCAATACCCTTCAGGAATCATGTACTTACTGCCACACCTTGGGAAGACAACAATGTGCTCAACTCACCATGGACTGAAACCCTGAAACCAAGAAAAAAAATCTTTTTCTCCTCAAAGCTGTACTTGTCATGTCTTCTGAAAAAAGTGATGAAAGATGACTAAAACAACCACCTAAGAAATTTCTAGGAAATCATGAACATTGCCAACAAGTACTCAATTGTAAACACCAGAGGAGGGAGAAAGAGCATAAAGAGAATCAAAACATACATGAAAAAATAGTGCATACAACATACCAAATATGATGATACACATGAACCCATACACCAAGGGATAAATTCCAAGAAAACACACCCAGTGAGACCCTCATCAATACTCTGTAGTCCAACTGTCCAAAACTGAAAAACAAAAGTGACTCTGAGAAGAGGGGAAAATGCAAATGAAAACACAGAAAAACTGTATATCATAAAATGAGCCTCCAGAAAATAAAGGGATGGTGATGGCAGACTAGGATGCTCCTGGCCCTTGCTCTCCCATTAGAATTCCAAATGACAACAACATACTAGGGAATAAACTTTTGGAAAGTGTAGAAACCAATCCACATTCTGCAGCTATCAAATGACTGATTACCCACTTCAGGAAAAAAACATCCAAATAAGACATTTCATGACATATTGGTTCAACTTGCCCCACTTGCTTATGACATGGAACAGCAAAACTGGAAGCAACATACACACTGCTGCTAACTTGCTCTGACCAAAGAAACAAACACAAGTAATTTTCAACATTCTGGCATCTCAGAAGGGATGTCTGGGAGATTGTGTTCTGTCTCACTTGACTCAGTATTCACTTCAGAAAGGAAGGGTAGCATATTTTATATCTTGAGTATAAGGAGGTTTAAAGCTCTATTGGATATGAGGTGTTGATCTTCATGAGGCCTGCACAACTAATAGCAACTGGGGTCAAGGAACAAGAGCAGTAAATATAATAGAACATCAGAAGTCCCAGAGAATGTGTATGAGGACTGTCTGAGAAACAGACATTTAAAAGGAATGAATATAAGCATATCAGGAAATTCCAGGAAAGATTGAGCCACAATGGAACTGAGAAGACATTGTACTTCCTGGATGATAACTGAATGGTTTGCCTTGTATGGATCTAGTCTATAAATTCTATAGGCATAGTGACTGTCCTTCAAATGACCAGTTTAAAAAAAGAAACAAGAAAGAAAAAAAGAAAGAAAGAAAGAGAGGGAAACTTGACCTACCCAAAAGACCAAAATAAATCTGCCTAAAGCAACAGTGGGAACTAAAAAAGGCTTAAGACATATTACAAAAAGACATCTGTCAGACTTAAACATCCTCAAGGGCTAAGGTACAACATGGATAAAGAACTAAGGAAAACAGGAAAGAGGTGTCAACAAAATGATTATAAATAAAAGTGCAAACTGTAAAGAAGAACCAAATTTTGCAATAATAGTAAAACTTGAGTATAAAATAAAATAGGAATATTAAACTACAACTCAAATACAAAGAAGAGTAAGTTCCAAGAGAGATCATTTGAAATTATCCACTCTTTAAGACAATAAAATTAATGAAGAAACAAAAACAACTACTAAAGCACACAGCCACAAAGCAGACTTAAAAGTGAGCTATGGCAATATTCAAATGAAAAGTCAGAGAGAAATACATATTGGAAATAATAATGGCTGAAAACTTCTCAACTGATAGCTGGGCATGGTGGTTCACACCACTATACCCAGCAAATTGGGAGCCTGAGTTAGGAGGATTACAAGTTAAGAGCTGGCCCCAGCAACTTAGCCAGGTCCTAAGACACTTATCCAAAATCTGTCTCACCTGGGCACCCGGGCACATGGGTAATTCCAGTGGTTAAGGAGCTTGAGAAGGAGGATCATGAGTTCAAAGCCAGCCTTAACAAAAGTGAGGCACAACTCAGAGAGACCCTGTCTCTAAAAAAATACAGAACAGGGCTGGGGATGTGGCTCAGTGGTCAAGTGCTCCTGAGTTCAATTCTTTGTATGCCTCCTCCCTCCTAGGAAACACTCACTGCTTATGTACCCCAGAATTTAATTCCTGGGACAAAAGAAAGAAAGAAAGAAAGAAAGAAAGAGAGAGAGAGAGAGAGAGAGAGAGAGAGAGAGAGAGAGAGAGAGAGAGAGAGAGAGAGAAAGAATGAAAGAAAGAAAGAAAGAAAGAAAGAAAGAAAGAAATCTTGGTGATAAAAGAAGAAAAAAATAATATGAAAGCAGGTTTATAAAAACAAAAACCACTAATACACTAGGGATTCTACTCAAGAATATCAGATTTCTCAGCAGAAACCTAGATCATCAATACCATCTGGGATGATACTTTTAAAATGCTTAAAGAAAATAAACTGACAAACAAGAATACCAGGGCCAGCAAACTGTCCTTCACATTGAGAAAGGAATTAAGACATTTCTTGACACTCCCCCGCCCCCCCCAAAAAAAAAAGAAAATAGGTGATCAACTACATTGCCAGTAGAGATGCTGTTTAAGAAATTTTAAACGGAGTCCTTCCAATTGAAATTTAAAAACCTTCAATAGGAACTCAATATCTTAATATAAAGTTCTCTTGTGTATGTAAATGTATGTGTATGGAAGGAAAAATATAAAAGATTATTTTTTAAATTGGGACTTTTAACTTTTAATTTTCCTGAAGCAATCAAATTAAAAAAACATGCAAATTGTACATCGATAATAAAAAGTAGCCAACAGATGAATTTTTTGTGACAATAAGACAAAGGGGAGGAGGAAAAGCTGCGAAGGAGTCTTGGATGTGATTAAAGATATTGGCTTAAAATGCATTGTGATAACTTTAGAATGTTACTTGTAATTCCCTTGGCATATACAGGAATTTGGTGCTCTTTTAACCATCAGGAATCACTTTAAGTGTAAATGGGTTAAACTCCCAAATCAAAAGCCATATGTTGGAAAAATTGGTTTAAAAACAGGATCTGAGAAGATTGAAAGTGGTGGATTAAAAGGAAATTTGCTTTTGCAATTGTTCCATTTCTTTAGATTCCAGTGCTTGAAGGTACTGCTTCTCAGCAATGTAGGTTAATGAAGAAATTCACTGAAATTCATTATAAGATAGGCAGAGACTCTTAGAGACCCAGAAATTCGAACCTACAGAACAAAGGAAAAGAGGATTTTTGAGCCAAGCCAGTGGTATCTTGGGCAGAGGTTCACCACAAAGGGGAGGGAATAACACAAACAGAAAAACACAAAGGACAAAGATGACATAGAAAAACCTGGAGAATAGAAAAGTAGTCTAAACTTGGCTGTATGGTAACCTGGTGTTTAAAAAGAACTCTGTGCTACTTGACCTGTAAGCAAAAGACCTGAGTTGATCCCCTCCAAATAGGCTAAACCACAGCCTGTTATTGTGCAAGCCCAGGAGATCACAGGAAATATTACCATGCTGTCTCTCAGCCCATTCATGAACATCACACCCATTTTTCACTTTGATCAGGACCTTCCTGCCTGCAGTCACACAGAGCCAGAGGAATGACTGCACTGCTGCCCCCATATAACAATATGGGGCTCCCTCATCCCTCCCACTCTTAGGACACAGTAGACATCAACATAACCCTCCCTATGTAGTAGCCTCCACCTTGAGACAATGGACGGAAAAGGCCTAGAGGCAGCTGCCCAGCACAGCATTGCATATGACAGTGCTACAGCCCCATCAGGTCACCCATGCCAACACAAGGCCCACCCTTTCAACTCCATCTCTGAAAGCCATCACCTCTATCTTGGGACCTCTTTGTCACCATCTTGGGTTACTTCTGCTGCCACCACCACCATCTTTCATTGAGTCAGCTTCCATCTTGGGACACTGGATGGGGCCAGGAAACCCAACTACAGGATTGGTTACACCAGAGGTATCCCTGCTAGGTGTGTGATTACCCACCATCTTCTTGAAGAAGCAGGAGAGAGCCTTGCATGGGGTTGCCGCTTTTTCTCTTTTCTCATGCTAACAGCCAACATGTTTGAATTCCTCTTTCACTTTTCCTAAGATCTAATGTCTCTATATTCTCACCCCCTACCTCATAAATACCACACCCTGAACCCCTGGCCTTCTTTCTTTGCCCATCATTAGGAAAAAAAATCCAAACAGGAAATTTCATTACAAGATTGCTCACCCTGCCCCACTTGCTTGTAGCATGGAACAGTGCAAGAGCAGTGATGAGCTCACTTGCACAGTGGACACCCATTGGTATACGGAGATGCATGTAACCCACTAAGACTGCAGAGAATTTCTGCCCACTCTCTGCAAGCCGCCCACTGCCATTTACTACCTCATTACTGAACAAATAAAAAACAATTTTCAACATTCTGATATCTAAGAAGGGACACCTAGGAGGTAGCTTTCTCTCACTGGACTCAGCACTCAGTTAAGAAAGGAAGTGTAGCATATTTTAGAGCTCAGGCATATGAAAGTTTAAAGCCCTGTTTGATACAATGTTCTGATCTACATGAGCACAATGAAGGGAAACTAGGAAACAAGCAATGTGGGGAGTAAATATAATAGAACATCAAAGATCCCAGATTATGTGTGAGACTTTCATGGAAATAAAGACACTTAAAATGAAATCAATAAAAGTATGCTGGAAAATTGGTCGAGAAACATATACAAAGTTCCAGAGAATACTGAACCAAGCAAAAATGTACTTGGCTGAAAACTTAACATCTTCCTGTGTGTGGATCTAGTCTGCAAATCCTAGGCCTACTAGTGGTTCTTCAAATGATTTATTTAAAAAAAAATACAATGAATAAAAAAGAAAAAAAAATCCTGACCTACTTAAAAGACCAGAATGAATTACAAAAGCCAACCCAGAAAAATAAGTCTGAAGACATTTACACAAGGACACATGCCAGAATTAAATATGCTGAAAGGCTAATGGACAATACACATACATAACTAAGAAAAAGTGGAAAGAGATGTAAACAAAAAAGATTTTTCAAGAGATACAAACTGTAAAGAAGAGGATTGTAGCAAGAGAATAGACAGGAATAATTTAGAGTAGTGAAGTACATGGGAAAACAGTAGAGTACATAAAACAAACACACAATTGTATTTAGAAAAATATGGATGTTAAAATAGTAAAATTTGGAGAAAGAAAAATGAAAGGAGAAAAAGAAAAAAGAATAAAAGAGGGCATATAAAACATGTCTATATTATATAATTTAGATGACTCGGTCTTCAAAATCATATTTCCTACAAAGTTCTTGGTTTTACATATGTTGGGGATGTGATGGCTGTCCACTGGAGATCTAATCTGTGAGTTGCCCCCACCTTATATGGTGAAAATGTTGTGCCAAGATGGAGGTGGTCTGCTTTCAGTGCCAGGTATCTGGTGAGGTGCGGAGAGCCGGGCGATGGTGTTGTGCTGTAGGTGGGTATCAGCTCAGTGACCTGCATGGGAGCAGAGTGAAGCCTTGGGGATATGCAGATGTTTTGATAGGTGATACTGCTAATGTGCTGTCCAAGTCTTGCATGGACTAGAACTTTGGGCTTTGGGTCCTTATCCAACAGCAGGCATCCTGCTCGAATGCTGAGGCCCAGAGCCCTGCACGGGTTCATAGCACTGGTGATTTCTGGGGAGATTGGCTGTATAGGGGTCTTCTAACACTCTCAGAGATACAGTATTCTGAATAGGTGATATCTGGATCCCAGAGGGACACAGAATACTGCTTCCATCTCTCCCTCCATCTTTCCAAGCTGTTTCATTAGTAAACATGTTAATAACAGCGAATTGTTCATAAGTGGAATGTGGATGATATTGGGATCTGCTAACATTGTTCTTCCCAAGAAAGGCGAGGTCTTGGAACCCTACCAGAGCACTAAAAACCTGTAGGGTAAAAACAATAACTCTCCAGACACAGAGAGTTGGGAAGGAAGACACACAAGCAACATGAAAAGACAAGTGAAGAATGAGCCCCAAACAAATCAAGACACCAAGTCCTTAGAATCATTGGCAGCCACAGCAGAAGAAATGACAGAGAAAAGGTTCAGGATGTGTGGATAAAATGTTCTGTGAACTCAAGGATGATATAATAGGGCAAATACAGGCAGTGAAAGATCACTTTGACAAGGAGCTATGTAAACAAATACAAGAAGAAAAGATCACCTCAAGAGAGGTTCTAACAAACAAACAAACATAAAACCCAAACAAAAAGAAATCCTTGAAATGAAAGAAATGATAAACCAAATTAAAATCTCAAATGAAAGCATCACCAACAGAGTTGACGACTAGGAAGATAGGACATCAGACAAAAAAGATAAAATAAAAACTCATGAAAAGAACATAAATCACAAAGTGATAATGGTAAGAAACCATGAGCAGAACATTCAAGAAATATAGGATAGTATAAAAAGATGAAATTTAAGAGTTATTGACATAGAGGAAGGCATAAAGGTTCAAATCAAAGGAACAAACAAGCTATTCAATGCAATAATATCAGAAAACTTTCCAAACTTGAAGAATGAGTTGGAAATCCAATTTCAAGAAGCCTATAGGATGCTGAATATACAAAATCTCAGGAGTTCCACACCAAGACACATCATAACAAAAATGCCCAACGTACGAAATAAGGAGAGAATTTTAAAACCACAAGAGAAAGGAATCAGATTACATATAGAGGAAAACCAACTACGATAACGGCAGATATTTCAACACAGACCCTGAAAGCCAGAAGATCCTGGAATAACATATATCAAGCTCTGAAATAATATGGATGTCAACCAAGAATCTTGCCAAACAAAATTAAGATTTAGATTTGAAGATGAAATAAAAACCTTCCATGATAAACAAAAGTTAAAGAATTTATAGCTAGAAACTTGGCACTACAAAACATCCTTGGCAAAATATTCCGTGAAGAGAAAAAAAATCAGCAGGGAGATATAGTACCCTAAAGAAAAAACTAATCAAAGAAGAAAATCAAATCAAGTTAAGTAACAAAAATAAACAAATATGGCTGGAAATACAAATCATGTCTCAATAGTATTCCTGAATGTTAATTTAATGGCTTAAACTCACCAATCAGAAGATATAGACTAGCAGAATGGATCAAAAAAAAGGAAGAAGAAGAAGAGGAAGAAGAAGAAGAAGAAGAAGAAGAAGAAGAAGAAGAAGAAGAAGAAGAAGAAGAAGAAGAAGAAGAAGAAGAAGAAGAAGAAGAAGAAGAAGAAGCAGCAATAATATGCTTCCTCCAGGAGACTCTTCTGATAGGAAAATACATATACAGACTGAAGGTGATAGGTTGGGTAAAATCATACCACTCAAAAAACCGAAGAAGCAAGCAGGGTTTTCAATCCTCATATCAAATAAAGTAGACTTCAAGCCAAAGTTAATCAAAAGGGATAAAGATAGATATTACATACTGCTCAATGGAACCATACACCAACAGGACATAGCAATTACATATATATATATATATATATATATATATATATATATATATATATATATCCCAAACCATGGTGCAGCTATGCAGCTATGCTCATCAAACAGTCTTCTCAAGTTCCAGAGTCAAATTTACCACAACCCAATAATCTTGGAAGACTTTAACATACATCTCTCTCCACTGAATAGATCTTCCAAACAAAAGCTGAACAAAGAAACTATACAACTAAATAATATAATAAATAACTTAGAATTAACTGACATATATAGAATATTTCAATCTGCATGAAGCAAATAAACTTTCTTCTCAGCAGCACATAGATCCTTCTCTAAAATAGACCATATCCTTTGCCACAAAAAACTCTTAATACAAAACAGTACAGATACTACCATGCATTTTATCAGATCATAATGGAATAAAATTGGAAATCTTGACAAAATAAAAAGTAAAAGTTTTTCCAACACCTGGAGATGAAACAATATGCTACTGAGTGAACAATGGGTTGCAGAAGACATCAAGGAGAAAATTACAAAATTCTTAGAGGAAAATGAGAACATAGACACAATATATTGAAATCCCTGGGACACTACAAAAGCAGTAATAAGAGGAAAGTTCATTGTATGAAGAGCATTTCTTAAAAGAAGAAAAACTCAACAAATAAATGACCTCACAATACATCTCAAAGTCCTAAAAAAGAAGAACAAATCAAGAGCAAAAGCAGACGAAGGCAAGAAATAATTAAAATTAGAGCTGAAATCAATAAAATTGAAGCAAAATAAAAACAACTGAAAAAAATGACAAAACAAAAGTTGTTTCTTTCAATAAATAAATAAAACAGACAGACCCCTAGCTACTCTAACAAAGAGAAAGAGAAAACTCAAATTACCAGCATATGTGATGAAAAAGGTACTATCACAACAGACACTATAGAAATACAAAGGATAATTAGAAATTATTTTGAAAACTTATACTCCAATAAAATAGAAGATATTGAAGGCATTGGCAGATTTCTTAATTCATATGATTTGCCTGGATTGAATCAGGAATATATACACAACTTAAACAGACCAATGTCAAGTGATGAAATAGAAGATGCCATCAGAAGACTACCAACCAAGAAAAGCCCAGGGAAGGATAGATATACAGCAGAGTTCTACAAGAATTTAAAGAAGAACTAATATACCAATACTCTTCAATTTATTTCAGAAAATAGAAAAAGAAGCAGCACTTCCAAACTCATTCAATGAGGCCAATATCACCCTGATTCCAAAACCAGGCAAAGACACATCAAAGAAAGAAAATCTCAAACCAATATCTCTAATGAATGTAGATGCAAAAATTCTCAATAAAATTCTGGCAAATCTAATACAAAACATATCAAAAACAAAAACATATCAAGAATATTATGCACCATGGTCAAGTGGGATTCATCCCAGGAATGCAAGGTTGGTTCAACATACAGAAATCAATAAATGTAATTCAGCAGATCAATAGGCTCTAAGAATCATATCATCATCTCAATAGATGCAGAGAAAGCATTTAACAAAATACAGCACCCTTTCCTGTTAAAACACTAGAAAAACTAGGGATAACAGGAACATATCTCAACATCATAAAGGCTATCTATGCTAAGCCTCAGGCCAACAACATTCTAAATAAAGAAAAAATTGAAGACATTCCCTCCAGAAATGAGAACAATACAGGGATGCCCTCTTTCACCACTTCTATTCAACATAGTTCTTGTCAGCGCAATTAGATGAAAGAAATTAAAGAGATATGCACAGGAAAAGAAAAAAACTTAAATTAGCAGGTTTTGCTGATAACATGGTTCTATACTTAGAAGACCCAAAAAGCTCCACCACAAAACTTCTAGAACTAGTAAATGAATTCAGCAAAGTAGCAGGATGTAAAATCAACACCCATAAATCAAAGGCATTTCTGTATATCAGTGACAAATCCCCAGAAAGGAAAATGAGGAAAACTACCCCATTTGCAATATCCTAAATAAATAAATGAAATACTTGGGAACGAACTTAATGAAAGAAGTGAAAGATATATACAATGAAAACTACAGAACCCTAAACAAAGAAATCAAAGAAGACCTAAGAATATGGAAAGACCTACTTTGCTCTTAGATAGGCAGAATTAATATTATCAAAATGACCATATTACCAAAAGCGCTATAAAGATTTAATGCAATTCTGATCAAAATACCAATGACAGTCCTCATAGAAATAGAAAAAGCAATCATGAAAATTTTCTGAGAAAAATAAGAGACCCAAAATAGCTAAAGCAATCCTTAGCAGGAAGAGTGAAGCAGGTGGAATCACAATACAAGACCTTAAACTATACTAAAGAGCAATAGTAACAAGAAAAGCATTGTACTGGTGCAAAAACAGATTGGTAGAACAATGGTACAAAATAGAGGACACAGAGACTAACTGACAAAATTACAATTATATTAGACACAGGTGCCAAAAACATGCATTAGAGAAAAGCATCTTCAAAAATGGTGCTGGGAAAAGTGGAAATCCATATGTAACAAAATGAAATTAAACCCATATAACTCACCTTGCACAAAACTCAACTCAAAGTGGATCAGGACCTAGGAATTAAACAAGAGACACTACATCTAATAGTAGAAAAAAGTAGTAATCTTCATCATGAGGGATTAGGCCCCAATTTCCTTAATAAGACTCTGATAGTGCAAGAATTAAAACCAAGAATCGACAAATGGGATGGAATCAAATAAAAAGGTTTCTTCTCAGCAAAAGAAACAATCTATGACTTATAAACAGAGAGCCTTCATTCTGGGAGCAAATTTTTACCCCTCACCCATCAGAGAGAGCACTAATCTCTAGGATATATAAAGAATTAAAAAAATTAAGCACCAAAAATAAATAAAAAATAAATAGATAGATAGACAGATAGATAGATAGGACAAGGACCTGAACAGACACTTCCCAGAAGAGGATATACAATCAATCAACAAATATATAAAAAAAATGTTCATTAACTCTAGCAGTTAGAGAAATGCAAAAGGCAGTACCATAAAAGACACTACAGAAATACAAAGGATAATTAGAAATTATTTTGAAAGCTTACACTACTCTAAGATATCATATCACTCCATTCAGAATGGCAGATATTATGAAGATAAACAACAATAAGTGTTGGCAAAAATGTGGGGAAAAGGAACACTCATACATTGCTGGTAGATCTGCAAATTGGTTCAGCCAATATGAAAGCAATATGGAGATTCCTTGGAAATATGGAAATGGAACCACCATTTGACCCAACCATTCTCTCCTCAGTTTATACCCAAAAGACTTAAAAACAGCATACTATAGGGACACATCCACATCAATGTTTATAGCAGCAAAATTCACAATATCTTAACTGTGGAGCCAAGCTAGATGCCATTAATTGAATGAATGGATTAAAATGAAATATGGCATATATACACAATAGAATTTTATTCATCAATCAAAGAGAATAAAATCATAGAATTTGCAGGTAAATGGATGGCTTTGGAGAAGATAATGTAAATTGAAGTTAGCAAACCACCCCCCCCAAAATATGCCCAATGTTTTCTCCAATATAAGGAGATTGACTCAGTGAAGTAGGGAGGGGGAGCATGGGAAGAATAGATGAATTCTAGATAGGGTAGAGGTGAGGGTGGGAAAGGGAGGGAGCAAGGGATTATCAAGGATGGAGGAATGTCATAGACATCATTATTCAAAGTAAATGTATGTAGACATGTACTTTGACATGTCAACATACTTTATATACAGCCAGAGATATGAAAAATTGTTCTGTATATGTGTAATAAGAGTTGTAATGCATTCCATTGTCATTTTTTTAAAAAAAATAATCAAGAAAACAAAAAGAAAACAAAGAATGACAACCAATGAAAAAAATAATGTCAGCTGGGCTTGGGGCTCAGCAGTAGAGTGCTTACCTAACAAGTGCAAGGCTCTGGGTTCAATCCTGAGCACCCATAAAAATACATTAATAAAATATAGGTATTGTGCCCAACTACAAAAAAAAAGAATAGAGATAATGTTGCCAAGCACAGTGGCACATGCCTGTTATCCCAGTGGCTCAGGAGGCTGATGCAGAAGGATCGCAAGTAAAAAGCCAGCATGAGCAAAAGCAAGGCACTCAACAATGCAGTGAGAACCACTCTCTAAAAAAAATACAAAATAGGGATGGGTATGTGTGTCAGTGGTCAATTTCAACCCCCATTAGACCTCCCCACCCTAAATGCAAATAAAATAATGTCTTAAGAGGAACCTATGGGAGTGAAGAAACAAGAAAACTCTTCTAGGCCTTTGTTATATGAAAACAACAAATACATTTTCCTGAGGCACTACAATGAGAGGAAATGGATGCAATATATAATAGTCATTCAGATGTTTATGGACTTTCCAGCATCAAAGACCAATCACCAGCTCTCTTGAAACCAATGTCTCTACACCTTCAATAACTTCAGAAAGGTGCTATCACCACCCATCTTAGGACCTGATCAGCACTGGGGATCAAACCCAGGCAGAGACTGGACCCAAGATTTCACCCATATTCCCTAGTTCACAGGATATAAAGTCAAAATAATCCTCATATATACATTTACAGGGAGGCTACAGATTTTTCTTTTAGAAAGAAAAGGCGCTGGAGGCGGCAAAAGTATTCTAAAAGGAAATCATCCCCCGTCTGGCTCCCAAAGATCTCTACAAAGTAACAAAGGTCAAGATTTCAGGGCACAAATTACCCAGCTAGTAGCAAAAGCACTGGGGATATAGTATTATCTACATTTCCTTAAGCACCATTTTCGTCCAGTAATATAAAAAGCGCCAACCATTTCCTTAAGAGTACTTCTGCTAAATAGTCAGGCAACATCCAAAACTGAATAAATTTATAACACATTGGCTTTAAGAGAGTTAGAAATACTCTGAAAGTTAATCTGATGTTACATCCATATGAGATATCAGCAAATATAATCATTGACCCAGAAGTGAATCAGATTCTGCACTACCTGACTGATCTGGGATGAGTTCAGGCCACAGTCCAAGAATAAGGAAATGCCTGTTGGCCGTGTCCACTAAATCCCATAGAGATACACAAGAAAGGAAAGCCAGGAGACCAGGATTTTCTTGAGTCGTGGAAGGATGTGAAGCCATCAAATCAGCTACAACCTAGATGGAAGGTACCTTACACCTCATTTTAGCTCCCTCTATGGCCATAAAGGTACTCAGCATAACAAGTTGGATCAACCTCTCCTGGGAAAAAACACTTCCTCAGGATCCTAAAGATATTCCAGGCTCACACAAGCTTCAAAAATTCATCCTATGTGCTGTGAATTTCTTGAAGACCTCTGCTTACTGTTCTGGCATTATAACTCCTCAAAATCAGATATGTACTTCATAATTATTAAGTGAAGTTTGCTTGCTCTCTTTGCTACTTCACGTTTGCCTTAGGACAACTTCTCCAAGTATGAGCAGTGACTAAAGCCTTTAATCTCTCCTCTTCTTGGCTCTGCCCTTCTGAAACCAGACCAAAACCAGTTTTTACAGAGACTCTGGAAACAATGAGTTGAGAAACAAACTCTTCAACTTCCTCTCAAGTTTCTAAAGTTTCCAAATGAAGCTACAGAAAAAAATTTCTATCAACATTCTTTGCTCTTATGGAGCAATATTCCATATCCCATTACTAACTTTAGCATCCCAGATCTGGTGTGTTTTATTTCTCACAGCCAGCTTCCCAGCTCCTTCTCTGCCTCAGGGCCTCCCATTCTCATGGATGAGCCCACTGGCCCTTTCTAAAGCAGTGTACTCTCACTTCAGTAACTCCCCTTGCTCTGTCTACTGAGTGTCTCCTCCAATTCTCTGTTCCTAACTAAAAACCCTTTTGTTGCATCCATCTGGCAACAACACCTTTTCATGACTACAAGAACAAAACAACTATAAATAGAAGGAAGAAAAATGGCTGGATGTGCTGGAGCATACCGGAAATCTCATAATATTCAACAAATGTGACAGAAAAATTTAAACTTCTAGGACACCCTGGATCCCTTAATCAGACCCTGTCTCAAAATAAAATTTACAAAAGGGCCAGGATATACTTCTGTAGTTGGTATAATTGTGTCTAGCATGTGTGAGGCCATGGAAGCAATCATTCCTACAGTAAAAGAAAAAAAAAAAAAGAACACAAACTGCTAAGGGCCATTGCCAAGTAGGAATGACGCATCGAAATTTCCTCAGGGAGAACAGCAAACGATTTGGATTCCAGAGAGATTAACTAAAGCAGTTTCTACAGAAAAAGAAGATGATTTGACTCTAATCCATAACAGCTGATATCCAGAGCTCCAGCTTGGCTATTCTTACATCTGCAACAGTGATTAACCAGGGTGCTTTTTTCAATATCTATTTTATTATTGCATTTTTCCCACATGGTAAAGTTCTATTTTATTTTTTGAGCTCATACAAACCTAGGTTAATGTTTTTCTGATCAGGTTTATTTTTTGACTGTGTTTTATTTTTTGACTGTGGAGTTTTTAAACATTGCAATGGAGATTTCACCTAGGTAAAGCTACAAGGCCGTTATTATTGTCTTATGTGTTGTATGTTATGTGTGCACACTTCTGTTTTGTGTTGTATGTCTGTATGTGTGTACGTGCATATTTCATATATGAGGAGCGTTCATGAAAAATGGATCCGAATTTTTTTTTATTCACGTGATTTAAACGGTTTAATTTAAATTAGGTAAACAGCTGTTAAGGATTGTTTTTAAAGGTGGTTAACAGATCTGTTTGCTTACTAATTTAAATTAGGTAAACAGCTGTTAAGGATTGTTTTTAAAGGTGGTTAACAGATCTGTTTGTTTACTTTCACCTTTCCTTTTCATTATATTTAATAATTCTGTTCAGGATAATGTCTCTTTAGCATCATTGCCAGAATTCCCATCTCCATCCCAGTGCCGGTGAAGACTAAGATAAAACCAAACTACAGCTTCTATGATAGCTATCACAGTAAACTGTATAAACTGATGCATCAATGAATATAACTCAACAAGTAATGCTCAATCAATGACTCGATTTACTTTGGGAAGAAATAGACATATTGATAGACTCTTCCACTTTGAACTGCCTGCAGAACTTGCCTGGACTATTTATCAGTTGTATGCTTTGTGAACTATCGTCTGGTGCAGCGAATTGTGGTAGTGATCATCTTTGCTGATGGTGTCACCAGTGATGCAATTTCCTTGCCAGCGCACCCCATGTTAATTGTGGTAGTGCTGGCATATCTTTGCTGATGGTGTCACCAGTGATGCAATTTTTCCAAAGGAGCCGTCATTTGGCTTGGTGTTGTGGCATTTCTGTATCCTCCTCCCTTCTACTAGTGATGGTCTAAAATTTGGGAGCAAACAGAGGTGAGGCAAAGAACCTCATCCCCCCACTGGCACCAAGGCTAAATTTGCGAGCCAACAGAGGTGAGGCAAGAACCTCACCCCCCCCCCAGCACTGGTGCATAGGCCTATCCACAAGTATGGCTGGATGCTGGACCGGTAGTCAGTGACGGGTTGAGCTGATTGTAGTGGTATCAACCTAAGATAGGAGGCTGACGCCTAAAGGTCAGTTTTCCCATGACGGGTAAGAACCATATGTTGAACTGGACAACCTACCAGGCACGGTCCTTAAGCCACATTGCTTGTTGTTTAATTAATCAGAAGCGGGGAGATGCTGAGGGCCATTGCCAAGTGGGAATGATGCATAGAAATTTCCTTGCCAGCGTACCCCATGTTAAATGGACATTGCATGTGTCTTTGAGAAAGGTGACCCTGCTCAAGGACCAGGGTGGATCCAGGATTAGGGTGCATCCTGCAGGTTTTAGGAAGTATTTGGGTTTAGGGCGTTCCTGGTTCAAGACAAGTTTAGGGCGTTCCCGATTTAAGATAATCCGGGTTTAGGGAAGTTGCAGGTTGAAGGTTATTCCTGCTGGGAGTAGGGCGTTCCTGCTGCCTGAGTTCCCATTGAGTTCTCATGGAATTCAGAAAGTTTTGGGACGTGAATTGTGCGGGCAGAACTGGATTTCCCCAGAACGTGTGTAGAGGCTGGTGTGAGTTCGGGAATAAAGAATTGCTGTTTGAATCTACAAGGTGTGAGTGGCTCGTGATTCTGTGCCCAGCCAAGACTGTGGCAAAAAAACAACAAAATAAAGACTACATATTGGAAAAACACACAGCTACTATATTGAATCATCAAAGATTAAAATCTTTTCCACAAAAGTGAAAAACAGACTAGGATACAGGTTTTGACTAGCCAGATCAATCAGCAATAAGTAGAGAAAAAGGGCATACTAAGAGGAAAACAAAAAGTATAATTACCTTTGAATAAAAGCCAATATAAATTCATATCTCAAGAACCTTGAGATCCCAAGAAAATAATTAGCAAAATGAATAAATACAGTAAAGTTGCCGATACATAACCAAACCACACATAAGCTATGTTTGTATGTACTAAATTAAAAATATGGAAAAAAATCAAGAAAAAAATTCAATCGACCATATCAAATAAAATATAATACAAGACCCTATGTAACCAAGAAGACCAAGTATTTATTAGCTAAAAACTACATAACAATAAAGGAGACACAGAATGACATCAAGAAGTGAAAGACATCAAATATCATGGGCAAGAACACTTAGATGTGTTAACACAAATTTGTTTTTGTAGTTTCAACATTACCCAAAGCAATCTATAGTTTCAGTGCCATCCCTAAGAAAATCCTAACTTCTTTTTTATGAATACTATATTCATATTTTCATATTATATTTTATTTGTACTTTTTAGTTCTACATGACAGGAAAGTATATTTTGACATATTTATACAACTACAGAGTACACCTTATTTTAATTAGGATCCCAGTTTTGTGGTGGTACATAAAGTGGAGATTCTTGGCTGCAAAAAATTTCAAATCCATCCTAAAATTAATGTGAAATACAAGAGCTACCAACTACTGAAACAATTCTGAACAAGAACAGTATTGGAGGTCTGACACAGCATAATTTCAATATTCCCTGCTGAAAAGCTACAGTCATAAAAAATGGTGTAAAAATGAAAGACAGAAATGTAGGTTAATAAAAAAGAGTAGAAAATCCAGAAACAAAACAAAACAAAACAACTCTCAGGGCTGGGGATGTAGCTCAGTGGCAAAGCACTTGTCTAGCATGTGTGAAGCACTGGTTTGATCTTTAGCACCACATAAAAATAAACAAATAAAATAGAGGCATGCTGTTCATCTACAACTACAAAAATGTTTATTTAAAAAATAACAGAAATTCTCAAGAGATTTCTCACAACAGCATTCCATGGAAATGGACAGTCTTTTCAACAAATGCTGTTAAGAAAACTGGATAGATAGCCACTCACCAAACAAGGAAGTTGGAACCTTAAGTGACACCATAGAAAAAAAAATTAACTCAACGTGGATAGAAGACCTAAATGTAAAACCTGGAACTATAAAACGCATAACACACAACAGAGACAATCTATTATAATGGATTTGACAGTGATTTTTTTGGATAGAAAACCAAAAGCACAGGCAACAAAAGAAAGAATAAACTACATCAAGCCTGAAAACTTGATTCTTCAAGGGACACAAACATCAGTGAAAGGGCAACACCCTAAATTCAAAAAGACACTTGAAAATCACATTTCTGATAAGAAATTAAGATCTATGATATAAAGAGCCCTTATAGCTCAACAATTAGGAAAGAACAACCCAGTATTAAAACAGGTAAAGGACTTCCAAAGAAGATATGCAAATAGCTCAGAAGCACATGGCAAAATGTTCAACATCAAGAATCAGTGGGGAAATCAAAATCACAATGAGATGCAGCTTCACACACATCATGAGCGCTACCATCAAGAAACAGAAAACACCAGTGCTCCTGAGGATGTGAAGGAACCGGAACTCTCGTGCACTATGGATTAGAACACAAGTGGTGCAGGCTCTATGGAAAACTGACTGGTGGTTCCTCAAATTATCAAAAGTAGATTTCCATGATCCTTCAATTCTACTTCTCTGCAAACACCTGTAAAACATTACAAGAAAGGGCTTGGAGAGATATTTATACACATGCAATCACTCCAGGTTTGTTAATTACATTCAAGTGTCCATTGAGAAAGAATTTAAAAATTTTTTTAGCTGTGCATTGTAGTTACACATATGCATGGAATATCGTTTGCTCCAATTCAGGCTTAGAACTTGCCCATTTCCTCCCATCCTACCTGGCTTTCTCCTTTCTTCTTGTCTACTGGTCTTCCTTCCATGCACGTATAGTTTTCTTAACTAGAGCTTTACAGACATACATAAAGATGACATTCACTATGGTCTCTTCATATAAGTGCATTGGATAGTTTGATCAAATTCATTCCACTATTACAGCCTTTTCTTAACCCAAGGAAGAATATTTTACATGCAGCATATGATGGAATGTTATTTGGTCTGAGAAATACAGGAAATTCTGGCCTATGATAGAACAGGGATGGAACTTGAGAATGCTAAGTAAAGGAATATATACTGTATGATACTACTTATATGAGGTACAGCACATAGAGAGATTGAAATAATACAGAGAGGAGAACAGTGGTTTCATAAGGCATAAGGAAAATTGAAATTATGGTCTGATAAATAAGCTTCAGTTTGGAAAGAAGAAAAATTTCTATGGCCTCATGCTGGTATCAGAAGAATGTCAAAATAAGTGAAATGAACACCACTAATGCGCCTTCTGAGTAGTTAACTTGGAAATTTTTGGTGTATTTGATCACATATAAAAAATTAATCTCTTGTTTATTTATTTCCACATAAATAAAAACCAAAGTAGTTCTCTACTAGTAGAACTGATCAGTAAGAAATGTGAAAGGATCGTTCAGGTTGAAAACATGAATCATTCACTCAGTCTCGCCAAGAAATGAAGAATAACATTGAGGGAAGCTCCTCAGGAAAATTTAAAGCCAATATCATTGTACATTTACTTTTTAACTTCTCTCCTAATATGACTGAAGTGCGACTGTATAATAATTATAGAGCTCATGGGTTTTCCAGGTCATGTACACTGAGAGCTCAGGCATGTGCACACATGGACCACCAACAGACCCAGGCTGGGAGGGGCGTGTGGGGGACATATAATTAGGGTCTTGGCCTTTGTCTTGGCAGAAGGAAAAATCCAAGGGGGAAATAACAGGTGGACAGACAAAAACAACTCTCTGCAATAGTCCCTGGATCAATGAATCTCCCAGTAAATTCCTTCCTGAGTCAATCCCTTTGAACCATCCTTAAGAGCAATGGCCATACCTCACATCTTAGAGGAAAAGCTACCCCAAACACTCCAGAGAGATCATCCCTCATTGGCTTCCATCCACCAGCCCAGGATCCTGGAAGCCAGCACCACTCAAGCACAAGAGGCACATCCACCCACCAACAACTAATTTAGCCAGATATCAGATAAGGACAAGAAAACAGAAATCACTTTTGCAGCTCCAGATCAACAGGAAAAAGGATCAGTGCACATGGAAAAGGTTTGCCATCATCAATGTGCTCCTGCCACCCCTTATAGCCACAGACACACACATGCCACCGAGAGACAGAGATCACCCAGGTACTGATGAACATGCAGCTACAATCTATATTTTTTCAAATGTAGGCTTATACATTCCCATATACTCTACACTCCCTAAGATATGTGAACATGATATCACCAAATACTGAGTTTTCACAGACAGACAGATAGACAAACAGACACACACATACACACATACACAAAAAAAACCTAATTGTTAACAAAAGTCACACAAACAAAATACTAAATCCTCTGGGAAAATCACACAGACTTGATTCTCTCAACAAAAATACACACTCAATAAACATAAATAATATTGCTTCATCCCCAACATACACAAAAAACTCTTTAAACATTCCCAAGATTGAATGCAAACAGGTACAACCTGAGTATAAAAATGTAACTTCCATAACCCTACAGGATCCAGGCACAACCACCAACATACACACATAAACATGACTCTACATCCCCAAAATAACTTGATCTGCAAACACCTACTCCTAAACACACATAAAGTTTCCCAGCCTTCACCAGTGTACACATCAATGATGTCAACTAAAATCTAGCTATCACCACTTCCAAAATACACACGTAACACATGTGAGGCCCAGATACATATATTTTACCACTGTGCTCTCTAATCTCACATCTTCCTAATCAAGCAAACAAACAAGTATAATACACACATTCACAAAAACACTCCTTTCAAACACTCCTCTTAATAACTAGTCACAAGTCCCACCATGCCATAAATTACCCATATATACTGTCAGTACCCAAGTCTCCTCACTTGTATTCTTGTATTCTCATATAAACATAACTCCTATATTCCTATTGTGAAAACAAACACCAGCTACCTGCAGCTCAAGAATGAATACATAGCCACCACATATCCTAAATACATTCACAGCCCTAGATTACATGAGCTTGAGAACACAGATGTCTGTCTGAATCTACATATCCACAGTACTCCCACAGACCCCAAAGCATATACAGCCACTCAGTCACTATGAACAGGTATGTACAGGACTGCTCATATCTCCTAATGTACACAGTCACAAGCACACAACACTGTGGAACTCTGAAAATGCTCTAAACTTGCATAAACTTCCTATCTGCCAGAATGCTTGACTGTACACCCAGAGTACCTCATGCCCAAATCTAAAACAAATACACACCAAAACCCAATTAAATCACAATCAATGATCTTTCTTACAAAGTCTCATATTCCAGTCACCTCCAAGAAACACTTAAAATAGATATGAACTAGGACAGAAGAGGCTGGATACCAGAGGAATTTTCAGGAAGCAGGTTTACTGACTGCAGTCGACTGGACCAGAATATGGTTCATGCCTAAAACATCTGGAAATATACTTTGAAAATATTTTTAGCTTTATATCCCAAGGTAGGTTGGGGCTTGAAGTTTCACTTGACAAGTGCTTTTCATTCCATTATTTAGTTCAGACACAGGTTTCACAAGTTTTTACTAAGAAAACAGAGATAATATCTTTTGTACAACAAGTTTACAGATTTTAACTTTACCACATCTTTTGTGCATAAACCTGGTATTTACAATAGGATACTACCAACCACAATAATCTCTGCAGACATGCTGATCTGACAAGAGGAGAAACTTAATTAGGTAAGCATCTTTTGGATGAGGGGGGTATTTGGTGTGCTTCAGACACACATATCCTCATAACCCAGAAAAACACACACCAGTCACTATCACCCAAAATTCAATCACACAAACTCTACCTCAATAACTGCATACACTCAGACCAAACAAATATAATTATTAATATATGACACCAATTTCTATTCTCAAGTGAAAACATATATAATCACCTGTAGATTGAAAACATGCACATACACAGAATGCCTCAGAATTTGAAGTTCAGCAACAAATCTCAGATATACACAGACACTACTAATCCCTACATACTCACAAAGGATACCCCTCCATTCCCAAGAACAACAAAATCACCTCAAAGCCCTAAATAAGAACATAAACAGCAGTCCCTCTTAAGACATTATCAACAGAATCTGTACAGAATCCATGGGACACATACACACAACCCCTAACACCCCAATAGACCCCTTGATCCCATTCTCTCCAAATCTCTGTACACCAAAGACTATGTCCCTAAGCAACGTGAACATACACTCTAAGATTTGAAAATGCACAAACCCAACACTGAGTGGTAAGACAACATCCTAGCTCTTCTCAAATGCAGGCTCACATGTTCACAATATGCCACAATGCCAACAACACCTACAGAACCATAAATAACACCCCAAACACATCCTACCAGAAAGGCATTGACCCAAGAAATCACTCAGACATAATCTTTACACACGGACAATCAGACACTTACACATAAGACAATTCATGGTGTCCTGTTTCATGTTCTTTCAATACCTCTACACTTGAAACACACAAGAACACAAAGTCCTGGTGTTAGAATCCCAAGTTTACAAACACACACACACACACACACACACACACACAGGATAAGATGCCCCATACACAGTTTGAGTACTGACACATCCAATTAGCAATTTGTTCAATGCTATTGATCTTCTAGCACTGCAGATAAAAGTGGAGGGATGAAAATGCAGATTCCAGGCACACACCTTGGTGTTGAAAATCTAAGACAATAGAAAAGTGCAAAACAGAAAGCACATTGCCTTCTATAAAATAAAAAGTACTTACCACTCACTCAATGAGTGCTCAATATGAAGAAAACATTTCAAGTAGAAAGAGAGCCTCCTCAGGTAAATATTATGGAGATGAAGCTACTCTGGGACACTGAAGGGGTACCTAAAGGAGAGGATCACCCCAAATAGACCTTTTTGAGTACACACTGTCAGCCCAGACAGATGTCTCCTAGCTGGGAGGCCACACCATTGTGCAATGTGGGATCCCATGCCAGGCCCAGGCTTGTTCACCTGGGCTCCCTTCAGCCACATCCGCTCCTATTTCTGAATGAGTTCTACAGTGCTCTCACACAAGAGGTCATGGGTACATTACTGTCATGTTTATTCCTCAAAAGAGTGAAGGAAGTATCAGCTGTTCCCTGCTACTTAGAAACAGAGGAGGGGGGTTTGGTTAGAGGATTTGGACAGAAGCTCTCCTAATCACTTTTCAACACTGTGACAGTATACCTGAAATCAACACCTTCCAAGAACCAGAGATTTATTTTGGATCATGATTTCAGAGGTTACATTCTATGATTGGTTGGGACTCTTCCCTCTGGACATGTGGCAAGGAAGAACATCTGGCCGAGACTATGTTCTGCTCACCTCATGAGAGCTGGGAAGCAAAGAGAAACAGTATAGAAAACAGAGTAGAGACAGAAATGCACAGAGGTCCCAGTGCCCTGTTAGGCACACATCTTCAATGAACTAATTTCATCAACTGAGCCCCACTTTCTAAAAGCTTCCCATATCTCCCAATATTGCCATCAGGTGGGAAAAACATGTATAATAGGTGAATCTTGGGGGAAACTAAAGATCAATACCAGAATATCTACCTCTTGTCCCCAAAAGCTCAAGTCTGTCTCACAGCCGAAAAAAAAAAAAAAGCATTCAATCCATCTAAAAGAGTCCACCAATATCAACAGTGACTGCTGTTCTCAATAGTCCTCATACCAAGTCTTTTCTGAGACTCAAGAAAACACAGTGATGCTGAACCATAAATTAAAAGGATTTTTGCTCCACTCTCTTCTTTTTGATTCACAAACATAGCATTCTTTCTCCCCACACACTCACCCTATCACAATGACTAACCATAGAGTTAGTTGAAAGTACTAACCCTTGCACTGGGCACTTCTCTTTGATAGGTCACAGGAAATTTCCAAATGAAAAGTTAAGTGCAGAAGTGTAGAGCAGAGACTGACTAGAAAGGAAACGAGATGTGCACACCTTTAGAATGCAAGCTCTACACAATCACATTACTGTAGATTCACAGATCCAGGTGTCTCAATGTCCACTGGACCCAGATAAGACCCACAGCAACCCAGCTTCTGACAAGCTGGATTGGTGCAAAATGAAGCTTTTTCCTCTCGCACCTCTCTGTCTCTTCATTACTGGCTGTATCAGGCAGAGCAAAGCAGCACAATCAAACATTTTATAGGTATAATAGCTGCGATCCTCTCTAATCATCAAAAAGAAACAACATATTTACAAGACACAATGGCACAAGGGGGAATGCAACTGGCCCACAAGAACAGGAAACCAGCAAGCAAGAATGGAAAAGCACAGCAGTGCAAACGTTAAGTCTAGTGCTCCAGGTGTGGAATTAGGACACATGACTGGTGTGATATGGGCCCCTGAGAGCTTGGGCATCTTCACCCCTCCAGTCTGGTCTGGTGTGGGGCCACTCCCTGGAGCTAGGTGTGCTCACTGTATCTGTGAATTCCCTTGGCAGATGTTTCATAGGTCATTGATGAGTTACTGAGGTCTCCATTACAACACTCACTCCACTCTCATAGTTTGACAAGTACCCATTTCTGGGCCTACTAGCTTGGACTCTGTCTGGAACATGCACTTCCGGGCCTCAAGCCTTTACTCCAAAATATCAGTGCAAACCTCCACAAACCCATGACCCTTGCATTCTGAAATTTTGATAACCATCATCAAATGGACAATGCCAAGGTCAGCTGTAACAAGAACATTAGCCAGACCGGCCTGGGCCATGGCCTCTGTGGGTCCATATGGTGTTAGTAACACAACAAAATAAATCTTCAGGTAAGGAATCCCATGACATTCTCCTCTCCAACAAGTCCTTGAGCCTACTACAAGTGGGTCCTTCCCATTCCTGAGATGCCTCAAGTTGCCTTCTCTAATGTACTGGTGCCAACTACTCAGCTTCTTTGTAATACAACCAATCCTTTTACCAGCACACCAGCCTTGACCCCAACATTGTGAAGCTTTCCTTTCTGGAAAACCTGCAAGTATTTTATACCTTTCTACTCTGGCTTTTTATAGTGAGCCCCAATGTAACTCAGGCTAAAAGCAGCTAGTAATACCCAGGCCAAAAATCAAATGCTGTACTGCCTTGAAATATTCTCTGCTGGATTAATCAGTCTGTATTTTAGTTGCCTTTTACATCACTGTGACCAAAAGATCTAACAACAACAATTAGAGCAGGACAAGTTGATGTAGTTCATGGTTTCATAGGTCTCACTCAACTGACCACTAACTCCGTAGCTCTGGGGCCAAGGTGAGGCAGAATATAGGGTTGTAAGTGCAGGGAGTGGGAAAGCAGCTCAGGATATGGCAATGAGGAAGCAGAGAGAGAGAACTCTGCTCACCAGGGACAAACTTTGTACCCCAAAGACATGCCCCCTTTGATTGACTACAGGTACCATCCAATTAATCCACATCAGTAGGTTAATGCACTCATTAGGATTAAGCTCTCAAAACCCAATCATTTCCCCTCTAAACTTTTATGCGTGATGCAATAATATGGGTCTTACACATGAACTTTCCAGGGACACCTCATATCTAAAGTATAACCTTCTCTTACCTTAAAAGAAGCCTCCCAATGAATTCTAAAGACATGTAGAACGTAAGCCAATTCTTGCCAGAAGTAATGTGAGTGGGCTCTATACCAATTCCTAAAAAGGTACTTATTTCACTCTCAAAATGTCATGGACACAGCCTCTACTGTCTGCATTTCTCCACACATTCTGGTCTGACCTCACATCAGCATCACCCACAAAGCTCTCCTCTAGCACTCTAGGCTTTCTCTAGCCTGTTTCTCCAAGCTCTTCCAATGTCTCCTGAAAACCAGTTCCAAAGTCCTCTAAATCACATGACCAAGTATACTCAAAAGTACGTGCTCATTTTCAGCACTCTTTTTCTGGGTTAATCACTTTTCTGAGTTAATCAGTCATGTGCCACAGTAGTAAAATATCTGAGATCAACACCATGAAAAGAGAAAAGATTAATTTGGGCTCATTGTTTGGAGGATACAACCCATGATTTCTTGGCCCTGTTGCCTTTGGACCTCAGTCTGGGCAGTATAATATGCTTGAAGAAAACTTCTCACTTCAATGTGGCCAGGAAGCAAAAAGAAAAAGAAAGGAGGTAGTGATAGAAAAAGGCCCATGTCCCAATATCCCATTCCAGAAAACAACTCCAATGCTATGATTATCTTCCACTGCAACCTACCTCCTAAAATCTCCCCCTACCTCCCAATAGCACTATCCACTGCAGACCAAGCTTTTGACTCATGAGCCTTTCCCAGACGATGATCCCCTCACTTATTCCTTCCACCACTTCACATACAAAGGGTAACCCTGCTCAGAACCCATCCCTGGGTCACATCCAGAAGGAGAATCAGCCTAAGGAGGCAGGAACAGAAAACCTCAGGTGAGTCCCAGGAAAGAAGGCCTTGTTGTGGAATGCCCTGTTGGCTACCTCGAGCGTGCAGCTCACTAATAGGTCAGCCACTCAATGCACAGAGGTTCTGAAGGATTTTACCAGCCTCACACTGTGGAGCACAGTGTTTTCATCCAACAGCTTAGCCTCAGAGCAGCCACCAGAATCTGTCACTGCCCAGATGAAGCTCAGGATGTTGGCATAGACGAGGACATTTCCCATCTTTTCAGAAAACCCCATGATTTTATGCCTGTTGACCATCACAAACATGATGTCTATTTTAAAGTTTCTGTTCTCCACAGCCATCTTATGATTGAGACTCCTGGACCATATACACACTCAAGAGGAACCTGCCTGCCTAAGGAACATACACTGCTGAACCCACTTGCACAAGGAAGAGCCAGAAATCAATGGACATGTCGGCTCTTTGGCCCCCAAGAATGCACTAACCCTGTTAGGAGAAATGCGGTGGATCAGAATGACTGGAGTTAAAGCCTTGCCCAAAGGGTCCCTGATGCCCCACTCACAATGTCTGCACAATCTGTAAGATATGAACACATTGTTGCCTGAATATATTTACTTCAGATAGACGCCTGTTCACAAAAATGGTGCATGCATGCATGTGCGTGCGCACACACACACGCACATGCACACACACACACACACACACACACAAAATAGAAGTATGCTAGTAAATAATCCAGAGGCAGGTAAGAAGCCTTGACATTTAGTGTACAAAGTATGTCTACCTTAAGACTAACTTCAACCCAAAAACCCGATGCTGCTGAACACCAAACTGAGAGGGATGAGCAGCATCAGCTACCATACTGGTTCCCGGAAGCTCCAGCGCACAAAGAATATTCACCTGCCCCAGGGTACTAACTTGAATTCCAACCCCAAATACACAAACAAAATGGCATTAACACTTCCAGACAAAATACACTTCATGGCTTCTGAGCAGATGAACATCTGATATCTCCACCCGAAATACACAGAAATACCACCTGTTACTACGTGAATTTTTGGAGAAAAATACCCTATTCATACTAGATATTCAAGCACATTCCTACAAGTATTCATACAGATACAACATCAGTTGGACACATCCCTGTACAACAAATACACTGCTCATATATACCCAATGAATATCTTACAGGCACAGACTCTGGAAAACCAAAAGTATACAACCAGTCATCTCTTGAACTACACAAAACAGACCCACGTGGAATCCCACAGTTCTAAAATACACACGTTCCATAACATCCAAAGACACAATCTATTTCTAAGCACACAATGAACCTCTCACATCTGCCAGAGTTCCCATCACATGATTCCTATGAATTTAAAACATACTCAGCCACCAACAACTTATACTTCTCAAATGCATGAGACTAACATAATTATATATCAGGACCACACATTCTACTAACATCATGAAAATCATCAAGAATTACATGCCACAATATACAAAAAAAAACAATTACAAAGCATCCTGTATACACAGATATTGGGACATGGGCCTTTCTCTATCACTACCACCTTTCTTTTCCTTTTTCCTTCCTGGCCAGAGATTCTAAACACACACATCCACAAATCCATGAACATACACCTAATCACTTGGGTGCCTGCATACAAAACACAAAAAGGCTAGTCTTGCATGCAATGAGACAGAGAGTTCCATACCAGCACACAGGATTAATGCACACATTAATCACTATCCATGTATGAATATATACATAATTTCCAAACAGGAAAGGAGAGATAGACACATAAATATATCCAAATCATGAATATAAAGAATCTTTAAAACACTACAAAGTATTCCACATCTCCAGAATGCAGCCTGCCAACCTCACCAGCCAAACGTTCCTCTCCACACCCAGAAATGGCACAGCATTCTCCAAATAAATACATTTTGAATACTCCTAGAAACCTCATTCCCAATGAAGAAATTTATAGAATTCAACCAACCATCTTCGAATCCACAAATCAATTTGCATGCCCATGACAAAAAAATTATCTCAAGAATATCATCTAAAATACACATAAGCTCACTTATAAATCCCAAATAAGAACAGGTGAATAGAATACATTTGATTTTACTCAAATGCTAACAAATAACTGTATCATGTGTCCCTAAAACATATAAACACAATTCCCACAGCCCCTGTATATATGCACAATGCCACCTCTTCGTCACATACATAGATCCTTACTTCCCAGTTACAAATAACTTTCTACATCATACATATATGGCCCCAGAATGCAGACATCAACTGCCATGTCCCTTAAATACACATACTAATTGACACTTAAATATTCTCCTTCTCACAACTATTACTAATACAGGCAACACAAACACACATACAACTGAGTTCGTTAATACAACCTCAAGACACAAGTAACTATCCATAGGCATCTCATTTCTACACAGTTGCCCATTACATAAAATATGCTAATATACCCAATTATACACAAAACATTATACTATACAAGCTCACACACTCCCAAATATGAATAACTCCTTGTCTTCAAAACTGCAGAACCCTACCAACTCCACACCACACTTGAACATATTCATCCTACTACTCCACCAAATTAGTAACTGACCAGCCTTCAGGCATGCAAGTACATATACATGAATAAAGAAATTTTTTTATAAAACTCACATAACCAAGTACCATATCCCAAATATACAAACACCCCTCCTCCCCTTCCCAACTACATCAATCACATGGCAAACCCAGAGATATATACCCAAACACATTCATTAACATAGCCCATACACAAACACACATATTACACCCAAACATCCCAAGGTGCATTCATGAGCCTAAACAAATAAACAACAGCCCTCCAAATACACCAAACCCTGCACAGTCTCACAAAACACATCACGACTTTCCCTTGGTCTCAAATAGCCACCCAGACACCACCACCCACACCAGTGAATACTTATCAGATTCTCATGGGTAAGTTGAAAAAAAACAAACCTTAAACTTTGAATGTATATCAACACATTAGGGACACCAGCACCCCACAAAAAAAGAGTAAAAAACACTCAAGCCCTCTGAATTCTTACCATCCCTCCAGGACAAGCGCAACATCTCATTTTCTCATACAAATAACCACCCCATGATCTTCATGCCCATCAAAATGAAAGAAAAACTTCCTGGCATCCAGAAATACATACAAGGACTGCCCAACAGCCCACCAACACCGTGTGAGAGCATATTAGAAATTTCACTGAGGAATACATGAGAACCACAAGATTGAATATAAAATATGAATCTTTTTATTGCAAAAATGCCTTTTGTTCAAATGGCTCTC